>NC_056725.1:831560984-831753484 GCF_019279795.1 Protopterus annectens
CATAGCCCTCCAGAACACACACCAGCATTGCCTTCACATAAAAACACAAACCACAAATCCATGTTCGCGGAGGCTCACAATAAAAATATAACCAAACAGCAGAGACATCTAAAACAGAAACGCACTCTACCACCACAACACTAATCACGAGACACAACTCTCCTAAACAGTGTGCCACTCAACCAAAGCCACTGAGGCAAAACAGCATGCCCAACACACTAGTCATAGGTGAATCGACAATGAGGCACACTGATGTCCTGTCCCCACTTACTAGGTTGAATAAGGAGAAAGTAACAGTCAGTTGCCAGGATCTGCCACCTATCGCACGCACTCAGGTCCCTCAACAACAGGTACAAATATGACACTGTCATTGTACATGTGGGTGTGAATGAACAGAGACGTACCACCCTGGACTACAAGAAAACAGACATGGAGGAGCTCTCTGATTGTGTAGCCCAGGCGGGTATGACCCTAGCCCTGAGCAGCGTCCTACCATCACCCAGAATGATACCACAGTACAAGCAGAATGACTGATTTCAACAACTAAGTTTCTGGTGTCGTTCTACAGGGATCCAGTATCTGTCTGACTGGGATAACATGATTGACAGACCTCGATATTTTGCCAGAAATGGCCTGCATCTGTCACCCCTGGGCTTCCGGATACTGGCCAAGGCTCTTGCCACCCCTATAGTGCCTTTTGTTTAAGTGGTGTTCCAAAGATCAATTTACCACCGTAACAGCTACAAACAAATTCAATTTAGGGGTCATGCTACTCGATGCTAATAGTCTAAATCTCAAAATGCACTTGCTCGAAGTACTCAAAAAGGAGAACATAGATATTTGTGCTGTAACAGAGACCTGGTTCAAGGCAGCAGAAAGCACCCCTGCACTACCAGGCTATAACTCATTCCACACCTTTCGGCCCCAGAACTTGGACCGAAGCTTCAAAGGCAGTGGTGTTTCTATATACATAAAGGATACACTCCTGTAGACTGGTAGCCCAACATAACGCATCAGAGGTATTTCAGGTGCAGCTAACATTGGGTAAGGCAGCAATTCAGGTTGCAGCCTGCTTGAGGTCCCCAACCATGTCCCAAGATTCACACTCCACATTCTTAAGCACTCTGGAGAATATTAGGGTCCACCCTAACACACTCATACTGGGTGACTTCAATTACCCCTCCATTAACTGGGAAAACTACTCATGTACCAATACACTTGCCCAACGCTTTCTGGAATTAATTCCAATGCCCTGGACCAGCTCGTTCTTATCCCCACTAGAGGTAGCAACATCCTTGACCTGGTCATTACTAACATGGGCGATTGTTGCTCTACACCAATAGTCAATTCCTCCCTGGTTAGATTCGATCACAAGCTAATCACCTTGGAAATCCACCCCCCCCAACCCCACCCCCAATAAAGATAACCACCATGAAGAACTTCTCCAAAGCTAACTTTGGGCTCCTAAAAAAGAGGTGGCTAACTTCACGACACCCATGCAAATGAAAAATAGTTGCATGACCACCAAATCATACACCAATGCACTGTACGAACACGTACACAAATGCATGGATCTCGCCATACCCAACAGAACTAAGATGCACTCCTCAAAAAAAGAAGCCAACCTGGTGGTCCCCTGCCATAAACAAACTCTACAACAGGAGGAGGAAACTGATGCGGGATAAGGTGAAGTCCCAAGACTGGAAAAACTCCCTTATCAGCCTCTACAAAAGGTTGAGATCCCTCATCAAATCGTCTAAAGCTAGTTATGAAAACAGAATTGCAGCAGATAGTAAAGACAACCACAAGGCCTTCTACAGTTATGTAAAGAATCTCCATGGCAATACCAAGATTTGCTCTGAGCTACTGCACAATGCTACTGCCTATACAGAGCCAACAGATATTGCAAATATACTGGCGGACAGATTCAGCACTAACTTTACCCCTTCTCTACCCCTCCAAAAGACCAATCTCAATACCAGTAGACTGCTAGGCACCCAGTATTACTGCTGCACAGGTTAAAACAGCACTGTCCAAGGCCAAGAATACAGCTTCTGTGGGACCTGGCAATATCTCTGGCTGTGTTCCACATGAACTACAGAGTGAACTGGCACCTCACCTGTGTGCCCTGTTCAATCACAGCCTCACCTCAGGCTTTGTCCCTACCGAATGGCACACTGCTATAGTCATTCCTCTCCACAATGGAGGAGCGACTACAGACCTCGGGAACTATCACCCCATTAGCCTGATGAGTCTGATATGCAAAGCTATGGAACGCATCATCATGGACGTAACAAACAAGTATATAGGGAATCTCCAAACTCTGGATCCTACACAGTTTGGTTTTGTTAAGGGTATATCATACCTGCTCAACTTGGTCGACTTCTCTGAGTCAAGACACCAGAGCTGTGGATGAAGGTAAGGTGGTTCCATACAGCCTACCTTGATCTGGCCAAGGCCTCCGATACCATTCCCCACTCAAGAATCATAGAAAAACTTACTAAGCTAGGCATCAACCCCTATATCACTAGGTGGGTTACAAACTGGCTCACAGATAGAACCCATAGTGTGAAAGTAGCTGACTCCAACTAAGACTGCCGACCAGTCATGAGGAGTCCCACACGGTTCGGTCCTGGGTCCTCTCCTGTTTGGTATGTACTTCTCTAAAGTCCAGGCCAACACAAAGGGACTCTGACTGACAAGTTTGCAGATGATTGCAAGTTTGGAGCTATTATTAACTCCCGAAGTGATGTTGACATCCTACAGAAAGGCCTCAATGAGACCAATGACTAGTGTCAGAACCATGGCCTTAAGCTCAATGCCAAAAAATGTCTTCATCCTCTTTGGGAAAAACCCGGTTCCCTTGAATTACCACATTGATGGTAGTCCACTGAACACAGAAGGCATTATAAGAGATCTTGGAACACAGGTTGACAGCAACCTCTTTTGACCAGTACAATGCCACTGTGGTCAGAAAGTCCTTGTATATGGCACATCTCATTACTAAGGGTTTTGCATCCAGGAAGAAAGAGGTCATGGTCTTCCTCTACTCTTCCATCGTTAGGCCAATCATCCAGTACAATGCCTCATTTGGCATGTACCTCACTAGAAGACACCTGCAGCAATTGGAGAGGCCGCAAAAGTACCTCACAAAGAGGATCCTAGGCCTTAAACACTTGTCCTATAGGGACAGACTCAAAAAACTCCAACCATTCTCCGTCTCATATCGCCTACTTAGAGGCGATCTCTGCTGGACTTACAAAGCCATGTCTGACCCAGCTCCGTTAGAAATGCTACATCTACAGAAATCTCAATCCATCTGCACCACACGCTCCAAATGCCTCAATTTCATTACCACAATCAACAGAACATGCTGGAAGGACAGGTTCATAACCCAGAGACTGTCCATGCTATGGAATAGACTTCCCATACATGTCAAGTAGAGCACCTCACTGGCCCTCTTCAAGAGAAATCTTGATGAGTGGACGGGAAACAGAAAATTCACCCCGGGGATCACTCCAGTGGCTCTACTCGACAGAGGCACTAGGAACTAAGGTTGGGTGGCACGATGCCAGGATAATCCTATGGGCTAGGCTTGTAAAGACTTCAGGGCTATTAGCCAAGTACACACCTAGGAACTTATATGAAAACTTGCTAGAGGAACCAGAGTGATTGAAGCTGCCATTGAACCCAAAGTTTGTAGGACAAGTCTTGCTGGGACTTCGTTGCTTCTAAGAATTTGTCGGACTAGGGCCCTGATACTTTGTAGTCTCTCAGGAGGAAGAGAAGCTATTCCAGTGACTGCCTTTAGATGAGCATCTATAAAATCCAGATGCTGATAAGGCTGCAGATTGGATTTTTCGAAATTTGTTGAAATGCCTAGAGATTTGTAAATATTCATGGTGTAGTCTCTTGCCTGTTCTAAGTGACACCTGGTGGTAGCGGTGAGGAGCCAGTCGAAGTACAGAAAGATTTGAAAACCTTGCAGTCTGAGGTGAGCTGCAACCACTGCCATGCATGGCAAACACCCTGGGGGCTATGGGTGAGTCCAAATGGCAGTCTCTGAAAGTACAGTTGTGTACACTTACATAAATGTAGATGTTAGAGTGTATTCACTGTTGTAGTCATCACCTGTGGATTTTCCCTGCTGCGGAAGCCCTCGGCTGGCCCGAATATCAGAATCAATGCTTTTCTGCATCGGCTGCTGTCGCTTGCTGCCTGACGTCAGGTAGTCAGTGCTACAACGGGAGGCAGCCGATGCCATTACATCAGTTTTTCTTGCCCTAACCAGAGGCCCAAGTAAATATGGTAACGGTGGTCCTGGTGGCTAAAAGCCACCATTAGAAACTTATGTCTCCCTAAAGAAAGAAGATACAAGGGGGAAGGAGGGTGGGAAAAGTACAGTTGTGTACACTTACCATAAATGTAGATGTTACAGTGTCTTCACTGTTGCAGTCATGACTGTAGGGTTCTCCCCTGCCGGCAGGCAGTCCTCGATCGGCCAGAATCCCAAAGTCTGGGTCCGGTGTCGGCTGTTCAGCCACGCTCCCTGACGTCAGAGCGCCAGGAGTACAAAGCTGACAGCAGACACCATGTTCTCCAGTTTTTCTTGCCCCAGATGTCAGGAGTCCCAAAATGAGTAAGGTCCCATATCCTTTGAAAATACACCTCAGAAGAATGGTGAAAAAAGGAACCACACAAAAGTAAAAATAAGGGGGGACAGGAGGGAGGGAAACCCAGACTGCAACAGTGAAGACACTCGAACATCTATATTTATGGTAAGTGTACACAACTGTCCTATGTTCATCGTGTTTCACTGTTGCAGTCATGACTGTAGGGTAGAATCCCAAAGCAGAATGAAAGGGAGGTGGTCAAAGTAGAAGGGGTGGCTAAAAGGCCCTGCAAGACTGCAGAAGCAAAGCCTGCCCTAGACTTAGAGTAGAGAGGTAAATTGTAGTGCTTTGAAAAAGTATGCACTGAACTCCAAGTTGCAGCTTCCAAAATGTCTTTGGTAGTAGCTCCCCTGAGGAAGGCCGCAGAAGTGGCAGCAGCTCTGGTGGAATGAGTCCGTATACTCCCTGGGATTTGCTTTCCATGGTGTGAATAACAAAATCTGATTCCATGAGCAATCCATTTAGAAATGGTCTGTTTTGAAATGGCTTTACCTTGGGAACTTGAAGCATAAGAAACAAACAATTGCTCTGATTTTCTGATGTCCCTGGTTCTGTCCAGGTAAAAACGTAGTTGTCTGTGTACATCCAAAGAATGTAAGATCCTTTCCCCTTTATTTTGAGGAGTGGGGAAAAAAGTTGGCAAGTGAATAGTTTGATTTAAAGCCACTTTGGAAACCACCTTAGGCATGAAAGTAGGATTAGTCCTTAAAGACACCCTGTCTTGATGAAAAATAATATAAGGTTCCACAGCCATAAGAGCTTGCAACTCTGAAACTCTCCTGGCAGATGTCAGAGCTAACAGGATAGCTGTTTTCCAAGATAAAAACTTGATGTCAGAAGGAGGTAAGGTGAGCTTTTCCAAAACATAGTTGAGATCCCAAGCAGGAATGGGAGGAGATCTAGGAGGTCTTAAGTTCTTAGCTCCTCTGAGAAACTGTCTCATGAGCTGGTGGGAAAAGATTGGAGGGTCTGTATTGTAATGAGCGGAAATAGCAGAGGCATGTATCTTAATGGAAGAGAAAGAGAGACCCTTAATGTAAGAGATCTGTCACGTAAAGTAAAATCAAAGGAATGTTAGGAAGAAGAGGATCAGAATCCTGAGCCTGCATCCAGGAACAAAATCTTTTCCATTTTCCTGCATAATATTTTCTAGTGCTAGGACGTCTGGCTTCTAAAATGACATCCATAACCTGCTTGGGTAGGAGAGAATGAATCAAAGACCCTGGATTAACCAGGCCGCCAGACAGAGTTCTAACATGGAGTGTAGAACCTGACCCTGGTGTTGGGACAGAAGGTTCGGAGTCTGTGGTAAAACCCAAGGGGGCTCCAGACATAGGTTTTTCAGAGTTGGGTACCAAAACTGTCGAGGCCAATTTGGGGCCAGCAAGACTATCATCTTGGGCTTGTCCTGTTTGATCTTTAATAATACCCGTGGAAGAAGAGGAAGAGGCGGAAAGGCATATCCCGAGAGGTTTCTCCAACTGAATGATAGTGCATCCACTTTCCAAGCTTGTTCGTGGAAAGTCCTGGTGCAAAAAATCTGTAGTTGATGATTGAGGTGGGATGCAAAGAGGTCGATGTGAGGACATCCCCAGACTGCTGTTATCATCCTGAATATTTTGGTGTCCAGCATCCACTCGTGTGGGTCCGAAAGGTTTCTGCTCAGACTGTCTGCCAGGAAGTTTTGCTTCCCTGGTAGAAACTGAGCTTGAAGGTCCAGATTGCAAGCTAGAGCTGTGTTCCATAGATCCATAGCTAGTCTGCAAAGGGGGTAGGAATGAGATCCCCCTTGCTTGTTTATGTACCACAACTGTGGTGTTGTCTGTCCGTATCAGTAGTTGTCCTGGTTGTAGAAGATTCCTGAAGGCCAATAGGGATTTCTGAATGGCTAACATTTCCTTTAAATTGATATGCAGGTGCTTCTGATCCTTTGTCCAAAGGCCCTGCAGACAGTTGCCCTGAAAATGGGCTCCCCATGCATAATCCGAGGCATCCGTGGTTAGTATCTGAGTGGCAGGAGGCAGACAGAAGGGTTTTCCTTTGTTTAGAGTGCATGCCTTGGACCAGCAAAGGAATTCCTTTTGAAGACAAGGCAGGACGGAGATCAGTATGTCTAAACTGTGGCAATGCTGAGACCATACAGTTTTTAGGTACCACTGTATTTTCCTCATATGTAGTCTTGCGTATGGTACGAGAAGGATGCAGGAGGCCATGTAACCCAAAGCCTGCAGAAATCTCCTTGCAGATAGCGGAGTTAAAGTTGCCAAGGTTTTGAAAGTTGAAGCCAGCTGCAACTGTTTTTCGTATGTCAGAAATGCCATCTGGGTTGTTGTGTTTAGAGAAGCGCCCAGAAAAATTATCTGTTGTGAGGGTGTCAAATTTGACTATGTTTACAGTGAATCCCAGGAACTTGAGAAGATTCTGAACAAACTGTAGATGCTGGAGTAAGACCTCCTTGCTGTCAGCCTGAATAAGACAGTCGTCCAGATAAGGGTAAATTTGAATTCCCTTGAGTCTGCAATAAGCTACTACTGGAGCCAGGCATTTGGTGAAGACCCTGGGCGCAGTAGACAATCCAAAGGGCAGCGCAGAGAATTGAAAGTGCCTCGATCCGGCCTTGAACCCGAGGAATTTTCTGCGTTCCTGCCTGATAGGAATGTGTAAATATGCCTCCTTTAAAGTTACCATCCATGCATTTCTGGTCAGCACTGGAAATAGCTACTGTAGTGTAAGCAACTTGAATTTTGGTATCTCTAGAAAAGTGTTCAAGACTGACGGATCCAGAATGAGTCTCTATGAATTTTGCTTCCTGGGGACTAGAAAGAGCCTTGAGTAAAAACCTTGTCCCATCTCTGAAAGTGGAACTAGTTCTATGGCTTTCATAGCCAAAAGAGCTTCCACCTGGTTTAAGGCCTCTGTCCATTGATGTTTTGGAAGATCTGGCCATCCGCTTGGCCTTGGTAGGGTATGAAAATGGAATTTGTAACCTCTTGAAACCACATCCAGAACCCACTTGTCTTGGGTTATGAGTCCAATTTAGGTGAAAAAGAGAAAGTTTTCCTCAGAGAGGGGCTTCCAGGCAAGAAGTTCCTGCAGCCCAGAGGGAGTCATTGAGTCTGTTTCCTATGAGCTTGCGACCTGTCCTCTCCTCCCCTAGGGGTGGAAGCAGTCCACTGTCTTGGTCTATAAGAGGCTTGTGTTTGAGGCCTTCCTCGGGAGCGTCTGTATCTACCCCTCTTAGGCCTGTCTGAATTGGGAAAGGACCAATTTTTTGTAGGCCAATTCCTACTAAATCTGGGTGGCTGTACTTGTAAGAAATCTTTAACTGTTTGCATGGATTTTGCCTTGTCCTCCATCTTTTTAATCACCTCTTCAGCTTTAGATCCAAACAAAACATTATGCTGAACAGGAGCATCCAATAATTTAGCCTTTACTTGATCTGGCAAATTTTGTTCCTTTAACCATGCATGCCTTCTAATTACTGTGCCAGAGGCAGCAGCCCTACAAGAAGCCTCCAAGGCATCAAATCCACAGTGTAAACCATGCTTCACAACTTGTTCAGTGGCATGCATTAAGTCATGTAATTCCTTATCATCTGCACAGGCGGAAATGGAAGTTAGCTTTTGTTTTAAAACAGACAGGAGAAATTGCTGGTATTTCAGCATATGAAACTGACAGCTTAAAGCCCTAATAGATAAAGTAGCAGAAGTGTACACTTTTTTGCCCCATCTTTCTAAAGATCTGGAATCCTTCTCAGTGGGAATGGGGTTTTTAGCAGAAGCGGCCTTAACTCCCTTAGGACCCTGAGAAATGGTTTCAGGGTCAGCAGTAGGGCTCTTGTATAAAAACTGGTGGGAATCAGGAACCCTGTAATATCTGTCAAGCTTAACAGGAGCAGGAGGAAGAGAGTCAGGGGTTAAGTTAGCCTCCAAAAAAGCATCATCCACAATATCCAAAATAGGAGGAATAGCCAGGGGTCTATGTTGGGGAAGAAGAAAATCCCTTAATCTTTTCTTAGATTCCGAATACTCCTGTCCTTCCCAGTGGAAATGTTCCCTCATTTCATGCAAAGTTTCCCCAAAAGAGAAATCCTCAGGGGGAGAAGCTGAAGGAATGGATTCCTCAGCATCAGAATCCTCATAAGGAGGGAAAGAATATTCCAGGTCAGAAGAAGAAACTGAAGAAACAGAAGCCTGATCAGAGGAGTCATAATAAACTTCCTGCCTTGGCCTTTTATCTGGAGGGGGATGTGAACCCCTAATTATAGTAAGTCCTCCGCCATCTTAAGTAACTGTTTCTGTGACTTGGGAGCCGGATCAGAAGAAGCCTGTGTTGCAGTCTTTGATTTGGAAGGAGTCTTTGCCTTTGTCTTTGGCTTTGCCTTTATTAGAAGCTGAGTAGGCCTGAAAACCCCTTCGGAAGCCGGTACCTGCACAGCGGCTCCGGACCCATCCAAAGGAGCATTGTCCGAAGGTCCTGCAACAGAAATATTCAAAGGCCTAGTTGGCTCCTCGTGGGAGTCCGTTTCGGCCATTGGTTCCGAAATGGCAGACGACAGGGGCTGCAAAAGCGCCTCATTGACGACGGCCGAACCTGAAGCTGGCTCTGCTTCTACAATATAGTAAGATTTGGACCTCGGAGGCCTGTCTTTGTCCTTGCGTCGTTTGTGAACTCTGGTAGCCGGAACGGTATCAGACGACATTTTGTAATTAAAACGCCTACCGAAGTAATGAAATGCAAAATCGTACCTTCGTTTAATTGTACGATGATTGAATCTAGCACAAAACTGACAATTAGCTACGTCGTGGTCAGGGCCTAAGCAAGGAATACAGTAAGAATGAAAATCCTTATGAGGTATTTGCTTCCCACATGAAATACAATTATTAACTTTTTCTGACATCGGACTGGAGCAAGAAAAAAGTTTCCACAACGGGGTACTTAGCTTTGAGTAGGAGAAGAAAGTCTCTGGACTGAAGTTTGTTCAGAAAAGATTGCCAGGAGTCAGCCGACCGGCACTTGCGAACTGCTATCACCGCACGGCAAGAAAGACTGGAGAACATGGCGTTGGCTGTCAGCTTTGTACTCCTGGCGCTCTGATGTCAGGGAGCATGGCTGAACAGCCGACGCCGGACCCAGACTTTGGGATTCTGGCCGACTGAGGACTGCCTGCCGGCAGGGGAGAACCCCACAGTCATGACTGCAACAGTGAAACACGATGAACATCCAGGACTACAACAATGAATACACTCGAACATCTACATTTATATGGTAAGTGTACACAACTGTACTATGTTCTTCGTGTTTCACTGTTGCAGTCATCACCTTTGGGAGGATTCCCAAAGCGGAGGAGAGGGGTGGTAGGATAAACAAGAGACCTAGGAATGGGTCAGCATGCCCTGCAGAAAGTACAGTTGTGTACACTTACCATAAATGTAGATGCTTGAGTGTATTCACTGTTGCAGTCATTACACTTGGGTAATCTGCTGGTAGGATGCCCTCAGTCGGCCTGAATTCCAAAGTCTTAGGTCCTGCGTCGGTTGCTGTCTTCTCTTCCATGACGTAAGGTCGTCAGGGGTATAAAACATGCAGCCGATGCCATTTTCTTTCATTTTTCTTGCCCCCGATGTCAGGTGCCCCCAAAAAGGTAGCAATATTATATAAATATATATACATGCATCAATATAAACTTTACCTTCATCTACAAGCAAATACACCACACAGGTTGTAGAAGACAGAGAAGGAAAGACAAACTTTAGAATGACAGGGGGATGGCGGGAGGGTAACCTGGACTGCAACAGTGAATACACTCGAACATCTACATTTATGGTAAATGTACACAACTGTACTATGTTCCTCGTGTTTCACTGTTGCAGTCATTACATTTGGGTAGAATCCCAAAGCTATGGAGCTAAACAGCATTAGGTGCAGCTATAAGGACCTGCAGCACTGCAGTGGCAAAGCCTGCCCTGGACTTAAGAGTAAAGAGGCAAATGGTAATGCTTTGTAAAGGTGTGAAAAGAAGTCCAAGTGGCAGCCTTTAAAATGTCTTTGGTTGGTACTCCCCTGACAAAGGCTGCTGAAGTAGCTGCAGCTCTGGTGGAATGAGACCTAATGCCCTGGGGCACAGTTTTACCATGGTGTAAGTAGCAGAAAAGTACAGTTTTGTACCTACCATAAATATAGATGTTCCAGTGTATACCCTGCTGCAGTCATCACACTAGGGTTATCCTGCCGTCAGGCGGTCCTGCAGTCGGCCCGAATTCCAAAGTCTTGGCCCGGCGTCGGTTGCTGTCGCTTCTTCCCCGACGTCAGTGCGCCAGGGGTGTACAAGAGGCATCCAACGCCATTTTCTTCAGTTTTTCTTGCCCCAGATGTCAGGTGCCCCCAATAGGTAGGCAATATATATATATATATATATATATATATATATATATATATATATATATATATATATATATAGCTATATAAAAATAAAACAATACCCTTAGGCACAAGCAAATATACCACAGAGGTAGCATAAGATAGAGTGGTAGAGATAAGTTCAGCTAGTTCAGAGGGGATAGAGGGAGGGTAACCTGGACTGCAGCAGGGTATACACTCGAACATCTACATTTATGGTAGGTATAAAACTGTACTATGTTCATCGTGTTACCCTGCTGCAGTCCTCACACTTGGGTAGAATCCCAAAGCTAAGGATGGGAGGTGGAGTCAAACAGGGTTAGAGGAGGCTAGAAGGCCCTGCAAAACTGCAGTGGCGAAGCCAGCTCTAGCCTTACAGTAAAGTGGTAAGTGATAGTGTTTGGTGAAGTTGTATACTGAACTCCAAGTTGCAGCTTCCAGAATATCCTTGGTAGGCACCCCCCTGAGGAAGGCTGTAGATGCAGCTGCTGCCCTGGTGGAGTGGGGCCTAATGCTAGCAGGAACTGGTTTTCCATGGTGGGTATAGCAAAAACATATGCAATGTCCTAGCCATTTGGAAATGGTCTGTTTTGAGATAGCCTTTCCCTGTGATGCTGTAGCATAGGATACAAAAAGCTGGTCAGATTTTCTGAAAACCTTAGTTTTATCCAAGTAGTAATGTAGCTGTCTGTGAATGTCCAAGGAATGCAGGAGTCTTTCTCCTTTGTTCTGCGGATTTGGAAAGAAGGTGGGTAAATGGATGGTTTGATTTACAGCCACACTGGATACCACCTTAGGCATAAAGGAGTGGTTAGTTTGTAGAGAAACTCTGTCTTGATGAAAAATGAGAACTGGCTCTACCGCCATAAGAGCCTGAAGCTCTGAGACTCTTCTGGCTGAAGTAATTGCTAGCAGCAGGGCAGTCTTCCATGATACAAACTTTAAGTCAGCTGAGAAAGCTGGCTCAAAAGGAGGTAGCTAAGTTTTTCTAGAACAAAATTGAGGTCCCAAGTTGGTGCTGGTGCTCTCCTGGGAGGCCTAATGTGTTTGGCCCCTCTGAGAAACTGCCTTAGAAGTGGATGTGAAAATAAGAGAGGATCCGTGTTGTAGTGAGCTGAAATAGCCGAGGCGTGGATTTTAATAGATGAAAAAGAAAGTTCTTTGTGTAACATCTCAGTTAAATATTGTAGAATCTGAGGTATGTCCGGCAGAAGGTTATTTTGGCCTTTAGTTTGGTTCCAGGCACAAAACCTTTTCCATTTGTCTGAGTAGGCTTTCCTGGTGCTGGGCCTCCTGCCCTCCAGAATAACATCCATAACAGCTTATGAAAGAGGAGCTGGCTGGTTGCTTAGGAGATTTGCCATGCAGCCAAATTTAAGGTTTTGAGCTGGCTGTGTAGAATCTGACTGTCTTGCTGTGTGAGCACATGAGAAATTTGTGGGAAAATCCATGGTGGGCCCTGGGCCATATTCCTTAATAGTGGGTACCAGTGCTGGCGTGGCTAGTCTGGGGCAATGAGCATCATTTGTGTTCTCTCTCCTTCCTGACTTTCAGCAGCACCTTTGTGAGAAGGGGCAATGGAGGTAAGGCATATACTGACCGCATTTTCCAAATGAATGAGAGTGCGTCCACTTTCCAAGATTGATGGTGAAATGTCCTTGTGCAAAATTTTGTTAGCTGATAGATTTGGGGGCTGGCAAACAGGTCTATGTCTGGGTGTCCCCATTTTTGAGTTATCATTGCAAATACTTGTGGATCCAGTTTCCACTCGTGGGGATCCATGATGTTTCTGCTTAGGTCGTCTGCCAATGTGTTCTTTTTTCATGTCAGGAATTGAGCTTGTAATTGTACTTGGTAAGCCAGTGCTGTGTTCCACAAGGTCATTGCTTGCCTGCATAGAGGGTAGGAGTGTGTACCCCCTTGTTTATGTACCACATTACTGTGGTGTTGTCCGTCCTTATTATAAGCTGTCCTGGATGTAAGAGGTCCTTGAAGACTGTCAGGGCATTCTGTACAGCTAGCATTTTTTTTTCTTGATGTGCAGATTTCTTTGCTCTGCAGTCCATATGCCTTGAACGCACCGTCCTGCCATGTGTGCCCCCAGGCATAGTCCGATGTATCTGTTGTCATAGTTTGCCTGGCTGGGTGTAAAGTGAAAGGCTGACCCTTGTTGAGGTGACATGCCTGTGACCACCATAGAAATTCCTGTTGAAGGCAGGGAATGAGAGGCATCATTGTTTCCAAGCTGTGGCTGTGTTGATTCCATACGCTCTTTAGGTACCATTGTAATTCCCTCATATGCAGTTTTGCAAATGGTATTAGTAGTATGCAAGATGCCAGGAAGCCCAAGGCCTGCAGAATTTTTCTTGCAGGGAGTTGGGTCTTTGTTGCCATTGTTTTGAAGTATTGAGTTAGCTGTAGTTGTTTGTCTGGCGTCAGATAAGCCATCTGGGCCGTTGTATTCAAGCTGGCACCCAGGAATGTCATATTTTGTGAGGGCACTAGTTTTGATTTCTTTTCGTTTACTGTGTACCCTAGGCAACTTAGAAGGCGTTTTACAAAAGCCAGATGATGTAAGAGAGTGTCCTTGCTTTCTGCTTGGATGCGGCAGTCGTCCAGGTATGGATATATTTGAATTCCTCTTTGTCTTCAGTATGCAATTACTGGTGCCAGGCATTTTGTGAAGACCCTGGGCGCAGTAAATAAGCCAAGGAGCAGTGCAGAGAATTGGTAGTGGGTTGAACCTGCAATGAAGCGGAGGCATCTTCTGCAATTTTGTCTTATAGGGACATGCAGGTATGCCTCCTTCAGGTCCAACGTTACTAGCCAAGCTTTCTTGCCCAACATGGGAAGAAGCTGCTGTAGTGTTAGCATCTTGAATTTGGGTACTTGCAAGAAGGTGTTTAGAATTGAAAGGTCCAGAATGGGTCTCCAAGCATTGTCCTTTCTGGGGACTAGAAAAAGCCTTGAGTAAAATCCTTGGCCTTGCTCCTGTGTAGGTACCAGTTGAATGGCTCTCATGTCCATGAGAGCTGTAATTTCTTTTTGTGCCTCTGCCCATTGATTTTGTGGCAGGTTTGGCATGCCTTTTATCCTTGGCAAGGTGTGGAAATGGAATCTGTATCCTTGTGAGATAATGTCTAGGACCCATTTGTCCTTTGTGACGATGTGCCAGTTGTTTGCAAAAAGTGCTAATTTTCCTCCCAAGGAAGCAGCCAAGAGAGTTTTGCTTGGCAGTTTGAAGTTTAAGTCATTGTGTTTGCCTTCTAGTAGTTTGGGACCTGTCTTCTCCTCCCTTCTGTGTTGCAGTGCCCCATTGGCGAGGTTTGTAAGGGATTTGTGCTTGTCCTCTGCCCCTTGGGCGCCTGTATTTACCCCTCCGTGGTCTGTCAGAAGCTGGAAAGGACCAATTTTTTGTTGGCCAATTTCTGCTGAATCGTGGGGGCTGTACCTGCAAGAAATCTTTGACCGTCTGCATAGATTTTGCCTTATCCTCCATTTTCTTTAAAACCTCTTCTACTTTAACCCCAAATAAGACATCCTGCTGTAAGGGTGCATCTAGTAACTTTGCTTTAACATGATCAGGCAGAGTTTGTTCCTTTAACCAAGCATGCCTACTTATAACAGACCCAGTAACAGCTGCTCTACAGGAAGCTTCCAAGGAATCATATCCACATTGTAAAGTAGGTTTGCCTACCTGTTCAGCTGCATGCAACAGATCCTGCATTTCCTTGAATTCAGATTGTTGAGGGTGCGAGCTCATCTTTTGTTTTATTTGAGACATTAGGAACTTCTGGTATTTAAGCATGTGAAATTGACAATTTAGTGCTCTCAAAGCCAGAGTAGCTGAGGTGTAAACCTCCTTCCCCCACCTATCTAGTGCTCTGGAGTCCCTTTCAGAGGGTACAGGATTTTTGGCCATAGAAGCCTTAGCCCCTTTGGGACCCTGGGAGATTGTCTCTGGATCAGCAACAGGGCTTTTGAAAAGGAATTTGTGAGAGTCAGGCACTCTATAGTATCCATCTGGTTTGGCTGGAGCAGGAGGCAGAGAATCTGGATTTAGACTAGATTCTAAATAAACATCATCCATAATTTCTAAAACTGGGGGGATAGCAAGTGGTTTGTGCTGGGGGAGTAAGAGAAACTCTCGGAGCCTTTTCTTTGAGTTGGAGTAGTCCTGACCTTCCCAGTGGAAATGTTCCCTCATGGTATGCAAGGTTTCCCCAAAGGAACAGTCTTCAGGGGGAGAAGCTGAGGGAATGGAATCTTCAGCATCAGAATCTTCATAAGGGGGAAAGGAGTAATCCTGTCCCTCAGAGGAGCCTGAGGAAATAGACACTTGATCAGAGGAGGCATAATCCTCCTCTTGTCTAGGCCTTTTGTCGGGGGGGGGGGACCCCTGATTAAAGAAATCAAATCTTCAGCCATTTTAAGCATCTGTTTCTTAGGCATGGGGCCTTGAACTGGAGACTGAAGTGCAGTCTTTCTTGGTTTTAGAGGAGTCTTAAGCTTGGCATAAGATTTTATGGTGAGAGTAGTCGGTCTGAAGACACCTTCTGAAACTGAAGGTGTTTCTACAGCACCAGCTTCTCCTTCTGCAATGTCGTCGGTAGGGCCTAAAGAAAATGGCTGCGTCGGCCTAGAACTCTCTGCTAGAGAATCCGAAGCGGTCTGGGGTTCCGATTCTGTGGTAGCCAGGGGCTGCGTAGGTGCCTCACTGAAGACCAGAGACCGGCCTGGCCGAGGCCTCAGAGTCTGGCTCGGATCTAGGCTGCCTGTCTATCTTTGCGTTTTTTATGCACGCCGGTAGTTGGTTGCTCCGACGGCATAGTGTAATTAAATTTCCTACCGAAGTAGTGCTGTGCGAAATCAAAGCGTCGCTTTATAGTTCGCTTATTGAACCTAGCACAAAACTGACGACCAGTGACGTCGTGGTCTGGGCCTAGGTAAGGTATACAATAAGAATGAAAGTCCTTATGAGGTATTTGCTTCCCACAAGAAATGCAATTGTTAACTTTTTCTGACATCGGACTGAGGCAAGAAAAGGTTCCTCAACGGGGTACTTTGCTTTGAAGACTTCGGACTGAAACTCTATTTGAAAATCTCAGGTGTCGGCCGACCGGCATTTGCGAACTGCTTCTGCTTCGGGCACTGCGCGGCAAGAAAGACTGGAAAAATGACATCGGATGCCTCTTATATACCCCTGGCGCACTGATGTCAAGGAAGAAGCGACAGCAACAGACGCCGGACCAAGACTTTGGAATTCGGGCAGACTGTGGGACCGCCTGATGGCAGAATAACCCTAGTGTGATGACTGCAGCAGGGTAACACGATGAACATCTGATGCAGTGGCTTATCCACTTTGAAATTGTCTGCTTTGAAATAGCTTTTCCTTCTGATCCTGCAGCATATGACACTAGTAATTGTTCAGTTTTTCTTAGAGCTTTAGTCCTGCTCAGTAGAATCTTAGCTGTCTGTGTACGTCCAAGGAATGCAGAATTCTCTCCCCCTTGTTCTGCGGACTTGGATAAAAAGTTGTCAGATGAATTGTTTGGTTAAGAGCCACACTGGAAACCACCTTAGGCATAAAAGTAGGATTTGTCCTCAGAGACGCCCTGCCTGGGTAAAATATGATAAAAGGCTCTACAGCCATGAGGGCCTGTAGCTCAAACTCTTGTTGCCAAGTAATTGCTAGTAGCAGAGCTGTCTTCCATAAGAACAACTTTATATCAGCAGTAGCAGCTGGTTCAAATGGAGGCTGGGTGAGCTTTTCCAACACATAACTGAGGTCCCATGCAGGTAATAGTGATCTTCTAGGAGGCCTTACATTTTTGGCTCCTCTAAGATACTGCTTTATTAAACGATGAGAAAAGGTTGGTGGCTCTGTATTGCAATGTGCCGAAATGGCAAAGGCATGGATTTTGATTGATGAGAAAGATAGGCCTTTGTCAAGCATCTCTGTCAAGTATTGTAATATCGGAGGAATATTTGGTTCTGCTGTATCAGTTCCTTGTGCTTGATTCCAGGCACAGATTCTCTTCCATTTGTCAGCATAAGATTTTCCAGTACTAGGCTTTCTGGCTTCCAAAATGACATCCATCACAGCTTTACTGAGAGGTGTCGTTTGTATGATTACACGATTAGCCATGCTGCCAGGTTCAGAGTCTGTAGCTGATTGTGCAGGATCTGACTGTTTTGCTGGGACAGTAGCTGTGGTCTTTGAGGCAAAGTCCAAGCTGGGTATTGAGACAAGTTCCTTAGGATTGGGTACCAGTATTGGCTGGGCCAGTCTGGGGCAATTAATATCATCTTTGGCTTCTCTTATCTGACTTTTAGGGGGATCTTGGGTAGAAGAGGAAGAGGAGGAAAGGCGTAAACTGACAGGTTTTTCCAACTGTAGGATAAGACGTCCACTTTCCATGCTTGTTTGTGATAAGTCCTTGTGCAGAATCTTTTCAATTGATAATTTTGAGGAGAAGCAAATAGATCTAAGCCTGGGCTACCCCATTTCTCTTATCATGCTGAAGACTTGTGGATTTAGTTTCCACTCGTGAGAATCCATAAGGTTTCTGCTTAAATCGTTGGCCAGAGTGTTTTGTTTTCCTGGCAGGAATGGAGCTTGAAGATGTATTTGGTAGGTCAAAGCTGTGTCCCACAGTGCCATGGCTAATCTGCAAAGGGGGTATACGAGTGTGTGCCCCCTTGCTTGTTTATATACCACATGACTATGGTGTTGTCCATCTTTATCAGTTGTTATCCTGGATGAAGCAAGTCCTTGAAAGCTGTTAGGGCATTCTGAACTGCTAGCATCTCTTTCTGGTTGATATGTAGATGCATTTGTTTTGGTGCCCATATGCCCTGAATGCATCTTCCTTCCATGTGGGCCCCCCAGGCATAATCTGATGCGTCTGTTAAGGTTTGGCTGGCAGGGGGTAGAGAGAAGGGCCGTCCCATGTTTTGGTGGCAGGCCTTTGCCCACCATAGAAACTCCTGTTGCAGGCAGGGAATGAGAGGAATCATTGTTTCCAGACTGTGTGAATGCTGACTCTATAAACTTTTTAGGTACCACTGAAGTTTCCTCATATGCAGTCTTGCATATGGAATTAGTAGGATGCAGGATGCCATGAAGCCCAGAGCCTGCAGAAATGGTCTTGCTGAAGACTGTGCTTTTGTTGCCATCAGTTTGAAGTAAGTGGTCAGTTGCCTTTGTCTGGCGTGAGGTAAGCCATCTGGGCAGTTGTATTCAAGCTTGCACCCAGGAATGCTATCTTTTGAGAGGGTACCAGTTGTGATTTATTTTCGTTTGTGTACCCCAGGCATGTTAGAAGCTTTTTCACAAATGCCAGGTGTCGAAGAAGAATGTTCTTGTTCTCTGCTTGAATGAGACAGTCATCTAAGTAAGGATATATTTGTATACGTCTTTGTCTGCAAAATGCAATTACTGGTGCCAGACACTTTGTAAAGACCCTGGGCGCAGTAGATAAGCCAAAGGGCAGTGCAGAGAATTGGTAATGCATTAAACCAGCCTTGAATCTGAGGTATCTTCTGCACGATTGTCTTATTGGGACATGCAGGTATGCCTCTTTTAGGTCTAAAGTCACAAGCCAAGCATTCTTGCCCAGCATGGGCAGAAGCTGCTGCAAAGTGATCAGCTTTAACAATTGGCTTAATTTCTGGTGTCATTCAAAGGGGATCCAGTACCTGTCTGCCTGGGATGACATGCTCGACAAGCCACGCTGCTTCGTAAGGGACGGCTTGCACCTGTCACCCCTGGGATTCCGGATATTGGCTAAGGCTCTTGCCACCCCCATAGTGCCTTTTTTAGGCAAGGCTCAAATTCTAAACCTACCACCCTAGAAAACAAAAACATGAAGAAACTAACGGTAATGCTGCTCAATGCCAGAAGTCTAAATCTCAAAATGCACGTACTTGAGGCCCTTCTCAGTATGGAGAACATCGATGTCTGTGCTGTGACTGAAACCTGGTTCAAGGCTCCTGAGAGCAACCCGGCACTATCAGGTTTCATCTCATATCATGCGTTCCGGCCCCAAAACCCGGACCACACCACAAAAGGAGGGGGTGTATCCATATTCATCAAGGATACCCACACCTCCAGGTTGGTGGCTACGCACGAAGCATCGGAAACCATCCAGGTGCAATTAACCATAGGCAAAACTGCTCTACAATTTGTAGCATGCTACAGGCCACCCTCTCAAACTCAGGAAACCCACACAGCCTTCCTGAAGACACTGGAGGGTATAAATGTATCACCAAACACCATCATATTGGGTGACTTCAACTACCCGAATATAGACTGGGAAAGTACAGTTTTGTACCTACCATAAATGTAGATGTTCGAGGATTCCCTTGCTGCAGTCCTGACAATTGGGTATAGTCCGCGTCCCAGTCGGCCCGAATACCAGAGTATAAGGCTGACGTCGGTCATGGCGCCTTAGACTGACGTCAGTACGTCAGGGTACTAATGCGCATGACCGACGCCATTTCCTCAGTCTTTTCTTGCCCCAGATGTCAGAAGACCCAAAAAGACAAGTCCCAAAAACAACCTGCACCAATAAACATGTACAATATATACAGTAATACATATACAAAAAGTATAAGCATGTAAACTCAGCTACACAACCACCCTGAAACACAGAAGGGAAGGAGGGAGTAAATTGGACTGCAGCAAGGGAATCCTCGAACATCTACATTTATGGTAGGTACAAAACTGTACTATGTTCTTCGTCTTCCCTTGCTGCAGTCCTGACAATTGGGTAGAATCCCAAAGCAGAGGTAAGGGAGGCTGGCAAATTATAAAGTAGCAGGAGCTGACAACATGCCTTGTAAAACAGCTGTGGCAAAACCAGCTCTACTCTTAGAGTATATAGGCAGGTGATAATGCCTAGAAAAAGTATGCACTGAACTCCAAGTAGCTGCTTCCAGAATATCCTTAGTTGCCACCCCTCTTAGAAATGCTGTTGAAGTGGCAGTAGCCCTAGTGGAATGAGGCCTAATCCCAGCTGGAACCTCTTTGCCATGATGGGAATAACAAAATGCAATGCAAAAGCCAATCCACCTAGAAATAGTTTGTTTTGACACAGGCTTGCCCTGTGAACTCAAAGCAAAAGAAACAAGTAACTGCTGAGACTGCCTAAAATCTTTAGTCCTGCTCAGATAATAACGCAATTGCCTGTGTACATCTAAAGTGTGCAAAATCTTTTCCCCTTTATTTTGAGGATCTGCAAAACGTAGGCAAATGAATAGTTTGGTTTAAAGCCACACTGGAAACCACCTTAGGCATAAAGGAAGGATTAGTACGTAATGATACCCTGTCCTTATGGAAAATCAAAAGGGCTCTACTGCCATAAGGGCCTGCAACTCAGACACCCTTCTTGCAGAAGTAATAGCCAACAGAAAAGCAGTCTTCCATGACAAATATTTCAATTCAGCAGTAGCTGCAGGCTCAAAAGGTTGTAGAGTAAGTTTTTCCAACACAAAATTGAGATCCCAAGCAGGAGTAGGAGCTCTATTGGGGTCTTATATTCTTTGCCCCTCTAAGAAACTGCTTGAACAAAGGATGAAAACAAAGGTGGGTCACAATCATAGTGAGCTGAAATTGCTGCAGCATGAATCTTTATGGAAGAGAAGGACAAACCTTTGTCCAATAATTCAGTAAGATATTGAAGAGCCACACTCAAATTAGGCTCTGAAATCTCCAAATTCTTTGCTGTACTCCAAAACAAAAATCTCTTCCATTTTTCTGCGTACACTCTCCTAGTACTAGGCCTTCTAGCTTCCATAATCACATTTAAAACTTGTTGAGGAAGCTGAGACCTACCATGCTTCAACACAGAATATGCCAAGCTGTGAGATGAAGAGATTGAAGCTTGACATTGAGCAGATGACCGTCCTTTTGAGATAACAAATGAGGAATCAGAGGTAAAGACCATGGAGGCTTCTTTACCAGACTCCGTAGAAGTGGGTACCAGTGTTGCCGAGGCCAATCTGGAGCTATCAAAATCATCCTTGGCCTGTCCCGTCTGACCTTTAGTAATACCTTTGGAAGAAGAGGTAGAGGTGGAAAGGCATAGACATGAAGGTTTTTCCAACTGAAAGACAGAGCATCCACTTTCCAAGCTGTGTGATGAAACCCCTTTGTGCAATACTTTGGCAGCTGGTGGTTTAGTGGAGAAGCGAACAGATCTATGTCTGGAGTTCCCCATGACACTGTCAATTTCTGAAATACATGAAGATCCAGTTTCCACTCGTGGGGATCCATGATTTGTCTGCTTAATGCATCTGCTAGGGAGTTCTGTGCTCCTGGCAGAAACCTTGCCTGAAGAGTCAGTTGCAGGCTTAAGGCAGTCTCCCATAAAATCATTGCTTGCCTGCATAGAGGATAAGAATGTGTTCCCCCTTGCTTGTTGATGTACCACATGACAGTTGTGTTGTCTGTTAGAATCAACACCTGCCCTGGAAGAAGTAACTCCTTGAACGCCAGTAATGCAAACTGGACTGCTAACATCTCCTTCATGTTGATATGTAGATGCTGTAGTCTGGCAGGCCACTTGTCTTGTATCCACTTTCCATTTAGATGAGCTCCCAAGCAGTGTCCGAGGCATCTGTCGTTAAAATCTGACTCGCCTCTGGCCGGGTCACAGAGAGTCCCTTGTTTAGGTGACATTCCTGAGCCCACCACAAGAATTCCTTTTGAAGGCAAGGTATTATTTGAATGACAGTGTCCAAATCTTGGCAGTGCTGTGTCCATACATTTTTGAGATACCATTGCAGCTTCCTCATATGCAGTTTGGCATTGGGAAGCACCAGAATACAAGATGCCATGAACCCTAATGCTTGAAGGACTGTCCTTGCAGTCAGCACGGACTGATGAGATAGTTGATGGAAGTAAAGTGACAGACTCTTTTGTTTGTCCGGGGTTAAAAAGGCCATCTGGGCTGCTGTATTCAGTCTCACACCCAGAAAGCACATGTCTTGAGAGGGTACTAGACTGGACTTTATTTCGTTCACAGAATACCCTAGGCATCTTAGCACTGCTATGACATATTCCAGATGCTGTAGAAGGAGTCCTTTTCTTGAGCCAGAATCAGGCAGTCGTCCAAGTAAGGATAAATTTGAATGCCTTGAAGCCTGAAGTAAGCTATCACTGGAGCCAGAACCTTTGTGAATACTCTGGGCAGTAGATAAGCCAAAGGGCAATGCAGAGAACTGATAATGAAAATCTCCAGTTGAAACCGCAGATACTTTCTGCAACTTAGCCTTATGGGCACATGAAGGTAAGCTTCCTTGAGATCCAAAGTTACCATCCAGTGATCCTTGCCCAGCAGAGGTAACAGTTGCTGTAACGTCAACATCTTGAACTTGGGAATGTCCAGATAAGTGTTGAGGAGAGATAAATCCAAAATTGGTCTCCACGTGTTCCCCTTCTTTGGTACTAGGAACAGCCGAGAATAAAATCCGAGCCCTTTCTGATACAGGGACTGGCTGAATAGCCCCTATCTGGAGTAACTGAGAAACTTGCTTGTGAGCCTCTTTTCTCTGTGGAGGAGGAACATCTGGCATGCCTTTGAAAGGGGCATTGTGTGGAAATAAAATCTGTACCGTGGTGAATGATATCCAGCACCCATCTGTCTTGAGTGATTAAATCCCAATTTCTTTGAAAAGAGACAATCTTCCTCCCAAAGGAGCTGCCAGGCGAGAATCCACTGGCAGCTGAAAAGGCAGGTCATTGGTTCTGCTTACGAAAGGACTGACCCCTGCCCTCACCAGAAGTCTGAGCAGGTGAACTGTCTGATCTAGGCCTAAACGAACCTGGAGCCCTGCCCCTACCACGTCTAGACCTACCCCTAGACTGGGAACCATAAGCAGGATATGTCCACCCCTTAGCAGGCCAATTTCTACTAAACTTCGGAGGCTGCACCTGCAAAATCTTTAACAGTCTGCATAGACTTAGCTTTGTCCTCCATTTTCTTTAAAACTGCTTCCACAGGCGGTCCAAACAACACATCAGACTGTAAAGGAGCATCCAAAATCCTGGTCTTAACATGCTCAGCTAAATTCTGATCCTTCAACCATGCATGTCTGCGAAGAACAGAACTAGTAGCAGCCACCCTCGAGGAGGCCTGAACAGCATCAAAACCACACTGCAAAGAATGCTTACCCACTTGTTCAGACACATGAACCAAATCCAGCAATTCTTTACACTCAATACCTTCCGCCAAAGCATCCACCTTAGATTTCAATTGTGAAAGGAGATAATTCTGATATTTCAGCATATGAAACTGACAATTCAACGCCCTCATGGCTAGAGTGGAAGAAGTATATACTTTCTTACCCCACCTATCCAAAGCCCTTGCCTCTTTATCAGAGGGTACAGGATTTTAACAACAGAAGCTTTAACACCTTTAGGCCCCTGAGAAACAGTTTCTGGGTCCGCCCTGGGACTCTTAAACAAATACTTATGAGCTTGGGCACCCTATAATACCTATCAGGCTTAACAGGAGCAGGAGGCAAGGAATCAGGGTTCAGAGAAGCCTCTGCAAAAACATCCTCCACCACATTCAACACAGGAGGAATAGCTAAGGGCCTATGCTGAGGCAAAACAAGAATTCCCTAAGCCTTTTCTGGAGTCAGAGTAATCTTGGCCTTCCCATTTAAAGTGCTCCCTCATGGAGTGAAGAGTCTCTGAAAATGAAAAATCCTCGGGAGGAGAAGCTGAAGGAGTGGAATCATCCACATCAGAATCAGAATAAGCAGGAAACTCTTGCAAGTCTTCCACAGAAGACTCTGAAGCCTGTGAACACTGTTCAAAACTATCAAACTCCTGTTCCACCCTAGGCCTCTTATCAGGTGGGGCATAGAACCTCTAATCAGAGTAATCAAATCTTCAGCCATTTTAAGCATATGTTTCTTAGGCACAGAGCCCGAAATGCTAGGAGAAGCCCCTACAGAAGCTGAACTTGGCCTTCCTCTAAAAGAAGCTCTGGAAACAGAAGGAGAGGCCCTAACTACCTTGGGAAGAGAGGGAAGAACAGTTACCTGAGAAGCCCCCTCAGCCTGGCCTACTTCCTGAGAGGGCACATCCTGTAACAGTGAAGTATCCGCCTGAGACTCCATAGAGACTGCTGGCAAAACCTCTGGCTCCCCTGAGCCTTCCAAAGGACCGACGTCCGGGACTGCCGGTTCCTCACCCCTAGACTTCCCTGTTTTGTCCTTGCGCTTCTTAGATGAAGCAGGCGTCGGAGCATCCGACGGCATAGTATAATTGCAACGCTTCCCAAACACTAACCTAGCACAATCAAGCCTCCTCTTAATAGTGCGCTTATTAAATCTAGCACAAGAGCGGCAACCAACAAGTGCGTGCTCGGGCCCTAAACAAGGTATACACAATGTATGATAATCCCTATGCGGTATCTGCTTCCCACAAGAAATACAGTTATTCACTTTTCTGACATCCGGTAATATACTGAGGCAAGAAAAACCAAAATGTTCTAACGGGTTACTTAGCCAACTCTGTACTCGGTCTGAAACTCCGGTTTCGGAAAATCTCAGAACGCCAACCTGCACTCGCAAAATTGCTTCTGCATCGGACCATGCGGCAAAAAAGACTGAGGAAATGGCGTCGGTCATGCGCATTAGTACCCTGACGTACTGACGTCAGTCTAAAGCGCCATGACCGACGTCAGCCTTATACTCTGGTATTCGGGCCGACTGGGACGCGGACTATACCCAATTGTCAGGACTGCAGCAAGGGAAGACGAAGAACATCATTACTCAAGCCCAAACTTTCTAGCCCAAAGGTTCCTGGAGTTCATAAATTCAAATGCCATGGAACAACTAGTCACCGTCCCCACAAGAGGAGAAAATATACTAGATCTCATCATCACGAACATGGGGACAAAATGCTCCACACCGGAAGTATATCCCTCATTGGTGAGATCAGATCATAAACTAATCTCACTAGAAATCCACATCCCGCCCCCACCCCAAACAAAAAAGACCACAGTGAAGAACTTCTCTAAAGCAAACTTCACACTACTCATGACAGGTGTGGTATCCTTCAAGGCCCCCGAGCCAATGGAAACCACAACCCAAGCTGCGGAAGCCCTTACAAATGCCTTCTATGAACACCTTCAGGACTGCATGGATCAGGCAATCCCAAATAAAACCATGACTCTTTCCACCAAGGGCAAACGCCCAGTCTGGTGGACCCCAGCCATAAACAAACTTTACAATAAGAGGAGAAAGCTATTACATGATAGAGCAAAATCCCAAAAAGGGAAGGCATCTTTGATCAGCACTAGCAAGAAACTACGATCCCTCATAAAATCATCCAAGGCCAACTTTGAGAGAAAATTGCCATAGATTCAAAAGACAATCATAAGGCCTTCTTCAGCTATGTCAGAAACCTGGGTGGAAACTCCCAGATATGCTCAGAATTAGTCCAAAATGATACAAAAATCACTGAACCCACAGACATTGCCAACATACTGGCAGACAGGTTCAGCGAAACTTCACCCCCTCTCCCAAAAGGAGAGATAACTATCCTAACTGAGAGTAGCCTCCCAGACATCTCAAATGCGCAGGTGAAAGCTGCTCTCTCTAAAGCTAAAAACACAGCATCAATGGGACCGGATGGGGTCCCCGGCTGTGTGCTACATGAACTCAATGAAGAACTAAACCCGCACATAAGGCAGCTGTTTAATCTTAGCCTCACCACAGGATATGTGCCCAAGGAGTGGCGTACGGCAACTGTGGTCCCACTCCACAAAGGCAGTGCCTCTATGGACCCTGGTAATTACCGCCCCATAAGCTTAACAAGCCTGGTCTGCAAAGTTATGGAGAGGATCATAATGGAACTCAAACAAGGACATAGGGGACTTGCAGACCTTGGACCCAACCCAGTTTGGCTTTGTCAAGGGCAGATCTTGCCTTTTGAACTTCGTGACTTCTTCAAACAGTCACCAAGGCCATTGATGAGGAAAGGCAGTCCATACAGCCTACCTTGACCTTGCAAAGCTTTCGACACAATACCCCACTCGGTATTATAGAGAAACTTACCAGCTTAAATGTAAACCCATATGTCACAAGATGGGTTGCAAACTGGCTAAAGGACAGAACCCACAGGGTTAGAGTTGCTGGAGCCATGTCAGACTCCAAGCCGGTTACAAGTTGAGTCCCACAGGGCTCAGTCCTTGGCCCCCTATTGTTCGGCATCTACTTCTCAGAAGTACAGGCAAACATAGGAGGACTATGGCTGACAAAGTTTGCGGATGACTGCAAACTGGGTGCCATAGTGGATAGTACATCGGACACAGACATCCTTCAGAGGGGTCTCACGGAAACTGATAGCTGGTGCCAGAGCCATGGCCTGAAGTTAAACGCAAAAAAGTGTATAGTCATACCCCTTTGGGAAAAATAAGGTAAGCCCAAGCTACCATATAGGTGGCAACCCACTAAGCACAGAAGAGGTTATCAGGGACCTGGGGACCCAGGTTGACAGTGGCCTCTCGTTTGACGCTCACGTTGCTAAAGTGGTTCGAAAAACCTTCTACATTGCCCACCTGATCATGAAGGGATTCACATCCAGATCAAGTGAGGTCATTGTTCCCATGTACTCTTCACTTATCAGACCAATGATAGAGTACAATGCCCCATTCGGGATGTATCTCACCCGACACCTGCAGCAATTGGAGAGACCCCAAAAGTTCCTCACCAAAAGGATAAAGGGACTCCAAAACCTGTCATATGCTGCCAGACTGAAGAAACTCCAACTCTATTGAGTTGCATACCGTCTGCTCAGAGGTGACCTGTGCCTGACATACAAGGCCATGACCAACCCGGAATTAATGGACATGCTCCACCTCAAAAAAATCCAAATCCACCAAAACCACTAGAGCAAGAGACTTAAACCTTAGCACGGATATAAATAGGATGTGCTGGAGGGATAGATTTATCACCCAGAGACTCCCCATGCTGTGGAATAAAATCCCGGTCCATGTGAGGCAGAGCACCTCGCTGGCTCTGTTCAAGAGAAATCTTGACCGGTGGATGGGAGATCGTAGGTTTACCCCGGGAATCATCTCTGTGTCACTACTGGACAGAGGCACAACAAACTAATGGGCACAGTATTTCTAACATAAGGGGCGGTGTAAGCCACATAATTTTGGGCTAGGCTTATAAATGCCCTAGGGCAGTTAGCCTAGTATAAACCTATGAACCTATGAAAGTCAGCATTTTGAATTTTGGAATGTCCAGGTATGAGTTCAAAATCGATAAATCCAGTATTGGCCGCCAGGCCTGGTCTTTTCTGGGTACCAAGAACAGTCGAGTAAAAACCTTGTCCTTTCTCCTGTTCTGATACTGTCTGAATGGCCCTCATATCCACGAGTTGCGTAACCTGTTTCTGTGCCTCTGCCCATTGATTTTTTGGCAGATCTGGCCAACCATTTGCCATTGGCAGAGTGTGGAAATGGAATCTGTATCCCTGTGATACGATGTTTAGTACCCACTTGTCCTGGGTTATTAACTGCCAATTTTGAGCAAAAAGTGCTAATTTTCCCCCTGTGGGTGCTGCCAAAAGATAAGTGCTTGGTGTAGGCAGAGGGAAGTCATTGGGATTGCTTTCTGTAGGTTTGAGCTTTATCTCCTCCGGATTTGGAGGTGGATGCGCCCCATTGCTTTGACCTGTATGAGTCTTGCACCTGGTATCTGGAACCCTTAGGGAGTCTGGATTTGCCCCTTTGAGCTCTGTCTGACACAGGAAAGGACCAATTTGTTGTAGGCCAGTATCTACTGAATCTTGGTGGCTGCACTTGCAAGAAGTCTTTAACAGTTTGCATAGACTAAGCTTTGTCTTCCATTTTCTTTAAAACCTCTTCTGCCTTACCAAACACAGAATTCATGCTGTAAAGGTGCATCTAACAATTTAGCTTTAACATGGTCAGGCAAATTTTGTTCCTTTAACCAAGCATGCCTCCTAATCACAGATCCAGTAACTGCGGCCCTGCAGGAGGCCTCTAAAGAATCAAAACCACATTGCAAAGTATGCTTTCCAACTTGTCCAGCTGCAAGCATTAATTCCTGCAATTCATTTTCTGCACATTCTGAAATAGACATTTTCTGTTTCAACAATCCCATTACATGTTGTTGGTACTTAAGCATATGAAATTGACAGTTTAAGGCCGGGGGGGTGGTGCTCCGGGGAAGTTTCTGAACAGGAGATCACCGAGGTGGGATTCACCTGTGACTTTTGTGCCCTCTGTCCAGGGGATGACACTAGGTAGCTCAGGTCAAGAGGAAGAAGAAATCTCTCCCGACATGGATGGCAAGGACTGAGAAAACCTAATGGATAATGCCTTCTACATAATCCGGAAGGCAGCCCCCCCCCCCCCCCGTAAAGGGATGGGAGCCCAGAACCAAAAAAAGACTGCTTCGGAACCGGGGTCAGACTCTGCACCAAGACCACCACCCCTGGACCAGGAGCCTCGGTCAGACCTACAAGGGCCGAGGCACAGAAATTTCAGACGAAACCGAAAAGGTACCAAGCATCTCGGTACAGACCAGAGTCTCCCAACCTCGCGAGGTCTCCAGTACCGAAGGCTCGAAGATGCTCAAGGCAGTTGTTGAAACCCAAGATGAAAAAGTTATCTGAACAGAGTCAGTTGGAGCCGGAAGTGTCAGGATAGAAGGCTCCAAAGGCTCTTGTAGAGTTGGAGGAGTGTACGAAGCGGTCCTTGGACGTACAGTCTCAACACCGGATTGGCTCGGAACCAAAAGTAATCCTCTCGCGACAGGAAGATGATCCACTAGCCTCACAATATTAACTTCAAAAAGACTCTTAGAAGACTTCATCGATGCCATGGAGGGAGATCTAGGAGGTCTTACTTCCACAAATGGGGTATCTCTGAAATGGTACACAAAACGTGAATAAGTAGTTCATGGAAGTACAGGCAGTTCCAATACCATTTGCTCTGTTGGTACTGATGTAGAAGCAGCCGTCTGCTCATTTAGTTGGTGTCGACAGGTCCCTCAGTGCCGATAAACTTTTCTGTACTGAGGAAACTTCTGGCATTTTTTTAGTCGGTTCCGAAGTACTCCGAACTGAGGAGGATCTTTTCTTGGAACCATGGGAGGAAGAAGTTCCTGTTTCGCTAGTTTTCTTCTTGGAACCAGAAATGACCTCGCCAAAGGGAGAATTTAAAAGTACTTTTAGAATGAGTTTGTTCGTCCTCTCCATTAATGCATGAGTGGAAAACCCATGGCAAACCGCACAATTTTCCTGCAAGTGAATTTTGCCAAAACAAACAGTGTGCCCATCTGAAATGGGCATTTTACCCTCACATTTCATACACCTCTTGAATACTGAGGTGCCCTTTGAAGGTTTTGAGGGAGATTGTTTTTGGTCCGCCATTACTGGGGGTGAAAAAAGTGGACAGAGAAAGGAAGATTTTTTTTTTTTATATATATAGAAAGGAAAAGTGGAAAATAATATCAACTATTGTAATATGAAATACCCCAACGGTACTAAAAAAGGGAAAGATTTTCCAACTATGGTAAGGAAGACATTACCAGCGGTAATATGTAAAAGACGGAAAAACTAGAAGAACGGGGAGCGGGTAGAAGTATTAATAAAAAAAGATAGTAAGGTAAACAGTTTAAAGGAAGAAATTTAAACACAAACTGCCAAGGCTCGAGAGATGGAACAAACACGTCTGGTCTGCGAAGCAGCAAACAAGATCGGAGGTAATCTCTGTGAGGAGCATTATGGGTAGAGCCTGGCTCGAGAGTTTAGTGTGTGAGAGCTGAAAGATAAGGCAGAGTCGGTTCTGAGGATTCTGAGGACCGAACCCACAGTCAAGGATTAGGTGAAGATTAACATCAGATCACAAACTATCATACATAAATTTTACCACTGATCAATAATGAAAGCAAAAAAAAAAAAAAAAACACTAAGACCCAATGCAGCAAATGCAAACAAATTTACATACAAATATAACTAAAGCAAACAAAACACAAATAAATCTTTAAAAAGCGAATAACCTAATGATCACAAATCCAAACACTACATTTATGATCATCACCTCATGTTACTATAAAACATAAACTAAAGGAAAGTAGTAAACAAATCTTACAAACTACTTTTACATAGGGAGCTCCATCTCCACAATCCCGCAAACTATACATACTGAACTCCACAACTGTACAATGACAAACAAGTGAAATTAAACCATGCTACATTTGACCTCCTGGACTTCAGCTGTAGCATAATTCAATGCAATCTGCTGACTATTTTAGCAACAGTTGTGCGCAACAGAATGAACACACATGACCAAAGGAATTGTACTCCTACATGCTTGTATGCATATATACTATATAAGCACACGCATTGCACAACTGCACAGTTAATACATGCATGCATTTACACACATATATATATATATATATATACACACACACACACACGCGCACACAAACAGATAAAGACAGTGAGTCTGCCACATGATTAAATGTTAAGCACTATAGCTTTAAAGAACAAATTTCACAATGAACACCCAAACCATTAGTCATAAAAGACATTAACTAATACAGTAAAATATATTGTTTACCACAGAAGAAAGCAGTCACATATTTAATTTTGTTTTTTCTAAACTAGCATCCCTATTTATTTTAATAAAGTGCAGTAACTGCATACCTAGTCTAATGTATAAGGTTTTATTTAGTTCACGCAGGATTTTACGAACTGGAAATTTCATGAGTGAATTTCTACAGTACTTCTAAAGTAATATTTTGCACTTTTCGAGTACTGTTTCAGCAGAGCACTGACGGCTGTGTTATGTAATAGGCTTATACTTTACTTACATGTTTTAGACAGTTTAATATTAAGTCTGGTTTGTCAGCAATACCATAAGTAAATGGAAGGTGCAGTATTAAAAAACATGCTGACAAGTTATACCTTATAATAAGGTACACAATTACTGGACAAAAAGAGAGACATGTCTTATTTTTAAATCCAATCAGCATTTTTAAAATAAAAGTTATTTTATGAAAACTGAAAAGGGATAAGCACCAGATAATAACTGAAGACTCTTTTTACTAGTAATTTATTCAGATATGTGAGGAACTGTAATACAGTTGCTCACTCTTTCATTCATTTTCCAATAACTGAACTATGCCCAGGGTTCACAAGCAAACCAGTCTGCTGTAGCACGCAAAACTGCTCAATCATAACAAAATCTCCGTTTACAATCTTTGCACTATTAAATTCTCAGTCTCCACTTAGTCTTGTGTTTATCCATACAAGAGCATTTTCCAGAAATGTCAAGTATTCACATATGACATTTAAACCAGAACTAAGAAAAAGCATGACAAAAGCTTTATTTCTCTCATTTTAGAGCAAAGACAACAGAAAGATGAACACCCAAAGTGTATCAATCAAGCAGTGCAATAAACTAAACAAAACATAGCAGAAGGTTAAAAAAATGAAACCCTATACTTTTTTTTCATTTGTAATTAAAAAACATATTGTTAGCACAGCTGAAATATCCAGGTCTGCTTTATACATGCATCACAGAATACAGTAGCTTAAGTACCATGATGTATTCCACCCTCCCACCAGATTTCTAATTTATGTGGGGCATTTTCTTTTTAACTTCTCCATATCGTTTGGGTTTCTAATACCATGATGGGAACAGACCCCATTATTAAGTCAAAGTAAGATTAAAGTTCATGAAATTAGTATTGTTTCAGTCTTTGATGTTAGCCTTCATTTAGATGTTGATGTTAGCCGGAGTGCTCTTTGCAGCACCCGCAATAAATGTTTTTCATGGACCTGTTGTACTAATGAACACAAATTTGCATTTGAAGCTGCTGACGTTTTTCTTGTGGAAGTATTTTTCTTTTTTTCCAGTTTCTCTCAATTTGTATATCATCTGTCTGGAAATTCTGGGCTTCTTGCATAATAGTAACATGCAATTAATTTCTTCTGATCCGCTGTGGCGACCCCTAACGGGAGCAGCCTTAAGAAGATGCAATTACTTTCTTATCTTCAACAGTCCACTCTATTGCCTGTATGGCTCTTTTTTAGGCCCACCAGTTGTGATTTTTTTGGACTCCTCCACCTGGGCCTGGCCTATCCCCATTGTAGGGATGTTTCAGTGTCTTGAAGATTCTACACGGTCATTCTTTCCTGTCCTGGCACCAGTGCACCTACCAGGATTGGGCACTTTTTTATCCTGGGTCTTGTGCACTTGGCTATCTTTTTTTTTTTTTTTTAACCTACTTTTGTCCATGACATATGCTATATAAAATAGTATACATCAGCGTCATCTTGGTGAGATTGTGTAAAACAGGGTCCATCTTGTGAAGGTACTCACCAAGACTTGAGGATGAATTCAGTTCCAGCAATGCTACTTTACTTTGTTCCATTCAGAACCTATCATCTTCTGTGTGATTTCTGCCCTGTGTTTGCAGACCATCAAGCCTTTCTCCAAACTGTCATGGCCTGTTTGATCTCTCACATCAGGACAAAAATTGCCTGGTGGTGCTGTCATTCAGCTGGCCATGGAGATACTTTATGTCATCTCTAGCTTCCCAGCAATGAGGACATTTATGACAACTTAACTCTGCCCATGGGGCCTGTAAGAGAGAGAGATGTACAATATGTGTTACGTCATGCTTCCACATACCTGCACTGCCAATACGTAACACACCTACACTGACTGCCACTAGTGAGCCTAATGGCCACATCACCACTCCTTTTCTTCAATGGGCTGTAGCAGTGTGCAGCCATCTCTATCCCATTTTCCCTTTCCCAAGATAAGCATGGCCATCCTCCCATATCAACTTCATTACACACCCATGCCACTAAATGAACTCAGTTCACATGAACTGTATATTCATGGTTTTATCACCTTTTTATTAAGGACGCACTTGCATAAACCTACAGTACACCTTTTGATATCACAGGAACTATGTGGATGCATCTGGGGTGAACAACAGGAAAGGGCAGGGGGTACTGACATCAAGTTATGAGAAACTTCAATTTTAATCCAGGAAACCATAATGTGATTAGTGGCTCTAGCACTGGAAGGGACACAGGCAGGGAGGGATAGGAGAGAAGATGAGTGGCCTGGCTACATCTCCTGGGGGAAGACCAGAGGATTGTGTGTGCTTAAGGAGCACACACGGAAGTGTGATTTCCCTAGTGAAGACAGAGAAGCTACTTCTCATACTTTTGGGACAAACTATGACTGCTTGCTGGAAATGTCCCTGCAGAAGTGATGGACTATCACTGTGGTCAGCCTATCCCACAGCCTCATCTCTACTCAGCAGTGTATGCATGGGGAGACGGTTGCAATGGAAAAAACACAAACCACCTCTGAGGATTATCTAAATGAAAGCTCCTCACAGTCGATCCTTGCCGTGTGATGAGGAATAAATAGGCTTCTTGGCGAATGATGACAAAGATAAAGGGGGCAAAAACTGCCAAAAAATCAATTTCAGTGTCAATAGCTTGCTAGCAAAAAGGGGATCAGCATCTCAGAGATATGCAGCATCTTCTTGCTTTCAACCTGATAGAGAGGCTTCATACCACACAATCACAAAGCCTTTAAAACAGCCCTCTGCACACTTACGAAACACGATCTTTCAACTTGTTTGACCAGTCAAACACAGCAGTAAGCAGAGACGTCTTACACGAGTAAACTATTTGTCCCAGCATTCCACTACTAAATCATCCAACTAAGAATCAGATGACCATCTACCTTATTACTACATTAGCTCATAAGAGTTACGTTTAGAAGCCAACTTCATTTGCCGGTATGCTGCAGAAAAAGACTTTCAAAGTTTTCAATTTATTTCATTATGGAATGAGGTAAGTGAACTAATTATTTATATTTGCTTTTCGGCCACAATTGGTAATAAAGAAAGGAAAATGCAATACATACTAAAATTTAGAGCAATTAACTAAACATATTTTTGAGAAGTGGGAAAGAATCCAAGTACCTGAAGAACACTCATGCAGACACAGAAAAACATACAACCTCCACCTACTGGCAATAGCTGGAAATCACAGGTGAACCCCAGGCCATAAATGTCTCCAACACAAATATTAACCAAGGAGTCTCACCATTAGTTGTCATCCTGCTTCAAGCAACAACCAGAAAGCATATCTCATGAACAAGATTTAATACCTGCTTCAGCAGTGTGCCGACTGCTTTACAAATTCAAAATTAAAGTGGAAGCCTTATAGTTACTTAATGCTATGAATATTGAATGCAATCATACCAAAAAAATGGCAGGAACCGCCTCGCTATAGGGTGCAAGTGTGGGGGGAGTAAAATAGCTAAAAAAAGTTATACACTTTATTATACACAAACATCTATATTACTTCCAATCTGTGATTAGGTACACAAAGGACACCTTCCTTGTGGTCAAGCTTGTTGACCTCAGGCTTCATGTGATCAGCCTGGGGTTTGGTAGGAGCCCACTGGTGTATTCCCCACGGTCTCAAGTCCACAACAGCAAAGGAAAGCACAGCAACAGGGTGGGGTGGTACGTGGTGAACCTTACCATCTGCATCTGTGAAAGTTACTTATTTTCAATTTAATGAAACTTCATTTAATTCCCGATGATGCTGTGGCAACACTGAAAAGTCATAATGCTGGCAAAGTTTTAACTTGCAGCCACACCAGGATTCTGCTCTTTATCAAACTCCAAGACAGAACAGCCAAGCTCCTCTAAAAACATTAGAAAAAGGGATGTTTGCCACCACCTGGATATAACCATCTAGCAGAAATGTAGCACATGTGAACAGTCCTCATTTCAAAGGGCAAGTCATGCTATACTTACTCTGCTACGGTGGCACTTGTGGCAAACAAGACTCCAACATAAATGAACACAGATAGGGGCTGTAAAAACAGGGCATTTTAAAATGGCAAAAAAGCATACTGGAAATTAGCATCATGCTTGTCATCTCAAGTTAAATATATATTACGGATTGCAAAGATGGTTTAGTCTTCCAGGTTCCAGTCTTCCCACGGGAAATGCTATGTACACAAACACCTTTCATCAACATGTTCCAAACTAAAAGTGCAATTGCTTCAACTTAGTGTAACACAACCGACTTTGGAGGAGGGGGTAGCGATTAAAGAAATGCATGGAATATGGAAGAGGTCACCACTGGTATACGTGCAACTCCATCCGTGTCTGATGCATACAAATGATAGCATTTTAATGAGGCAAGCCATCAAGATATGTACTAGAAAGAATGTCTCTCTTTCAGGGTGCAACTTGCACTCAAGCATCAGAAGCTAAGAGACAGTGAGAAGCAAGCAAAAGGAAAATCTTAAAAAGTATTCTGTCTGCCTCTCCACACAACTACTACTCTCCTCATTTCCAAAACAAGTCCTCGAGCCGTTCATTAAAAAACCGCGGCAATGTAATTTGCTGATGAACCTCTAGCCTATTCCTGGAGCAAGGCAGAAACAAAAGAAGGGAAAAAGGCGTTCAGTGACTTCAATCTCAGTTTGAAAGAGACTGCTGGCTGATTCTCTGATTCAGTCTTCCTCCTGAGGACTATATCATTTATCAAAATTCTGTTAACGTAAGGGAAGACTGTGCTGCTCTGAATTGGTGCCTTCATTAACTATGCAGAACACAATCTGCTGACATAAAGCGATAATCAACTCATAGCAGTGGGGATAAAAAAGGAGGAAAAAAATAAGCCCTACAGCTCCTACCAGACAGCCCTGTGTACACTCCCAAATACCACTTAGAATCATCTCTCCTCATAAAATTACAACAAACAAATTGTGCCTTCCAAATATATTAGGCTTTCTGCTTTAGCTAATTAAAATCAATTCTCAATCTATTGTGTATGTGCACGTGTAAGCAGAGTTATAAAAGGTACAATCATGTCACTGCTCTTGACTCAGCTGTGTTGCTGTTGCATTCCTTGACTGCCTAAGTAAACAAATGGACTTTATTTCATTACCCAACAACCAGCATGAATTTACAGGGATGTGTGCGCCAGCAAGAAACTATCTTATCATTCAGTCTTATACAGAGCTAACCACTCTGGTGACTACAAGAACCTCTCCTAGTCCAACTACCTGTCCCCACAATTCTGCTGCTATGCTGCGGGCTAGGGTTCTCTACTGAAGAAAAAACGCCTTGCAGACAAGACATTCATTACACAAGCCAACAAAGGGCAGTCACTGGTAGCCAACTCATCAAGAACTCAGCACCATATTCTGAAGCTACATTCTTGTATATTCTTTTTAACGTATTCAGGTCACTAGGCACTTTGCTATGGTCCTGGTCTCTACCACAAAAATAAATACATAAATAAATTCAAGAACATTAGTAATGACAGAAAAATAAAAAACATAAAAAACTCATCATTATGCTAAAACATGCATGGGAAGCTATATACATGCCAAGTAAAGCACATATTACAGAACAGCTGTCCTGACTTGTCCGGTGGTCAGTGATTCAGGCAATCCAGAAAGCCTGGGCAATGAAGTACATCAACCTCATTGACAACATAAAATGCATGACTGAATTTAATCGATGTAAATAACTTTCATAAAAGTGGTATTTATTTCATATTATGGTGTGCTTTACACTCCACACTACTCCAACCAGCAGTACGTCTAGTTATGGTCAAGTCCCCTGCCAGGCCTGAGTATTGAGCAATGTTAACACATGTCTTACAGCTGCATTTTTAATACTCAAAAGCTGTTCTGACTTTATACCACCAGCCCAGGATTTCAGCATTACTATTAGCACAGGGGGGTTGCACAATACCTGCCCACAGTGCCACAGATCTGGGTTGGCTGGTGACGGATACTTATATCAGTACACAACTGATAAGGAAAGCCACCAATTCTCCGGGAAAGAAATTATTACACACACACACACACACACACACACACACACACACACACACACACACACACACACACACACACACACACACACACCCTTTAAAACATTTAAAGCCCATAACATCTAAAATCATAACATAAAAACCATAACATGTAAATCCCAAAACATCTAAAACCCATAACATCGAATTTCATAACATCTAAAATGTGCATCACAACACTGAACACTACAAATTCAAATGAAAAGAACATCCCCATCCACATGTAACAACAGTCACTTTTTCCTACGTTTCTGCAGGGGGAGGCAAGCCCGCCTGCACCCACCCCCCAAACCCCTGTAAATTACTACACTCACTACAGTGGGAAAAAGTTAATTTCCTAACCCCACTGTATCACGATCACCATAAAGAATGTACACAATGTCTATATCACTTACTTGTATGGCCTAGAAAACAGAGTGGCAAAATAAACACTATATAACTAGTATAAATTCCTACACTATATAAATAACTATAGAAATAAAACTACATCTCACAGTGATACCACAAGACTAACATTTACACATTTGACGATACACGATTACATATTTTAGATGTAATGAAATTCAATGTTATGGGTTTTAGATGTTTTGGTGTCGATGTTTTGATTTTAGATGTTATGAGTTTTAAATGTTTTGAAAGGGAACCACACACAACACACACACATATATATATATATATATATAAATAAAAGCACACACGCACACATATATATATATATATATATATATATATATATCACACACATATATATATATATATATATATATATATATACACACACACACATATATACATATACATATATATATATATATATATATATATATATATATATATACATACACACACACACACACACACACACACGTGGCTACCCAGTCTCTTATGTCTGTACTTCTTTCCTTCAAGACTCAGTACCAGCAACTGAAGGCTAAGCTACCAGTAATGTCCGGAGTGGGAATTATCTGGGAAATAATAGACCTTACAGTGGCCTCTTCATAGGTTCATAGATAAGTACTAGGCTAACTGACCTTGTGGGCTATTTTAAGCCTAGCCAATTACCCCATGTGAAAATCAAACCCTGCACCTTGTGTCTAAGTTAAACACCTTAATCATTATCCCAACCTTCCACCCTGGGGGGTGGGGGGAGGTATCCATGAAAAGTCCATTATTTCTTCTATAACATCCACCAGGGAAGCTGATGCACTCAAAAATGGGATCTGTTCAATGCATTTGTAATTGTTTTATCATTAGTATGGACTTTTCTTATATTTGATATAAAACAGTTCTTCCACCTAGTGATTCATAGTGGCTGTAAGACATGTAATTGTTACTGGAGAACGTGTTCTAAGTAAAAAAAAAATATGCATAACTATTAAGCAAGCATCTGATGTCTGTATAGACACAATGCAAGTTATATGCACACACACAAAAACCACTGTAGTGGCAGAGTGAGTTTCACTTACATGCATGTAGAAACTCAGAATACACACGTGCCCAATTACAGCCTTTTCTTGACTGTCTAACCCACTGTGATCAAAAATTTTGTAGAATATCCCCGATGCTCATTTTTACTCACTCCCTTGACATTTCTTTTTATATATAGTAAATTTGTGAAGACTACAGTTAGCCAATAAATCCAGCCATTAGAGTATCTTATTTGTTATGCAAGCAAAACATGTTGCTCTATCATCTTAAGCACATTGTGGCAATATTTAAAAATAACCCAATTCTGGGTCTTGAAAGCTTTGTTCAGAATTCTTGAGCAAAGTTGAGAAGCGCACACACACAGTTCCCCTCTCCCTCTCACTAGCATGAAACAGCATTGATTTTGTTTGACTTTCCTTTGCTCACTAAACGTGGCTTTTTAAGCCATGGCTAGCAAAGAGAAAATAAAGTACCAAGTCCTTGTAACCGCCCTGCAGTTACTTTTTTTTTTTTTTTTTTTTTTTTTAGTCATTTGCTTTAGTTTTCCTACTTTTTTTTTTTTTTTTTTTTTGTGTGTGCTAAGCGGCTGCATTTAGTGAGTGTAAACAAGAACGTGACCCCCCCCCCCAATTGGTGCTTTGCTGCAGCTGCTGACTTGATACTGGACTCTCCTTATACATTAATATCCTGTTGGAGAATGTTGTCTAGCAGACTGAGATATCCTCTCATTTTCTTATTTATGTTAAGAAAGGGCAATCATCCATTAAGAGGAGACCTTTCCGTTGACAACTATGGAGGAGGAAGAAACGAGAAGAAATTATTGGTATGAGCTGGAGGTCAGCCAATGGGGTGAGCATTAAAAAGAAAATTCAGTCTTCTTGTACCTTTCCTGCTGAAAACCTCATAAGAGAGAGAGTAGCTCTATTAGACATTATAATAGTACATTGGCAATTTGATAGAAAACAGCTCAAAACATATTCCTTTTCTATTAAAAAAAAAGATACAGTGATTCCCAAACGATTATATTTGTAGATGCGAGAACTGCAGAATAGCAACTAGCTGGGCCATTGTAACCACAGACAGAAAAGATAATTCTAACAGTGGCAATGGTTTACAATACTGAGGGTCACAAGCTCAGATAACTACATGCCTCAAATAAGCACAGCGGCCTCTGATGGGCATACATAACATGGTTATTTTCCTCCATCCAGGGGCATACAATGATACAACAATGACAACTGAGTTTCATGCCCAAGGCCTCATGATGCCCTCTCACATTTTTGACCAAGGCATGTCTATACATGTAAATGACATTTTTTTCACGATCAGCCAGTTGCCAAAGTATTTTGGTCTGCACCAGTGACTTGGACACAAGAAGGGAGCCAAACTATTGCAGGACTGTAGGTTGAAAAATTAATTACTTAAAAACAATCACATCTTCTGGAAAGTGAGCTGTGAGTGAGAGTCAGTTATCCACCTTAAAGACATTGAAGTCTGAAAGTTCTGAAATCAGATCACTAAAAAAACCTTAAGAAAATCAGTCAAAAACACCTGTTACTCCACTGAAAAGCTCACATATCATGACAATACTCTTTACTATTAAAAATAAATCTGAGTACCACACTAAAACCAACCTGTTCACAAATCTACAAGTATTTTGTTACCCTTTTAAAATTTGTCTTCTTATGTTCCAACTGCCTGTATCCCACAATCCCCAAATTAATATTTCACAGTTTCTCAATCATATCTTACTTTCCCCTATGCACTAACATCCGCTCCTTTACATTACATGCTTACATAATACTATCTGTCCTTTTGTACATATGACAAATGCGTTGGTTAAGCTTTCACATTTCTCTTACTGACCATCTGAAAATATATTGAGTAATTAAACGTATTCTAAGCTATAACCATGTACGTGTGTATACAATTCCATTTCTGGCTTATTTGTACTTCTGTACGCTTGTGCTACAGAAAGCAACTTTTTTTACAATGACGCAGACTAATACCATGATGGTGGCTAAACCAAACGGATTATTTTCTTGATCAATGGCACTTCTCTCCATGTCGATGCTGAAAAGGAGCTATGAGCTAAGGTGGACAGTCACAGTCAACAAATGTAATAAAAAAATACATAAATGAGCAGAGATGTCTAAAACAAGGCTAGAGATCTCACCTGTAACTATGCAAAGTGTTAAGTGTACAAAAGCATATCATATCAGTGGCAAACAGTTGCGAGTATTGCTGCAGGTTCCACTCCCAACAGAGCAAAAAAATGAAGTTAAGATGGAGAAGGATCCATGCTCCAGATCACCACCTTCATAGGTCAGCTCTCTAAGAGAGACACCTGATTAACTTTTTGGGGATGAGTGGAGAGTGCCCATCAGAAAGTACAGTTGTGTACACTTACCATAAATGTAGATGTTAGAGTGTATTCACTGTTGCAGTCATCACACTTGGATTATCTGCCTGCAGGTAGCCCTCAGTCGGCCCAAATACCAGTCTTGTGATTTCTGCGTCAGATGCTGTCGCCTCTTCCATGACGTCAGGGGTATAAAACAGGCAGCTGATGCCATTACATCAGTTTTTCTTGCCCCAAATGTCAGGAGCCCCCCAAATAGGAAGTTAGTATATGGTGTGAAACACCACCAGTAAAAAGTAAACACCACTGCCATTAAAAATGGCCATAAAGAGGATAGAGAAAACCAGGACTGTAACAGTGAATACACTCAAACATCTACATTTATGTTAAGTGTACACAACTGTACTATGTTCTGCGTGTTTCACTGTTGCAGTCATCACACTTGGTTTGATTCACAAAGCTGAGGAAGGGTGGAGGCAGTCAAGAAGTGTTAGGGCTGGCTAGCAGGCCTTGTAAGACTGCTGTAGCAAATCCAGCTCTGGATTTAGAAAAAAAATAGGTAAGTGGTAATGCTTGGTGAAGGTGTGTACAGAACTCCAGGTTGCAGCTTCCAGAATGTCCCTGGTAGGGACTCGCATGAGAAATGCTGTAGAGGTGGAAGTAGCCCTAGTGGAATGTGTTCTGATCCTCTGTGGGGTAGGTCTTCCATGGTGCTTGTAGCAGAAATTGATGCAGTGTGCTACCCATTTCGAAATGGTTTGCTTTGAAATGGCCTTGCCCTCTGCCCTTATAGCAAAGCTGACTGGCAGATTTTCTGAAAGGTTTAGTCCTGTCAAGGTAGAACCTGAGCTGTCTGAGAATCAGAATGAAACTCATTTCTTTGTCTCTTAGCAGGGGAAGGCTGGCTTCCTCTAATTAGGGTATTAAGGTCTTCAGCCATTCTAAGCATTTGTTTTTGTGGCATGGGAGCATGAGCATGCTCTTTGGACGTCGGTTTTCTAGGCATAGTGCGAACTCTGGGCCTTAGAAACTTGGTAGCTTTAGCTAATAATGAAGTTGTTGGTTTAATTCAAAGATCGGTAGGTCGGAATACACCCTCAGAAGCCGGAGCCTGCACAGCGGCTCCGGACTCATCCAAGGTCGAGATATCCGCAGGTTCCATAGTCAAAGAAGCACCTCTTGGCATAATGGACTCTAAATGGGTCTCAGCAAAGGACTGCGAATCTGTAGAAGCGGGCATCAGGGGCTGCAAAGGTGCCAGAGTACCAGCGAACTGGCGACTAGCTTAACAGAAGTGTCATCGGCAGTTTTGGACCTATGCGGTCTGTCTGTTTTTATCTTTATATTTTTTCAGAAGTTCGATAGTCGAATGGCTTATCAAAGCCATTTCAGAATATGGAGAACGGGAGCGAAAGAATTTAGTGACAAAGATAGCCCGAACACTAATGGTTTGGGCATTAAGGCACAAAACCGACAGCTATGGATGTCGTGCTTTGGGCCTAAACAGGTGACGCAGTAAGAATGAAAATCTGTGTGAGGTACTTGCTTTCCACAGGCAAGACAATTAACTTTCTGACATCAGTTAGAACAAGAAAAAAGTATACCCCAACGGGGTACTTAGCTTTAAAAGACTTCAGGTTTGAAACTCGAAAAATGAGAATTTCAGGTAGCGGCCGACCGGCACTTGCGAACTGCTTCTGCTTCGGGCTCCTTCTCGGCAAAAAACACTGATGCAATGGCGTTGGCTGCCTGTTTTATACTCCTGACGACCTGATGTCATGGAAGAGGCGGCAGCATCCAACGCAGAAATCCCAAGACTCTGGTATTCGGGCCGACTGAGTGCTACCTGCAGGCAGATAACCCAAGTGTGATGACTGCAACAGTGAAACATGAAGAACATCTGTGGGAGTTTAAGATTAGAGTGTTAAAAGTACAGTTTTGTACCTACCATAAATGCAGATGTAAGAGTGTAAACACTGCTGCAGTCATTACACTTGGGTTATCCTGCCGTCAGGCGGTTCCTCAGTCGGCCTGAGTTCCAACGTCTTGGTCTGGCATCGGTTGCTGTCGCCTCCTCCCTGACGTCAGTGCGACAGGGGTATACAAGACGCAGCCGATGCCATTTTCTTCAGTTTTTCTTGCCAAAGATGTCGGGTGCTCCCAAATAGGTAGGCAATTCAAATTGCTTTTCTTTCTAGTATGTATACTTTACTAGCAAACAGTTACCAGCAAATACTCCCCATAGGTAGTAAAGGGTAGAAGATCTAGGTACATACCAGCAAGTAAGAGGGGAAGGAGGGAGGGTAACCTGGACTGCAGCAGTGTTTACACTTGAACATCTACATTTATGGTAAGTACAAAACTGTACTATGTTCATCGTGTTACACTGCTGCAGTCATTACACTTGGGTGGAATCCCAAAGCTGAGTTAGGGTGGCTGGTTCTATAAGGCATTAGGGGTGGCTATAAGGCCCTGCAGCACAGCAGTGGTGAAGCCAGCTCTGGATTTGGAGTATAAAGGCAAATGGCAATGCTTGGTGAAGGTATGCACAGAACTCCATGTTGCTGCTTCCAAAATATCCTTGGTAGGTACTCCTCTGAGGTAGGCAGTTGAAGTGGCTGTTGCCCTGGTGGAGTGAGATCTAATGCTGCTAGGTACAGGTTTCCCATGGTGTGTATAGCAGAAACGTATACAATGTCCTATCCATTTTGAAATAGTCTGTTTTGAAATGGCTTTTCCCTGTGCTCCTGCAGCATATGCTACCAATAATTGCTCAGATTTTCTGAAAGCTTTGGTTTTGTCCAAGTAGAAGCGTAACTGCCTGTGAATGTCCAAAGAAAGCAGTAGTCTCTCCCCTTTATTCTGTGGTTTTGGATAAAAAGTTGGCAAGTGAATAGTTTGGTTTAGAGCCACACTTGATACCACCTTTGGCATAAACGTAGGGTTAGTTCTTAAGGACACCCTGTCCTGGTGGAAAATGAAGAAAGGTTCCACTGCCATTAGTGCCTGTAATTCTGAAACTCTTCGTGCTGATGTTATTGCCAGGAGCAGAGCAGTTTTCCAAGAGATGTATTTTAATTCTGCTGTGTTAGCTGGCTCAAAAGGAGGTAAAGTTAATTTTTCCAAAACAAAGTTGAGGTCCCAAGTTGGAGTAGGTGCTCTACGGGGGCGGTCTTATGTTTTTAGCCCCGCTGAGGTACTGTTTGAGCAAAGGATTAGAGAAAATTGGTGGATCCGTGTTGTAATGAGCAGAAATGGCAGAGGCGTGGATCTTGATGGAGGAAAAGGAGAGGCCCTTGTCCAGCATCTCAGTTAAATATTGTAGTATCTGAGGAATGTTTGGGACAAGAGGGTCAAGGCTGTGAGCCTGGTTCCAGGCACAGAATCTCTTCCATTTATCCGAATAGGCTTTCCTGGTACTAGTCCTTCTGGCCTCCAGAATGACATCCGTAACAGCTTTGGAGAAAGGCATTGCTTGCTTGACTAAGGAATTTTCCATGCAGCTAGGTTTAAGGTCTTTAGCTGGCTGTGAAGTCTCTGACTGTTGTGCTGAGTCAGCAAATGTGAGATTTGAGGCAAAATCCAGGGTGGTTCTTGTGCCAAGTTCTTTAAGATTGGGTACCAGTGCTGGCGTGGCCAGTCTGGTGCAATCAGGATCATCTTTGGCTCTTCTTGCCTAGCTTTTATGAGTACCTTTGGAAGGAGAGGTACTGGTGGGAAAGCGTACATTTGTAGGTTTTTCCAGCTGAATGAGAGGGCATCCACTTTCCATGCTTGTGGATGGTAACTCCTTGTGCAGAATTTCTGTAGCTGGCAGTTCATTGGGGATGCAAACAGATCTATGTCCGGGCTCCACCATTTCTGTGTTATTCTGAATATTTGTGGATTCAGTTCCCATTCGTGGGGATCCATGATGTTTCTGCTTAAGTCGTCTGCCAGTGTGTTTTTCTCTCCTGGCAGGAATTGTGCTTGCAGATGAACTTGGTAGTCTAGAGCTGTGTTCCACAAGGTCATGGCTTGTCTGCAGAGGGGGTAGGAGTGTGTGCCCCCTTGCTTGTTTATGTACCACAACTGTGGTGTTGTCTGTCTTTAGTAATAGTTGTCCTGGATGCGGCAGGTCCTTGAAAGCTATAAGGGCATTTTGTACAGCTAGAATCTCTTTTTGATTGATGTGAAGATGCCTTTGCTCTGCGGGCCACTCGCCCTGAATACATTTTTCTGCCATGTGTGCTCCCCAGGCGTAATCCAATGCATCTGTTGTCAGTGTTTGCCTGGCTGTGGGTTGAGTAAAAGGCTGTCCCTTGTTGAGGTGACAAGCCTGAGCCCACCATTGAAACTCCTGTTGAAGGCAAGGAATTAGTGGTATAACGGTTTCCAAACTTTGACAATGTTGAGACCATAACTCTTTAGGTACCAGTGTAGTTTCCTCATATGCAGTCTGGCATATGGAATTAGTAGTATGCAAGATGTCTTATTAGAAAGAGTAGCTGAAACTGAATTTAGAAGGATTTTATCAAAAGATGGTTATGTTATTGACAATCTTACTAGTGAAGAAAGATTATTATTGAGAAATTTGAAAGAAAATCAACAGTACAGGTTTATGAAACCTGATAAAGGTGAGGGGATGGTAATTATGACAAAGACCGATTACTGTATGAGAATGACTCAAATACTGAATGATGAGTCAACTTATATTAGGGTATCTAAGAATGAAGTAAATAGAACTTATTCAAAGACTGACCTTTTTTTTTTTTTTTTTTTTACAGGATGCACTATTTCAGGGGGTAATCAATGAGGTGGAATAGGATTTCCCACTTTGCCCACATTTTTCGGGATTCCCAAGGTCCACAAGGGAATCAGCAACCCTCTTTTTTAGACCAATAGTTGCTGCTAGGGGCTCCAAAACTGAGCCCCTTGCTTCCCTTGTGGACACACTTGGTCTAAACCTGCAGTTAGTGAAGCAGCACATATATTAAAAGATCCGTGGCATTGCCTTGAGAGGCTGAGGGAAGTTAAAGACATTAACTGCAGTTATGGTTTAACAGTCAACGTCAATTTATTTACAGTTATTCCACATCAACAATGTTTAAATGTTTCATGAAAGTCTCGACTAGTACAATAACTGACAAAAACAAAATTAATCTGCTGATTGATTTAATGGAAATTATTTTAAAAAATAATTTCATTAGCTTTGAGGGAGAAATCTTTCAGCAGTTAACTGGTGTGGCAATGGGGGCCAAATGCACCCCTGTTTTTTCCAATTTGGTATTGCTTGCATGGGAAAAACTTTTCATCTTTCCCTCAAAGTATAACAACATCATTTTATATAATCGGTTTTTGGATGATTTATTAATTTTATGGAAGGGTGATGAACAAACTATTGAGTTTATTGATTATTTAAATGCTACAACTCAATTTTTTAAGTTTACTTGCACTTGGAATACTGAGAAAATTAATTTTTTTAGATATAACAATCAAGAAAAAGTACAGTTTTGTACCTACCATAAATGTAGATGTTCGAGTGTTCACCCTGCTGCACTCATCACACTTGGGTTATCCTGCTGTCAGGCGGTCCTGCAGTCGGGCCTGAGTTCCAAAGTCTTGGTCTGGCGTCGGTTGCTGTCGCTTCTTCCCGGACGTCAGTGTGCCAGGGGTATACAAGAGGCATCCAACGCCATTTTCTTCAGTTTTTCTTGCCCCAGATGTCAGGTGACCCCAATAGGTAGGCTATATATATATATATATATATATATATATATATATATATATATATATATATATATATATCGCTATATAAAAATAAAAATACCTTCAGGCACAATCAAATACACCACAGAGGTTGTATAGGATAGAAAGGTATAGATAAGTCCAGCTAGTTCAGAGGGGATGGAGGGAGGGTAACCTGGACTGCAGCAGGGTGAACACTCTAACATCTACATTTATGGTTGGTACAAAACTGTACTATGTTCATCGTGTTACCCTGCTGCAGTCATCACACTTGGGTTGAATCCCAAAGCTAAGGATGGGTGGTGGAGTTAAACAGGGTTAAAAGAAGCTAGTAGGCCCTGCAAAACTGCAGTGGCAAAACCAGCTCTAGTCTTAGAATATAGAGGTAAGTGATAGTGTTTGGTGAAGGTGTGCACTGAACTCCAAGTTGCAGCTTCCAGAATATCCTTGGTTGGCACCCCCCTGAGAAAGGCTGCTGATGTAGCTGTAGCCCTGGTGGAGTGTGACCTAATGTTAGCAGGTACCGGTTTCCCATGATGCGGGTAGCAGAAACGTATGCAATGCCCCATCCATTTATAAATGGTCTGTTTTGAGATAGCTTTTCCTTGTGATCCTGCAGCATAGGCTACAAAGAGCTGTTCAGATTTTCTGAATGCCTTAGATTTATCCAAGTAGTAACGTAATTGCCTGTGAATGGTCCAAAGAGTGCAGGAGTCTTTCTCCTTTGTTCTGGGGATTTGGGAAAAAGGTGGGCAAATGAATAGTCTGGTTTAGGGCCACACTGGATACCACCTTTGGCATAAAGGTAGGGCTAGTTCGTAGAGAGACTCTGTCTTGATGAAAAATGAGGAAAGGCTCCACTGCCATTAGTGGCTGTAGCTCTGAGACTCTTCTAGCTGAGGTTATTGCTAGTAGCAGGGCAGTTTTCCATGAAAGAAATTTTAAATCAGCTGAAAATGCTGGTTCAAAGGGCGGCAGTGTAAGCTTTTCCAGAACAAAGTTGAGATCGCAAGTAGGAGTTGGTGCTCTCCTGGGCGGTCTTATGTTCTTAGCCCCTCTGAGGTACTGTCTTAGGAGTGGATGTGAGAATAAAGGAGGATCCGTGTTGTAATGAGCTGAAATTGCCGAGGCGTGGATCTTAATAGATGAAAAGGAAAGTCCTTTGTGCAACATCTCAGTTAAATATTGTAGAATCTGAGGAATGTTTGGATCAAGGGGATTTTGGCCTTTAGCCTGGTTCCAGGCACAAAATCTTTTCCATTTGTCTGAATAGGTTTTTCTGGTGCTGGGCCTCCTGGCCTCCAGAATGACATCCATAACAGCTTTAGATAGAGGAGTTGGCTGGTTGTTTAGGTAATTTGCCATGCAGCCAGGTTTAAGTCTTGAGCTGGCTGTGTAGAATCTGATTGTCTCGCTGGATAAGCAGGTGAGGGATTTGTGGTAAAATCCATGGTGGGCCATGTTCCTTAGAATTGGATACCAATGCTGGTGTGGCCAGTCTGGTGCAATGAGTATCATTTGTGGCCTCTCTAATCTGACTTTCAGCAGTACCTTTGCTAGAAGAGGCAGTGGAGGAAAGGCATACACTGTTAATGTTTTCCAACTGAATGAGAGGGCGTCCACTTTCCAAGCTTGTGGATGGAATGTCCTTGTGCAAATGTTTTGAAGTTGGTAGTTTTGGGGGCTGGCAAACAGATGTGTGTGGGCGTCCCCATTTTTGAGCCATCATTGCAAATACTTGTGGATCTAGTATCCACCCGTGTGGATCCATGATGTTTCTGCTTAGGTCATCTGCCAGTGTGTTTTTCTTTCCTGGCAGGAATTGTGCTTGTAATTGAACCTGGTAAGACAGTGCTGTGTTCCACAAGGTCATTGCTTGCCTGCATAGAGGGTAGGAATGTGTGCCCCCTTGCTTGTTTATGTACCACATTACTGTGGTGTTGTCTGTCTTTATTATTAGTTGTCCTGAGTGTAAGAGGTCCTTAAAGCTGTTAGGGCATTTTGCACTGCTAGCATTTCTTCTTGATTGATATGCAGATGCCTTTGATCTGTAGTCCATTTGCCCTGAATGCACTGTTCTGCCATGTGTGCTCCCCAGGCATAGTCCGATGCATCTGTTGTCATAGTTTGCCTGGCTGTGGGTAAGGTGAAAGGCTGACTCTTGTTGAGGTGACATGCCTGTGCCCACCATAGCAACTCCTGTTGAAGGCAGGGAATGAGTGGAATCATTGTTTCCAAGCTGTGGCTGTGCTGAGTCCATACGCTTTTCAGGTACCGTTGCATTTTCCTCATATCCAGTTTTGCAAATGGTATTAGTGCCATGAATCCCAAGGCCTGCAGAATTTTTCTTGCAGGGAGTTGGGTCTTTGTTGCCATTATTTTGAAATACTGAGTCAGCTGTTGTTGCTTGTCTGGCGTGATATAAGCCCATCTGGGGCCGTTGTATTCAAGCTGGCACCCAGGAATATTATGTTTTGTGAGGGCACTAGTTTTGATTTCTTTTAGTTTACTGTGTACCCTAGGCAACTTAGGTGTTTGACAAATGCCAGATGCTTTAAAAGAATGTCCTTGCTTTCTGCTTGAATAAGGCAGTCATCCAGGTGTGGGTATATTTGAATTCCTCTTTGTCTGCAGTATGCAATTACTGGTGCCAGGCATTTTGTGAAGACCCTGGGCGCAGTAGATAAGCCAAAGGGCAGTGCAGAGAATTGAAAGTGTGCTGAACCTGCAATGAAGCGGAGGTATCTTCTGCAATTTTGTCTGATAGGGACATGCAGGTATGCCTTCTTGAGGTCCAACGTTACTAGCCAAGCATTCTTGCCCAGCATGGGAAGAAGCTGCTGTAATGTTATCATCTTGAATTTTGGTACTTGCAGATAGGTGTTCAGAATTGAAAGATCCAGAATGGGTCTCCATGCTTTGTTTTTTCTTGGGACTAGAAAGAGTCTTGAGTAAAATCCTTGTCCTTGCTCCTGTGTAGGTACCTGCTGAATGGCTCTCATGTCCATGAGAGCTGTAATTTGTTTTTGTGCCTCTGCCCATTGATTTGGTGGCAGGTTTGGCATTCCTTTTTTCCCTGGCAAGGTATGAAAGTGGAATCGGTATCCTTGTGAGACAATGTTTAGGACCCATTTGTCTTTTGTGATGATGTGCCAGTTATCTGCAAAAAATGCTAATTTTCCTCCCAAGGGAGCTGCCAGGAGAGATTTGCTTGGTGGATTGAGTCCTTGTTTGTCTTCTGCTAGCTTGAGGGCTGTCTTCTCCTCCTTTCTGGGTAGCAGTACCCCATTGGCGAGGTTTGTAAGGGCCTTTTGACTGACCTCTGCCCCTTGGGCATCTGTATTTGCCTCTCTGTGATCTGTCAGAAGCTGGAAAGGACCAGTTTTTTGTTGGCCAATTTCTGCTGAAACGAGGGGGTCGTACCTGTAAGAAATCCTTGACCGTCTGCATAGACTTTGCCTTATCCTCCATTTTCTTTAAGACCTCTTCTGCTTTGACACCAAATAATACATCCTGCTGTAAAGGTGCATCCAATAATTTTGCTTTAACATGATCAGGCAGGGTTTGTTCTTTTAACCAAGCATGTCTAAGTATGACAGACCCAGTAACAGCTGCTCTACAGGAAGCTTCCAATGAATCAAATCCACATTGCAAAGTATGTTTGCCCACCTGTTCAGCTGCATGCAACAGATCCTGCATTTCCTTGAATTCAGACTGTTCTTTGTGTGTGCTCATTTTTTGCTTTAATTGAGACATTAGGAATTGCTAATATTTCAGCATGTGAAACTGACAATTTAATGCTCTCATAACCAGAGTTGCTGAGGTGTATATTTTCTATCCCCATCTATCTAGGGCTCTGGAATCGCTTTCAGAGGGCACAGGATTTTTAGCCATAGAAGCTTTAGCCCCCTAGGGACCCTGGGAAATTGTTTCTGGGTCAGCCACAGGGCTTTTACAAAGGAATTTGTGAGAGTCAGGCAACTCTGTAGTATCTGTCTGGTTTGGCTGGAGCAGGAGGGAGAGAGTCTGGATTTAGACTAGACTCCAAGTAAACATCACCCACAATATCTAAAACTGGAGGGATAGCAAGTGGTCTGTGCTGGGGTAGTAAAAGGAACTCTCGGAGCCTTTTCTTAGAATCAGAGTAGTCCTGGCCTTCCCAGTGGAAATGTTCCCTCATGGTATGTAAAGTTTCCGCAAAGGAGTAGTCTTCAGGGGGAGATGCTGAGGGGATAGAGTCTTCATAAGGGGGAAAAGTGTAATCCTGTTCCCTCAGAAGAATCTGAGGAAATTGAAACCTGGTCAGAGGAAGCATAATCCTCCTCTTGTCTGGGTCTTTTATCTGGAGGGGGATGGGAACCCCTGATTAGGGTAATCAAATCTTCAGCCATCTTAAGCATCTGTTTCTTAGGCATGGGACCTTGAAATGCAGACTGATGTACAGTCTTTTTTGGTTTTAATGGAGTTTTAAGCTTAGCATAAGACTTAATGGTGAGTGTAGTCAGTCTGAAGACACCTTCTGCAACTGAAGGTGTTTCCACTGCACCGGGGTCTCCTGCTCCGGTGTCGGAAGGGCCTAATGAAGATAGCCATGTCGGCCTAGTACATTCTGCTTGAGAATCCGCAGCTGTCTGGGGTTCCAATTCTGCGGTCGTCAGGGGCTGCGTAGGTGCCTCACTGAAAACCGGAGAACCGGCGACAGACCTAGCAGAGGCCTCGGAGTCTGGCTTGTTCCGAGGCTGCCTGTCCTTATCCTTGCGTTTTTTATGCATGCCGGTCGTCGGCTGCTCCGATGGCATGATATAATTAAATTTCCTACCAAAGTAATGTCGTGCGAAGTCAAAACGGCGTTTGATAGTTCGTTTATTAAACCTAGCACAAAACCGACAACCTGGGACGTCGTGGTCTGGGCCTAGGCAAGGAATACAATAAGAATGGAAGCCCTTATGAGGTATTTGCTTCCCACAAGAAATGCAATTGTTAACTTTTTCTGACATCGGACTGAGGCAAGAAAAGGTTCCCCAACGGGGTACTTAGCTTTATTGAAGACTTCGGACTGAAATTCGATTCGAAAATCTCAGGTGTCGGCCGACTGGCACTTGAGAACCGCTTCTGCTTCGGGCACCACGTGACAAGAAAGACTGAAGAAAATGGCGTTGGATGCCTCTTATATACCCCTGGCGCACTGACGTCAGGGAAGATGCAACAGCAACTGACACCGGACCAAGACTTTGGAACTCAGGCCGACTGCAGGACCGCCTGACGGCAGGATAACCCAAGTGTGATGACTGCAGCAGGGTAACACGAACATCATCTGAAGGTCTCTCAAGTAACATCTATAGGAAGGAGACCTATTCTAATTCATTGTTGCATTTTAATAGTTGTCACCCCTTTCATCAGAGAAAAGGCATTATAAAGGGACAGATGGTGAGACCATCTAGGTTAGTTAGTGACAATGAGACTTTTCAAAAAGAAAATTATAAATGAATAGGAATGTTTTTAGATAGGGGGTACCCCTTGAAATTGTTACTTAACATCAAAAGAGAGGTCATGAAAAAAAGAGAAACCTGTTATTTCCCTATTTTATGGAAGGTTTGGGTTAATGACAACGAGGATAAAAAAGAAAAAGAAAATGGAAGTGCAATGTTTGTATTAAAATACAATGATAGGTCTCATGAACTGGGTTTATGTTTAAGGAATGTGTGGAAGTTTGATTTAAGTGATCGTACTAAAGAAGTTTTAGGTTTAGAACCCTCAATAGTGTATAGTAGAGGTATTAACCTTAAAGGTATTCTTGAAAGGGAGGTCAAACCTTGCAAAAAGTCACTTATGAAAAAATGCAATTCATGAAGATGGTGTAGATTTATTAATGAAGGTCCATATTTGTGTGTTAAGGACTATAAATACACCATTTCATGTCCAGGGCAATGTAATTGCAATACTAAGTGTTTAGTTTATGTTGCTTCTTGTACAGCATGTGAAGCGTTTTATGTGGGGAAGACCATCCGCAGGTTACGGGATAGGATATCTGAACACTTGAGATGTATTAAAAGAAAAGAACACAATGCACTTTATTTACATACTATCAAATGCATGAATTTTAAAAAAAATCTTGTTTTTTTGTTATTGATCGTGTTGTCACTACTGAAAGGGGGTGTGATGTTAACAATAAAATTGGTGCCTTGGAAACTGAGTGGCAACTCGGGCTTAATGCCTTGGACTTTCCTGGTTTGAATGATGGGGTCTCTGATGCCCATCTTAAAGTTAAAAGCAAGCCAGGTTTGAGTATATTTAATATAAAACATGAGAACATTATCATGTTTTTTCATCCTTAATATTTGGTAGAATTTTATTAACAAAAAATGTACTTTTTAGGGTTTATTTGTGTAGACTTAGATTAATTTTAAGGCACATTGAGTGAGATTTTTTTCTGCCTATTTTTATACCTGTGTATTTTGAATTGTTTATATATATTTTTTGTAGGGGAGAAATGTAATGAATTTTGAAAGTGATTTGGTGTGTTTAATTTGCAACTAGTTTTGCAGTGTAAGTTTCAGATTGGTTGGTTTGAATGATCAATTAACTACATAATTTATTACTTAAGTGAAGTGTTTGCAAAATACAATTGACTCTGAAAAAGCCAGTGCGTTTATCTGGTGAAAGCGCTTAGTCATTTATATTTTAGTGCGTTATTAAATTCATTTTTCACCGATCAAGACTACCGGTTTTGTCCTTGGTGGCTTTTTATTTTTATAGTTAATACATGCAGTTGTTTATCATTGGCACAGGGTTAGCACAAACACTGCTGAATGCCTGAGTTAAGTATGTAGGGGCACTTGGATCTACTCAAAACATCAAGCAGCCTGATGCAAATGCACAAAATTGCCATTGGATGATTGTGAACAGACATTAAACTTAGCATTTTGTCAGGAGGAGAAATCAATCATCCGTACTCCCTACATCTCACACTACTTAACATAATATTCAAGGCCATTATTTCTTACAAATGAAAGGCAAATACTAGGTTTCTGCATTAAAAAGGTAACTACCTGCCTCATCCTTTTTTAGAGAAGACTTTAATTTTCAGAAGACAGTGGTTGAATTTGTATGATTAAAGTGCTTGCATGACTCCAAATGTGCTTACTACCCATTAGAAGTAACAATGTTTCCAAAAAATGATCAGACTTGAGCTGCTACTGAATACAAATATTTTTCTTTAATGCTATGGAAGGAGATACAGTGGATATAGAAAGCATACACACCTGTCAAAATGCCACGTTTTTGTGATAAAAAAAACTAGACCACAGTAAATCACTTCAAAACTTTTCCCACCTTTAATGTGACCTATAACCTGTACCATTAAATTGAAAAACAAATCCGTCAGGGTAAAAAATAAAAAAATTTACAATAAGCTGGTTGCATAAGTGTGCACACCTTTAAACTAATACTTTGTTGAAGCATCTTTTGATTTCATTACAACATTCAGTCTTCTTGGGTAGGAGTCTATCAGCATGGCACATCTTGACTTGGCAATATTTGCCCACTCTTCCTTGCAAATGCACCCCAATCTGTCAGATTGCGAGGACATCTCTTGTGCACAGCCCTCTTCAGGTCACCCCACAGATTTTCTACTGGATTTAAGTCTGGGACAGTCCAAAACTTTAATTTTCTTTTGGTGAAGCCATTCTTTTGATTTGGATGTATGCTTGGGGTCATTGTCGTGTTGAAAGGTAAAATTCTCTTAATCAGCAGCTTTCTAGCAGATGCCTGAAAGTTTTGGGCCAAAAGTGACTGGCATTTGAAACTGTTCATAATCCCCTCCACCTTGAATAAAGCCCCAGTTCCAGCTGAAGAAAATCAACCCCAAAGCATAATACTGCCACCACCATGCTTCACCGTGGGAATGGTGTTCTTTTGGTGAAGTGTTTTTGCACTAAATGTACCATTTGGAATTATATCCAGAAAGTTTAACCTTGGTCTCAGACCATAACACTGAAAAAGGGGCTTGGTTAGTACAAATCACTCATTTCTCTCTCTGCATCGATGCAGATTAGTTCTGTAATGGTGCCTATGTTTCAATCAGACCTTGTGCTTCTACAGGACATTTTATCAAAATTCAAACAGACTTCAGCTGCCATCCTTTCAAAGTCTTACATTATGAAAGCATTAGAAATGTTTACAAATTGCCCAATTTTCATTCACTACCAGTACAGTTGTATGCCCATTATTTCATTCACATTAGCTATGAATCCACCAGAATGGAAACAGAAGTGTTTTTACAGCTTTTAATGCAGTTTTAGCTTTTCGATTCTGTTCTGTGGTAGCATCTGTTCGTAGTTTAGCATGAGACTAGAGCTTAACTGTGCTAGATGATGTTTAACAAAGTTGTTTTTATCCCTAGATTTGAAGTTCAGTTGCATCACCTTATGCACTACATACAAAGTTAACTGTTTGCCTCAGGCCAGGGACATGGCTGAAAAGGGTCATCAACCCAGTTCACTTACCTGGTAAACAAAACGTAAAAATAAACAAAATTTAACTTTCACCAAAAGCAGCACATCACAAAATGCTTCATACAATTCTTGAGTTTTCAATACCCTTCCAGTCTACTACCCTGACGGGTCATACCCTTTTTCTTTTCTAAATTTCTAATTGCGAAATACATTCTTCTCTGGCACCTATATCATCCTTCTGTTTTTCTTCTTTTTTACTTTGATTCACAGATGTGATTGCCTAGAGTCCTGTTTATGATGCTTCACTTACTTTTTCCCCATTTCAGATCAGTTTTATGCAAACTCGAAACCTGTGAAACATTTACATCTCTGATAAGTAAAAAGTCCATTCAAATGTATTATTTATGGATGACTATTACCCCAGTCACAAAAAATACAGTCTGACAGATGCTATCTGACATTACAGAACCATTTTCTGACTTACACAGCTGGTTTAAGCACTTGTGCTAGTGATACCAGCATGCCAGCTCATAACACACAACAGACAGAAGAACTGAGTATCTAGTGAAGGCTTTCTTTGCCTTGGGGACACAGAGATAGCAGTCAGTGGTTCCTGCACTCCTGACAGGGACTGACCTGATAAAAAAAAAAAGAAAAGTGAAGCATTTAACATCTGCCTGCTGTGAAAGTGACTGAGAAAGTCAAAGGGTAATAAAGATGGACAGTCCACCAACTTTTCTATATGACAGAAACCTATAAAGCGCATCATCCTAAAGCGAACTGAACTTGCTTCCGCCAGGAATGCTTCATCACCTTGGTACGAACGTCTGCTGCTAACCGAATGCTTCATCACCTTGGTACGAACGTCTGCTGCTAGCCACTGTTTACACTCTGCTGAGTAGGGGTGGGCAGAATAAATGGGTAAGTGTGACTACTGACTTGTGTAAGAGATTACTACTACTTCTTAGAGAAGGGACTGTTAGATGACAGTGACTCAAGTAACACTTCAGCCATTCTGTTTTTCTCGCTACTATAATTATTCCAGTTCGACTGGAAGGATGTACAAACTTCTAACAAAAGGCATACATGTGTAAAACTTAAAAAGCCAGTTGTGTGTCCTTTTGCTTTTCCCGTAGTAAATGCCTCAAAACATATGTATGCCTCTGTTACTCCATCCTTGCTAAGCAGCTTACAATAAACATGCGTGGTATATAATGCTAGGGATAAAGCAACACTTGCTCCATACCCACCATCAATAGATTATATCTCTTTTAAACATCAAATGATCACAATTTAAGTTGGAACACAAGTTCACATACATTAATAGAAAAGAAAACAAACAGTACATTTCCATTATCAGTGTGTCGTACACACAGGTTTTCTTTTTCACAATTTTCCTCTACTCCAGTTACATAAATTGCTCAGTTCCTACCTTCCTTAAACTTCACTTACTCTCCTGAGTATTATTCTCTATGTACTCTTCGCAGAAATAAATGGCATGTTTGGGAAATGTGCCTTCCTTTTCTAAAGCTTTCACCTCCAGTTATTTTTATCTCCTTTATAGTACTCCAAGTCTACTACACTTGGTTTAGATTTTGCTTTCCATTTTGTAGCAACTCCTTTTCTGGTAGCCAATAGCAGTAAACAGAGAGAGGCCACACCATGTCTAGGCAAGTCAAATCCTGTAACCCAATCTCAAAAGAATAAGTTTATTAGTTACTATTTGTTCTCCAAAAGTTTCTGTCAAAGTACTCTGTATTGTATTTTCAAAATCTGCCTTACTATATTTTCACAAATCATGTTCCCAGCTCTCTTCCACACCACATCAATAATTGCCACCAGATAAAATCTCCTGAAGTCTGCTTAAGGTATTTTAATAACACATTTAAAACAATTCCATGCAACAATCCTAAACCTCATGGACCTCGTACCACACTTGGGACCCCTACAGATTCTTCCCATTGTTCCTTTGTAAACAGTCTTATCGCTTCCTAATTCTAATAGTTATCATGCAATATTTTACACACCTACTAATCCTATCTTTCTAAACAGCATATTCTGTAATAGATTCAACTAAAAACTTTACCAGAGTTGGTAGTGCACTTAACACTTCCCTGCCCCTTTCACTTTTGTGTATACTTTGTTTTGCAGTCTCTAACCTGCAATCCAAACTCCTGCTTAGCCTCACATCACCTTGCCCTCCAGATTTAATGGCAACCAATATCTTGGTTCACTTGATAACTTCCTCCAGTAAATTCCTGCCCCCATTTTGTTACTTTGTTTCCCTACTTGCAGACATCTCTACTTACAAAATTCTCTTTTCTCCATTCCTGCACTGGCTTAGTACTCAGAACACTTTAATTTATGAATACAATATCCTGTATGGTTATCCTCCTCCTTATGGACTTGCATAAAAAAAATCCTAGTCTCTCTCTCTCAAACTCACCATTTCACCATCATCCTTTTCCACTCTGATTTACAACCTTCTGCTTCACTTAGATACATTAACCATAAAGTACGGTTTTGTACCTACCATAAATGTAGATGTCCGATAGGTATGCATCTGCAGTCATAACATATGATGGGTTGTCCTCCCTCAGGCAGCCCTTTGGTCGGCCAGATTCCAAAGTCTGGGTCTGGCCTCGGCTGATGTCGCACTTTCCCCGTCAGAGCTTCTGGGGTATAAAGGCATCAGCCGACGCCATTTTCCTCAGTGTTTCTTGCCCCAGATGCCAGGTGCCCTCTAGGAAGGCCAAATTTGGATAAATGTTGAATGTTCCAAACAGTAGCAAAAAATATATGTATACATATATACAAACAAACAAATACACCATAATAGATTCCCCCAGCTAGCTGAAAGAGGGGTAAGCACCCTAGGAATACCACAGAGGGGAAGGAGGGTGGGTAATCCTGACTGCAGATGCATACCTATCAGACATCTACATTTATGGTAGGTACAAAACTGTACTATGTCCTTCAAGGATGCATCTGCAGTCATAACATATGGGTAGAATACCATAGCCAAACTGGGGGAGGAGGTACTAAGATAAGGATGGTGTAGTTAAGATCCCCTGTAAAACTGCAGTTGCAAAGCCTGCTCAGGATCTGGAGTATAAAGGTAGATTGTAATGCTTGGCAAATGTATGCACGGAGCTCCAAGTAGCAGCTTCTAAAATGTCCTTGGTAGCCACCCTCGTAGGAAAGCTGTAGTGGTGGCTGTGGCTCTTGTGGAATGAGGCCTGATATTTTCAGGAGCTGTCTTTCCATGAAAAGAGTAGCAAAAGCGAATGCAATTTCCTATCCATTTTGAAATTGTCTGTTTGGAAATTGCTTTTCCTTGCACTCCAGTTGCATATTCTACAAAAAGTTGGTCAGTTTTTCTGCTGGTTTTAGTTCTGTCCAGATAGTAGCGTAGTTGTCTGTGTACATCCAAGGTGTGCAAAAGTTTTTCCCCCTTGTTCTGTGGGTTAGGGAAGAACGTAGGCAAATGAATAGCTTGGTTCAAGGATACCCTGGATACCACCTTTGGCATGAAAGCAGGATTGGTTCTCAGAGACACTCTATCCTGGTGAAAAATAAGGAAAGGCTGCACTGCCATTAATGCCTGTAACTCGGATACTCTTCTTGCTGAAGTGATTGCCAGAAGGAAAGCAGTTTTGCAAGATAAGAACTGTAAGTCTGCTGATGCTGCTGGTTCAAAAGGAGGTAGTGTCAATTTTTCCAGCACAAAATTGAGATCCCATGCAGGCAGAGGGGGTCTCCTTGGAGGTTTTACATTTTTGATCCCTCTCAAAAATTGTCCGAGAAGAGGGTGAGAGAAGATAGGAGGATCCATATTGTATTCTGCTGAAATTGCTGAAGCATGAATCTTAATGGAAGAGTAGGACAGGCCCTTGTGGAACAATTCTGCTAAGTATTCTAGGATGTGTGCTAGGTTTGCCACTGTGACATCTGTACCCTTTGATGTGCTCCAAATGAGGAATCTCTTCCATTTAGCTGAGTATGTCTTCCTTGTGGAGGGTCTGCGAGCCTCCAGGATAATGTCCTTGACCCTCTGAGATAAGACAGTTTGGTTTGGTTTTAAGCAATTTTCCAGGCAGTTAGCTGCAGTGTTTTCAAGTTTGGATGCAGGGTCTTGAAATTGTTCTGCGTTAGAAGAAGAGGCCATAGGGGTAGAGGCCACGAGTTCGCCTGAGACATGCTTCTCAGTAGCGGATACCAGTGCTGCCTTGGCCAGTCCGGAGCTATTAGTATCACCTTTGGCTGTTCCTCCCTGATCTTCAGTAGAACCTTGTACATCAATGGGAGAGGTGGAAATGCATACACTGTTAGGGCATTCCAGCTGAAAGAGAGAGAGTCCACCCTCCAGGCTTGTGGGTGGTATGTCCTTGAGCAGAATTTCTTCAGTTGGTGGTTGAGTGGGGAGGCGAACAGGTCTATCTCTGGCATTCCCCATTTCTTTGTTATGAGTTTGAAGATGTCTGGATGCAGCATCCATTCGTGAGCATCCGTGGTAGTTCTGCTTAGGCTGTCTGCTAGTGAATTCTCTTTTTCTGGTACGAATTTGGCCTGCAGCTGGATATTGAGATTCAGGCTTAGGTTCCACAGATCCATTGCCATCCGGCATAGAGGGTAGGAATGCGTGCCTCCCTGCTTGTTTATGTACCACATGACCGTGGTGTTGTCTGTCCTTAGCAGATGTCCTTGCTGGAGGAATGATTTGAATGCCTCGATTGCATGCTTCACTGTCAGCATCTCCTTTTGGTTTATGTGCAAGTTTAGCTGGTCTTGAGACCATAGGCCTTGGATACATTTGTCCTCCATGTGTGCTCTCCATCCTAGGTCTGAGGCGTCCGTGGTGATGGTCTGCCTTGGTTGTGGTTTGTTGAAAGGCAACCCTCTGTTGGACTGGCAGGCCTGAGCCCACCACAGGAATTCCTTTTGAAGGCATGGAATGATTGGTATCATGGTTTCTAGACTGTGCCTGTGTTGAGACCATACATTCCTTAGGTACCATTGTAATTTCCTCATATGCAGCCTGGCATGCGGGATCAAGATTATGCAGGATGCCATGTAACCCAGGGCCTGCAGGACTTTCCTTGCAGTAAGCTGAGCTTGTCTTGTCAAAGTCATGAAGTAATCTGGAAGTTGCTTTTGTTTTTCTTCTGTGAGAAAAGCCATCTGAGTTATTGTGTCCAGATCCGCACCCAAAAAGGTTATCCTTTGGGATGGCACTAGTCTTGACTTTTGGATGTTGACTGTGTATCCCAAGGCCTGTAACAGGTGTATGACATAGGCCAAATCCTTTATCAATTTTGTCTTGTTGTCCACTTGTATAAGGCAGTCATCCAGGTATGGGTAGATTTGAATTCCCTGAAGCCTGCAATGTGCAATTACTGATGCCAGGCATTTCGTGAATACTCTGGGCGCAGTAGATAAGCCAAAGGGCAATGCTGAGAATTGATAATGCTCTGATCCTGCAAGAAATCTGAGGTGTCTTCTGCAATCTGGTCAGATAGGGACGTGCAGGTATGCCTCCTTGAGATCTAGAGTCACCAGCCAAGACTCCTTGCCCAACATGGGAAGAAGTTGCTGTAGGGTCAGCATTTTGAATTTTGGCACAATGAGATATGTGTTCAGTGCAGACAAGTCGAGAATAGGCCTCCATTGGGTTTCTTTTCTTGGTACAAGGAATAGTTGGAAGTAAAATCCTTGGCCTTGTTCCATAGATGGTACCCTTTCTATCGCTTTCATCTGAAGTAAATTGTTGATTTGTCTTAAAGCCTCTGGCTTCTGGTTTGGTGGAAGCTTTGGCATTCCGCTCCTTTTTGGTAAAGTGTGGAAGTGAAACCTGTATCCTTTGTCTATTGTTTGCAATGTCCATGTGTCCTTTGTAATGCAATGCCAGTTTTTTGAGAATAAAGCCAGCTTTCCGCCCAAGGGAGCTTCCAGTTGTTCCCTGGTAGGCGGAATCAGAGTCAAGTCATTGTGTCTGTCCTGTGGTAGTGGTTGTAGTTGCAGCTGTGGCACTACTCCTCTGGTTGGCAGGCTGCCACTGATGACCCCTGTAGGCACCCTTTGATTGACCTCTGCCTCTTGGGCATCTATTCCTGCCCCTCTGTGCTCTGGAGGTGTCTGGAAAGGACCAATTCTTTGAAGGCCAGTTTCTGCTAAACCTCGGAGGTTGAACCTGCAGAAATTCCTTTACTGTTTGCACAGATTTTGCTTTTTCTTCCACTTTCTTTAGAATCTCCTGTGCAGGGGAGCCAAATAAACTTTGTTTCTCCATTGGAGCATCTAGGAGTTTAGCCTTGACATGGTCTGGCAAGGATTGCTCTTTTAGCCAGGCATGCCTACGAATTACTGCCCCAGTCATAGCTGATCTAAATGAAGCCTCCAGTGCATCATAGCCACATTTTAAGAAATGATTACTGACCTGCTGAGAGTTGTGTACCAAATCCTGAAGGGATTTACGGTCTAAAGGTTCAGGAGAAGAAAGCTTTTATTCAGCTGATCTAACAAATATTCTTGGTGCTGTATCATATGGAATTGACAGTTTAATGCCCTGGCAGAAAGAGTAGCAGATGTATAAACCTTTTACCCCATCTCTAATGCTCTTGACTCTCTTTCAGAGGGTAGGGGATTTTTGGCAGTGGCAGCTGCAACACCTTTTGGGCCCTGAGAAATAGTTTCTGGGTCTGCAGCATGGGCTTTATACAGGTGGAAGTGAGAACTGGGACCCTGCAATATCTGTCAGGTTTTGCAGGGGCCGGGGGAAGAGAATCAGGGGCAGAACTGACATCATTATACACATCATCAATTACAGTTAGCACAGGTGGTATGGCTAAGGGCCTATGCTGGGGCAAATGTAAAAAAGTCCTTAATCTTTTTCTAGAATCAGAAAAATCCTGACCCTGCCATTGAAAGTGTTCCCTCATTGAGTGCAAAGTCTCCCCAAAGGAAAATTCTTCAGGAGGGAGGCAAGGAATAGAGTCTTCTGCATCTGAATCCTCATAAGGCGAATAGGCCCCTTCCTGATGGTCTGACAAATCAGATCCATCCGAGGAGTAATCAGAGGAGAGAGGTTCAGAGGGTTCAGTCCTAGGCCTTTTGTCAGGTGGAGGTTGGGAGGCCCTGTCTGGGTGAGGTTGGGAACCCCTAATCAAGGATATAAGGTCCTCAGCAAGACTGAGAATCTAAGAGCTTGAGGAAGGCCTCTGTGAAGTAGATTTGGCAGGTAAAGCTTTTGAAAGTTTGTCAGCTTTAGCCCTGGAGATAGGCCTTAATAGACATAGAAACAGGGAGCCTAGCTGTCCCACGTGCAGGTGTAGAAATGTCCAATGAAATGGTGTCGGACAATTCTTGAGCACTAGCTTCGGTAGGGATTTCTGAAGCCGACTCAGCCGGGGCCTCTCTGGCCTTGGTTGTCGGAGGTATGATTTCGGTAGAAGTAAGAACCGAGGACTCTGTTTCAGCCGAAACCGAGACACTTGCGGTAGGCCTAACCGTGGTTTCAGCCGAAACCACGGGCCGCGAGTGTCTGTCCTTTTCCCTGCGTTTTTTGGCCATATGCGTAGTCGGAGTCTCAGACGGCATTTTATATGCAAAAGCGGATCCGAAAAACTCTTCTGCAAACTCCGACCGACGTCTAAGAGTCCGTCGGTTGAAGGAGGCACAAGCTAAACAAGTTGATACGTTGTGGTCTGGGCCTAAGCAAGGAAGGCAGTAAGAATGGAAATCCTTATGAGGTATTTGTTTCCCACAAGTTAAACAATTATTTACTTTGTCTGACATCGGCTGAGGCAAGAAAGAGTCCCCAACGGGGTACTTAGCTTTTTTCGAAGTCTTCGGTAGCTGAAATCTCTGGATCTGACCGACCAGCACTTGCGAACAGCTTCTGCTTCGGGCACCGCGCGGCAAGAAAGACTGAGGAAAATGGCGTCGGCTGATGCCTTTATACCCCAGAAGCTCTGACGTCGGGGAAAGTGCGACATCAGCCAAGGCCAGACCCAGACTTTGCAATCCGGCCGACCGAAGGGCTGCCTGAGGCAGGACAACCCATATGTTATGACTGCAGATGCATCCTTGAAGGACATCTGTACAGGTCTAAAGTACCCCTCAAATCAGGTAACCCTATACTAATTTGTTACATGGGAAGCCAACAGCCTACTTAACTCCTACCCTTTTCCCTCCAAGGTAAATCCATTCAACTTTTTACTGTTTTCTACAAATTCTCCTATGGTTGGTCAGTACATACGACTGAAAGGACTAAACAATTTCACTGTTTGTATCTTACTATAGTGAGTGATAAAGGCTCAACATCAAAAACATTTTTAAGTAGCACTCATTCACTTATAAAATTAAACAAATAACGGGATTTGGGATTTTTCACTAATATGAATTTTCTGAGAATCACTCAGGAAATGTAATGTATACCATTACTTAGTAAACTATAACATTTCATGAAATTCCTGAAAATCACTACTGTTACGTAGAATAGAAAACCGCTTTCAGGCAGAAAGTCATGCAAAATCAGGTACAGACTGCTGAGACGTATAAAAACAAAAGAAAGCAATTAAAAATCAGTATGTCACAATAATTGTAACTGATAAGACATTAAGCTCATGACACTTCTAGGATTGATGAAATGCCAAGACAAGGATACAGAGACATGTCTGAAGTGTTCCAAGTGTCATTTATAGCGGTATTCCAGAAAACTGACCAATGAAAATATCACTAGAAATGCTCAGTGACAAAGAAATTAGTTCTCTAAGCCCATGATAAACTGTGAGTGCCCTCATTCCTAAACCATTCCAAATCTAGACCAATCAAAAACAGTTAAAATATGTGGAATTTCCTGCACTTCAATATCTGTGAAGTTGCATGATGACTCGGCTTAATTTCTAAGGCCGTTAAAATTCAGTAAAAAAAAAACAAAAAACTTTTGTTGCCATACTAAAAAAGGCTGTTCATATTTCTTCATACAGAAATCTGTGTAACAGACAGGGGTGGGAGGTTGGTATAATGGTTAGGGTGTTTACCTTACAGCCACAAGGTACATGGTTTGATTTGTACATGGGGTAATTGGCTAGGCTTAAAATGGCTCACAAGGGCAGTTAGCCTAGTATTAATCTATGACCCTATATAGCAACACATGTGGGTGGGCAGCTTATTTACCATGTTTTAACTATGTATACCTCATTTTGTACAATATATTTTACTTTGGAAAAAGGGTGTAGTTACTTATGGTACTGTTTCGAAAAGAAGCTGACACTTGGTAATGCTGTTCAGAATACAAGAATAGGACAATCAAGGTTCTGGCCTTCTGTGCACTAGTATGAAGCTCATGAGTAAATCTGAAGAGAACGCAGTCCATCATCTCTTATCCTTATTTTATTTACAGTTAATTATTACAGGAACCAGACACATTATATGTGTTGACTAGACATACTGCTTTCACTTCTAAAAATTCCATTTTACAGACTTGCCCATTCTCCACCCACCCAATATTCCTTGTTCAGGACCAAGTGCCATCACCAATGACAACATACAGGAAACTGAAGTTTTGGTATGCTCAGTAATCACGGTTCTTCAGTAAATATAGTAAGGTTATTGGTCACATATCTATCAAGAACCTATAATAATGGGAAGATGCATATTAGTACCAGGCAGTACTACATACACGCTGTATTTTAGATTTCCAGATTTTTCTTCTTGAGTCAATTACACATTGATAAAGCATTCTATTGTTCATCAACCACAAAAGCATACAAAATACTTATAATTCAATGCCTATGTAAAGTATACACACTAATAACAGCACTGAATAGATAACGAAAGGCAGCGACAAACTGAATACAATCAGAATGGGGCACTAGTGTTCAACATTTTTAAACAGACAATGCAATACATCTCTTCAATGTAATCAAAACTTCCAAACCATCAATATCTATGAATAAGAAACACATCTAGCCAGTACCTAGATTTATTTACTGGTACATAAAAAGTCACTTATAGCACCTTAATTTTTTGTGGAAAAACTCGAGGGGAAAAAGTTGTTAAAAAGCAAGCAAATGTAAAAAAAATAAAAAATAAATAATTTTCCACTAAGTGGAATTATACCTTTTGCATCAAAAAAGCACACCAAACTAAAAACTTGAAAAATAGCAAAAAAAAAAAAAAAAAAAAAAAAATACCAAGTTGATTCCCCAAAACACATTAAATATCTATTTTATTAATAATCCATCCCAAGGTTCTCTGTGTTGTGCTGTTGCACACGTTAAAGCTGAAGCTCAAAAACACAGCATGCCAATAAACTGAAATTCCTGCTTGTGTCTAAAGTGCATTTTCTACCTCTTTGTAGAATAAGGAGAGCAAACAGTTTCCCAGTTACTGTTCACACTTTTGATGATCAGTTTTCCAAATCTCTATGCAATAGTGCAAGTGAACACCGCTGTCTTTTGAGCAGACCAACCAGCTACCACTGCCAACTACTCTAAACTGCTGGCAAGTTAAGAGAAAATTATATTTTCAATCCTAAACAGGGCACGTTAACCTACACAGGATGCTTTCTACTGAAAGGATACACTGCAATACAGCACAAAAGGTGGGGACAAACACCGAAGCACATGTCCACGAGCATAAAATATGTTGTTGTTTGTCTTTTGGCTTTTCCCGGTTAGGGATCGCCATAGCGGAACTCCGGTCCGCTAATGATTGGCAGTTGTTTTTTATGGTGTCGAGTTGCCAGCCCGACACCTAACCTTCAATGAAGGCATGCCCATTCAACACATCTTTCAAACGCCCACTTGACCGCAGGGAGGACATGCAGACTCTACATAGAAGGCACTCCCCAAGCCGAGAATCGAACGGGAGAGCTTCTTGCTGCAAGGCAAGAACGCCACCGCTGCACCACCGCGGATATGTACCCAGCAGAAATCAGGTGCAAATCATTATTACTGCAGACATTTAATGAAGACAAACTAACAAATTACAAGCACTAGTTTTTTAAATCTAAAATGCACCACTTCAAGGCAAAACAGTTTCAACCTTTTTTCTCAACTTTTTGAGTAAACCAATTAGTGCTAAACACTTAAATCTGTAACACAAATAAAGGGCAATGTTATTTCCAAAGTATAAAAAAATCTACATACACAGATGCATCTTCTGTATACGAGTCTACAACACGCACACACAGAAAAGGAACAATGGGCTAGAACTATCAACACCATTTGTAAATGCAGTAATACAGTCTAGGAGACTGACTACTGGCCCCAACAGTTACAGCCAGAACAATTCTTAATAGTCTTGTAGTGGACAGTACTGTTCACTCTCATCGCTATTAGCACTTAAACAGAAATCTTATCAAAGTTACTTTTTTGGCCTTGAAAGTGTGTATGAGATGCAATTCTCAGGAAAATGGATGAATCTTTCCCAAGAAAGGTTACTCATTTCAACCCAACAAAGAAAGATTTGAAAATGTTAAACCCAGAAGGCAGGGAATGAACATTTATGTTGCATACTAATGGACAAAAATCTTGGGAAATTTCCAGCCTCAGACTACACAACTCAATTATTACATGTGTTGCTGGGTAAATACTAGCAGACACAAAATGCAATGTGCAGCACAGGTTGAAAAAGTGTGAACTACTTTGTTAGAATGCTGTTCAGAACTAGTCATTTGGCTGCATTCTGTTAATATTGACAGATGACTAAAAAGGCACAATTAAAAAATATAAAGCAGCAACAAGTTTTGTGGCAGACAGACTGTCTGGACACAATTCAATAATGTACACAGAACCAATGACAGCTTTTTCTACAGACGGAAAGTTTCTGGGCCCAGTGCTTTACTATCACAATACAGTCTGTTAACTTGAAAGCAAATGAAGTGGTGAAGCTCAGTTACTTGACCTGGTCAGTCAGACTACGCTACTTCAATTAAGTGCACGTATGCACGCATACACAGGGGTATTACATGAAAGTGTGTGCAGAAGATGATACTGTACTGTCCCCCCCTCCTGTTTGCAGCAAGTGAAAAATGTAAAACAGAAAAATCCACACGTGTTATTTTCTGAAATGCCTTGATTTAATCAGTATCTGTTCTACATCTTAATTGTAATGAATGCAGCCCTCACCCCCTCCAACACAAATGTACAGTGTTTGTCAACTCCCAGATATGTACATTTTCCATAAAAAGTGCCAAAAGCCAAAATGATCCAGAAGCAAAACTGCATACTTTTGAAATATGGTGGCACAGGTTCAGGCAACTGAACATGAATAGGTCTGATTCCAGACCATTCTATTCCAATTTTCCTCAAGCCAGATAAAAAGAATTCTCACTGAACTCCTACCAAGAACACTTTTCCAGAGCTTCTACTGGAAGATGCAAAGCAGGTACTTAGTAGCTAAATGATTCCTAACACATTTGTAACTTGCTTCTGAATCGACTTCGATAACAAAACCATGTAGGCTATTTGAGATAATGTAAGAGTCAAAGCACAAGGGTTTAAAGCTTAATAAAGTTCTGGCTAATTAAGCATGAGAACAAATTTGGTTGCGAGTTATAGTTTCTGTGGTACAGGGTTCGATTCCCTCAGCCCTCATATGCCTCCTGTGTGACCTTGCTCTCAGGTCACCTCTGAAAAGGAAATGTATATCCAGTGGGCCTACCTGGTTAATACACAGGGTTCATGATTATTAACATAAGAGAGCTAGCTTCTAAGCCTTTAATCACAAGTTAAAATTTGGCCTGAGCAGTGCAAGAATCTGCCTGCACTGCACCAAAAAGTATTATGGGGCGCTTAATATCTACCTGAAGTACCAAACAGCACGCAGAAAAGGATCTCATTCTAACATTTCAATTTCATCCAACAGACAGCACCTCAGGAGTGATGACTACCCCTTAACACAACACAGCATCAATACTGAACAAGAATCTTTGTGGCTTTTATTGGGGACAGACCACAACCCAGTGATCTCTCTACCATCACCACTGGAAAGTCTGCGATCTGCTCGGACATGGACTTTTTTTTTTTTTTTTTTTTTTTTTTTTTACAAGATATTACTCATCATTACAGGAAAAAACTACAACATATAGTACCCTACAGGGTTCATTAAACTTGGAATAAACTAAAACCTGAACGCACAGCATGTAGTATTGCTACCGTCTGTACAGTGAAACAGGTGTGCTTGCTTAAAAAGAAAATTGATTCGTATGTGAAGTCAAGCATAGAAGGAATGCAAAATATACTGTTTTTTCTAAATAAACTTTGCAGAATACAGAAACTGGAATACACAGCGTCTTCCCTTTTTCTGAAGTCTGCACTGCGTTAATGCAAGGTACTTGCAAGATGGACGGCGCAGTGGTGCAACAGTTGTGTCGCCACCTCACAGCAAGAGTTTCTCTGGTTCGATTCATGGCTGGAGTGCCTTCTGTGCAGAGTCTGCATGTCTTCCTACATTCATGTGGGTTTCTCCTCCGGGTTCTCCGGTTTCCTCCCACACTTCAAAGATATGCATTTGGAGAGTTTATCCCTGGGCCTCCTCTAAAAATTGGATTTGTTCCAATTCAGACTTTCCCGATAAATAACTAGATGAAAATGTCAAACAGATCTTTTGACATACCGATACATACTCAAGAGTATGAGATTACCCTGAACTTAGAAGCCACAAATTAAACTTTGGTATTATATCCAAAAGCACTGACCAGCCAAGTCCTACCTAATGAGCATTTGATGTTCTCCACTTTGAACTAGTTGTTATAGCCAGGATTGGATCTAGTGATGTCTAAGCTGAAGCAGAGCGGGTCTGTCTTCTATTCAGAACAGCAAACAAGATACATTATACATCCTAACATCCAACCCAACTCTCCAGTGTTACTTTTGATGTAGCACAATCAAGTTCTGCTTGACAGCAATGGCTTCATGCATATTTTTCCTACCTTAAAAAAACACTCCTGCCGTGTCTCAAAAACAAGATGGGGACAAAAATGTATAAAATACAGTCAGGATGTCAACTGACAACCACTTTGTACTTTCATCACAACCATTTCCTTAAGATTTGACTAAGACGGCAATTAATATAGCAATAACCCACGCCTGGGTGCGGGTAATGCTGGATTTACCCACGGTTGGCGTGGTTTGGTCCCGAGGGACCAAACAAAGCCAACCGTGGGTAAATACAGCATTACCCACACCCAGAAGTGGGTTATTGCTATTATACCATGACATTATTTAAGAAAAGAAACTATTACTTTTCTTAAATAATGGCATAGTATAATGCCTGTTTACTGCCCTTCCGCAGATGTCTGGCATCCGCGGCAGTTCTGATGTACTGCGCCTGCGCAGTACATCAGAGCTGTGGGCAAAAGCAACGGAGAAAGCAAGATCTCCATTGCTTTTTTTTTACTGTTTTTGCTATGTTAAATGGGTTTAACATAGCGAAACAGTAAAAAAAGCAACGAAGATGTCCGTTGCTTATTTTAAAACTGTCTCGCTATGTTAAACCCATTTAACATAGCGAATAAAAAGCAACGGAGATCTTGCTTTCTCCGTTGCTTTTTAAACCTGTCTCGCTATGTTAAATGGGTTTAGCATAGCGAGACAGCTTTAAAATAAGCAACGGAGATCTCCGTTGCTTATTTTAAAGCTGTCTCGCTATGTTAAACCCATTTAACATAGCGAGACAGTGTTTTAAAAGTAGAGTTATACTAATGGAAAAAAAGTCCGGGCGACCGGACCTTTTTTCCATTAGTATAACTCGATTTACAATGTGCACACTGGCCAATCAGCGTGCACGTTTTGGGGGGGGTTCATGGTATAATTGGTTACTAAACATGCCTTTCCCATCCTGATCACTTTAGTCTATAGCCCATTAGAATTCCTTGCTCAGTCCTTCTGACAAAATAGTACTAAAGTGCTGCATGGAAGTACACCAATGCATCACATCACATCAATAAAAGCTATGCTGTACTTTAAAACTGACATCTCTGATTTGAACTTCAATATTTTACTCTAATACCTCATTAGCAGTATTTTTTCACGATGGAAGAGCCTAGAAGAGACAGTAGGGGGTGCAATAATTCACCTTTGTTTTTTTTTAACATCAGCTTGTTTACATGTTTTGAACACAGGGAAACAGGACAGCAGAGACTGTTTTCATGCAACACAAAACTCTAAATACTATTAGGAGTGGGGCACTGACGTAGCAGCTCATCACTCTTGCTATGTTATGTTTATATTTTATTTATAACTTATGTTTTTATTTTACATCATGAGAAACCTGTGAGAGGTAAACAATATTACACACTACAATAATCCTGAAGGTTGTCATCGCACACTACAAACTTTTCGGATAGGATAATCTGCAACTAATTTTCACTGTTCCACAGATTCAGACCTCAGTTTACTACCACATAGTATATGCAATGCATCAAGACACACACGACAGTATGTATTACAAGATGGAAGAGAATGTGGCTACATTAACTTTATAGTTATTTTACATACGAAGTTCTAAAAATCCACAAAATAGTTCAATCACTATTTGTTTGCCTCAGCATGAACAAGGGTCACAAACACGTACAGATTTTTCTAATAACCAGAAAAGATTCCCTTCAAAAACACGAAGTTTCAGATTGACTCAGGAGACTGCTTTTTGCTAGTTTTAAAAAGTAAATCTGAAGCAGTGTTTAGCTACGTGATGCATGGAGTTAATCTGTGGTTTATAACTCTGTCCTAATGCCAATACAATGCACTGCAACGAGTATGAGCAATGTTTAGACTAATCAATTTCACTTTCATGTGCTCTAGAACATCACAACATCATGGAGAGATGAAGGTATAAATGGTTCAAGATTCCAGCAGATGGCGCAAGCATCAGCAAACAGCCTGCAACTTCAAAGCTCTTCCTATAAACGTCTGTCATCATGAAGGCCGACTCCCACAAGCAGTGAATGAACAACACTTGCAGCAGTTTTATAACCTTTCAGTGCTTCCAGTTAAGACTTGTAAACACACTGTCACTGTTTCATTCAGCAGGATCATATTACTTGGCGAGTTACTTTTGGTACTGAAAACTATCTTTTCCTTAGTACTTGCCGAATCTGCTACGGACGTCCATGCAAAGCTCTTGCTTATTGTCTCTTGTATTTTCCCTGTGGTTGAGGACTTCAGAAATCACTAAAAAGATATGTAAGGGAGGACTCTACCTACAAGTAGAAAAAACAGAATGGAAAGGTAGGGCTAATGAGACTTGCACATCCAAGGCTAGTTTCAAAAGGATATTAAGCACAGTGAACCAGAGTACAAAAAATGCCACTTCTCCCCTTAATTACTAATAAATTGAAGTAAAATAATTATTGTACATTACTCATTATACTCTGTAGAGCTTTTGATGCAAGTCGCACCATATGACTTAGTCAAATAGCTATGATCAAATAACTATCCGGGCACTGACATACCTCTCAACTTTTTACAGAAAGAAATTTGGATAAAGCCATAAATAACGGAGACAAATGCCCAAAAATGGGGATGCTTTTTAAATGCTGCTTTTACAAATTTAGAAAGATGACAGAATAATAGGTTTTGCATTAGCATGGATTTTTTTTGAAGGGTATGAAGTCTGAAACCCAAATGTCATTTTCTGACTTCAACCCAGAGTGATTTGTCAGAAAACCACCATTTTATGAGAAATGGAACAAAAACATGAGGCAAAAATCTGCATAGTTGAGACATATGCCAGACAAATGGGCTCAGAAGATTAAACCAACTTCAATCTCCTCTTGTGAAAAACAAATATGCATATTAAGCATAAAATACTTCAAAGTATGGCACAACCTAAAACAATGTCACCCTGGGTCTGTATCACATGGATTACTTAAGGAGACTAGTGCTCCTATGGTACATTTGGCTCCGATGCCTGCATCTTGTTGTTTATTACCATCTCCAAGAGAAACAAGAATTACTACCATTTTGAACAATGATGTCTTCGATTTCTAAAAAGGAGTAATCCACCAAGAAAATTAAGCTTGCATCAAGTGTCATGTTCTGCCATTTAGTAATGACTAGCATTCGAGAAAGTCATACTATAAACCTATCTAAATGCATTACTTGTCTACTAGGAAACTGTAACATGTTCCCAAAGGAGTCCACTGACCCCAATAAGCCCAATCCTAGACAACTTGTTAATCAGCCACTCTGTGGATCTCTACAATTTTTCAATACTATAAATGTACTGTGGTTACCTATGCAATGTGTAACTCATTCTTAATGCAGCTTTGTTTTTCACATCTGATGCTTAACTTGCCACTCAAGAGTTAGCTGGTTTTACTTGGTTTAACTGCTCTAATAAAATCTTATTCATCACATACAACACACTAAAGAACCAGCAACATCCAACTGCTGAATGAAGAACTCTTTCGGCTTTTCCCGGTTAGGGGTCGCCACAGCGTAACTCCGGTCCGCTAATGACTGGCAGTAGATTTTTACGTTCTGTCTTGCCGGGCCTAACGTACAACCTTCAACGAAGGAACGCTCACTCACGCATGTCGCCACACACTAGACGCTCTAAATGAGAATCGAACAGGCAATGTCTAACTGTGAGGCGACAACGCTACCGCAGCACCACCAAACATCCAACTGCTGAGTAAAGTCTGCAATTATTTACTCTCATCAACTCGGTTAGACCAGAACATTGAACAGATGCATTTGTTCACCTGTATGGCCCCTAAAAACCTGAGAGAGAGCAGGGATTCAAGACACCTTCTGGACACTGTACCTGAATAATAAAACCTGACCACCTCTGCTAAATTTCAGACTGGGAGGAATATACAAAAATGGTCTGAATGGGAAGGCAGTAAAGACCCACAAAGCAGGATAACATAGGTGGCACTGGAGGAGAATGAAGCTTGATGAAACTCCCCATAGCCAGAGGAAAAGTACAGTTTTGTACCTACCATAAATGTAGATGTTCGAAGATCCACATTGCTGCAGTCCTTACACTTGGGTAGTCCGCTGTCCTCGGTCGGCCCGAATATCAAAGTATTAGGCTGACGTCGGTCAAGGCGCATAAGACTGACATCAGGACGTCAGGGTACATATGCGCATGACCGACGTCATATCCTCAGTCTTTTCTTGCCCCAGATGTCAGAAGACCCTAAACAGAAAGGTCAAAACCAAAAGACAACCAAAAACAACCAAACACCTGTGTACTAACTTATATGTACAATATATACAATATTTATAATATGTACAACCCACACCACACAACCACCTCTAACTGCAGAGGGGAAGGAGGGAGGGTAAATTGGACTGCAGCAATGTGGATCTTCGAACATCTACATTTATGGTAGGTACAAAACTGTACTATGTTCTTCATCTCACATTGCTGCAGTCCTTACACTTGGGTAGAATCCCAAAGCAGAGGTAAGGGAGGATGGCAACACTATAAAGCAGTAGGAGCTGCCAAAATGCCCTGTAAAATAGCAGTGGCAAAACCAGCCCTCGATTTAGAGTAAAGAGGAAGGTGATAATGCTTAGAGAAAGTATGCACTGAACTCCAAGTAGCAGCCTCCAAAATATCTTTAGTTGCTACCCCCCTTAGAAAGGCTGTAGAAGTGGCAGTAGCCCTAGTGGAATGAGGCCTAATCCCAGCTGGAATCTCCTTACCATGATGGGAATAACAGAAAGCAATACACAACCCAATCCACTTAGAAATAGTTTGTTTTGACACAGGCTTGCCCTGAGAACTCAAAGCAAAAGAAACAAATAACTGCTGAGACTGCCTGAACCCTTTAGTTCTGCTCAAATAATATCGCAACTGCCTGTGTATATCCAAAGTGTGCAAAATCTTTTCCCCTTTATTTTGGGGTTCGCATAAAAGGTAGGCAAATGAATAGTTTGGTTTAAAGCCACACTAGAAACCACTTTAGGCATAAAGGAAGGATTAGTACGCAAAGATACCCTATCCTTATGGAAAATTAAGAAAGGCTCAACTGCCATAAGGGCCTGTAATTCAGAAACCCTTCTCGCAGAGGTAATGGCCAACAAAAAAGCAGTCTTCCATGATAAATATTTCAACTCAGCAGTAGCTGCAGGCTCAAAAGGTTGTAGAGTGAGTTTCTCCAACACAAAATTGAGATCCCAAGCAGGAGTAGGAGCTCCGTGGGGTCTTATATTCTTTGCCCCTCTAAGGAATTGCTTAAACAAAGGATGAGAAAACAATGGTGGGTCACAGTCATAGTGAGCAGAAATTGCTGCAGCATGAATCTTAATAGAAGAGAAGGACAAACCTTTGTCCAGTAACTCAGTAAGATATTGAAGAGCCACACTTAAATTAGGCTTAGAAACATCAAATGCTTTTGCTGCACTCCAAAATAAAAATCTCTTCCATTTATCTGTGTACACTTTCCTTGTGCTAGGCCTCCTGGCCTCCAAAATAACATTCAAAACTTGCTGTGGAAGCGGAGACCCTCCAGGGTTTAAAACAGAATATGCCAGGCTGTCAGGTGAAGAGAGTGAAGTTTGACATTGAGTAAATGACTGTTCTCCTGAGACAGCAGGTGTGGAATCGAAGGTAAAGGCCATGGAGGCTCCTGTACCAGACTTCTCAGTAGTGGGTACCAGTGCTGTCAAGGCCAATCTGGAGCTATTAAAATCATCTTTGGCTTGTCCTGTCTGACCTTCAGAAGTACCTTTGGGAGGAGAGGCAGAGGTGGAAAGGCATACACATGAAGATTGCTCCAATTGAATGAGAGAGCATCCACTTTCCAGGCTGTGGGATGAAAACTTTTGTGCAAAACTTTGGCAGCTGGTAGTTTAGTGGAGAAGCGAACAGATCTATGTCTGGAGTTCCCCATGACACTGTCAATTTCTGAAAAACATGAGGATCCAATTTCCACTCGTGGGGATCCATTATTTGTCTGCTCAATACGTCTGCTAAGGAGTTCTGTGCTCCCGGCAGAAACCTTGCCTGAAGATTTAGCTGTAAACTGAGAGCAGTCTCCCACAAAATCATTGCTTGTCTGCACAGAGGATAAGAATGTGTTCCCCCTTGCTTGTTGATGTACCACATGACAGTTGTGTTGTCTGTTAGAATCAACACCTGCCCTGGAAGAAGTAAATCCTTGAAAGCTATTAATGCAAATTGGACTGCTAACATCTCCTTCAAATTGATATGTAGATGTAGAAGTCTGGCAGGCCACGTGTCTTGTATCCACTTTCCATTTAGATGAGCTCCCCAAGCTTTGTCTGAGGCATCTGTCGTTAGAATCTGACTCGCCTCTGGCCGGGTCACAGAGAGTCCCTTGTTTAGGTGACATTCCTGAGCCCACCACAAAATTCCTTTGAATGCAAGGTATTATCTGAATGACAGTGTCCAAATCTTGGCAGTGCTGTGTCCATACATTTTTGAGATACCATTGTAGCTTCCTCATATGCAGTTTGGCATTGGGAAGCACCAGAATACAAGATGCCATGAACCCCAAGGCTTGAAGGACTGTCCTTGCAGTCAGCCTGGACTGATGAGACAATTGATGGAAGTAAAGAGAAAGATTCTTTTGTTTGTCCGGGGTCAAAAAGGCCATCTGGGATGCTGTATTCAGTCTCACACCCAGAAAGCACATGTCCTGAGAGGGTACTAGACTGGACTTTATTTCGTTCACAGAATACCCCAGGCATCTTAGCACTGCTATCACATAGTGTAGATGATGAAGAAGTTCGTCCTTTCCTTGAGCCAGAATCAGGCAATCGTCCAAATAAGGATAGATCTGTATTCCTCTTAGCCTGAAGAAAGCTATCACTGGAGCCAGAACCTTCGTGAACACTACGGGCGCAGTAGATAAGCCAAAGGGCAATGCAGAGAACTGATAATGAGAAGTCCCAGCCCGAAAACGTAGATACTTCCTGCAACTTAACCTGATAGGAACATGAAGGTAAGCCTCCTTGAGATCCAGAGTCACCATCCAGTGATCTTTGCCCAGCAGAGGTAAAAGCTGTTGTAACGTCAACATTTTGAACTTGGAAATGTCCAGATAAGTGTTGAGGATAGATAAATCCAAAATTGGTCTCCACGTGTTCCCCTTCTTTGGTACTAGGAACAGGCGAGAATAAAATCCTAGGCCCACTTTTGACAGAGGGACCGGTTGTATGGCGCCTATTTGGAGCAGCAGAGAAATCTGTTTGTGAGCCTCTATTCTTTGCTGAGGAGGAACGTCTGGCATGCCTTTGAAAGGAGGCAAGGTATGGAAATAAAACCTGTAACCTCGGTGTATGATATCCAATACCCATCTGTCTTGGGTAATTAAACTCCAATTTTCCTTGAAAAGTGCCAACCTTCCTCCCAAAGGTGCTGCCAGACGAGAAGGCTCTGGCAGCTGAAAAGGTAGGTCATTGGGTCTGTTTACGAAAGGACTGACCCCTGCCCTCACCCGAAGACTGTGCAGGTGAACTCCCTGTTCTAGGCCTGAAAGAGCCCTGAGCTCTGCCCCTACCCCGTCTAGACCTACCCCTAGACTGGGAATCATAAGAAGGATACGTCCACCCCTTGGTAGGCCAATTCCTACTAAACTTCGGAGGCTGAACCTGCAAAAAATCTTTAACAGTCTGCATAGACTTAGCCTCGTCTTCCATTTTCTTTAAGACTGCCTCAACAGGTGAACCAAACACCACAGACTGTAAAGGAGCATCTAAAATCCTTGTCTTAACATGGTCAGATAAATTCTGATCCCTCAGCCAGGCGTGCCTGCGAAGAACTGACCCAGTGGCAGCCACCCTAGACGAGGCCTGTACAGCATCAAAACCACATTGCAAAGAATGCTTACCCACTTGTTCAGAGACATGTACCAAATCTTGTAACTCTTTACACTCAATACCTTCCGCCAGAGCATCTACCTTAGACTTCAATTGAGAAAGTAGATAGTTTTGGTATTTCAACATGTGAAACTGGCAATTCAAAGCCCTCATAGCTAGGGTGGAAGAAGTATAGACTTTCTTTCCCCATCTATCCAAAGCCCTGGCCTCTATCTGGAGGAACCGGATTTTTAACAACAGAAGCCTTAACACCCTTAGGCCCCTGACTAACAGTTTCTGGGTCCGCCCTAGGACTCTTAAAAAGATACTTATGAGCTTCAGGCACCCTATAATACCTATCCGGTTTAACAGGAGCAGGAGGCAAAGAATCAGGATTAAGAGAAGCCTCTGCAAACACATCCTCCACAACATCCAGAACAGGAGGTATAGCCAAAGGCCTATGCTGGGGTAAAAACAAAAATTCCCTAAGCCTTTTCCTGGAATCAGAGAAGTCCTGACCTTCCCACTTAAAATGCTCCCTCATGGAATGAAGAGTCTCTGAAAAAGAAAAATCCTCAGGAGGAGAAGCAGAAGGAGTAGAATCATCCACATCAGAATCAGAATAAGGAGAATACTCCTGCAAGTCTTCAGCCGAAGACTCTGAAACATCTGCCATTTTAAGCATATGCTTCTTGGGCACAGATCCTGAAGAACTAGGAGCGACACCAACTGAAGCTAAACCTGGCCTGCCTCTGGGAGAAGCCTTGGAAACAGAAGGAGAAGGCCTAACCACCCTAGGAAGGGAGGGGAGTACAGTAACCGGAGAAGCCCCTTCAGCCTGACCTGCCTCCTGAGAGGCCACATCCTGCAATAACAAGGTCTCCCCCTGGGACTCCAGAGAAAAGTACAGTTTTGTACCTACCATAAATGTAGATGTTCGAGGATTCCCTTGCTGCAGTCCTGACTATTGGGTAGTCCGCTGTCCTCGGTCGGCCCGAATATCAGAGTATTAGGCTGATGTCGGTCATGGCGCATAAGACTGACATCAGGACGCCAGGGTACTAATCGCATGACCGACGTCATATCCTCAGTCTTTTCTTGCCCCAGATGTCAGAAGACCCAAAAGACAAGTCCCAAAAGACAACCAAAAACAACCAAACACCTGTGTACAATATATGTACAATATATACAAAAATATATATAAGCATGTACAACCCACCTACACAACCACCCTAACTGCAGAGGGGAAGGAGGGAGGGTAAATTGGACTGCAGCAATGTGAATCTTGAACATCTACATTTATGGTAGGTACAAAACTGTACTATGTTCTTCATCTCACATTGCTGCAGTCCTGACACTTGGGTAGAATCCCAAAGCAGAGGTAAGGGAGGCTGGCAAATTATAAAGCAGTAGGAGCTGACAACATGCCCTGTAAAACAGCTGTGGCAAAACCAGCCCTAGTCTTAGAGTATATAGGAAGGTGATAATGCTTAGAGAAAGTATGCACTGAACTCCAAGTAGCAGCTTCCAAAATATCTTTAGTTGCCACCCCTTAGAAATGCTGTTGAAGTGGCAGTAGCCCTAGTGGAATGAGGCCTAATCCCAGCTGGAACCTCCTTGCCATGATGGGAATAACAGAATGCAATACACAAGCCAATCCACTTAGAAATAGTTTGTTTTGACACAGGCTTGCCCTGTGAACTCAAAGCAAAAGAAACAAATAACTGCTGAGACTGCCTGAACCCTTTAGTCCTGCTCAAATAATATCGCAATTGCCTGTGTATATCTAAAGTGTGCAAAATCTTTTCCCCTTTATTTTGGGGATCTGCATAAAAGGTAGGCAAATGAATAGTTTGGTTTAAAGCCACACTAGAAACCACTTTAGGCATAAAGGAAGGATTAGTACGCAATGATACCCTATCCTTATGGAAAATTAAGAAAGGCTCTACTGCCATAAGGGCCTGCAATTCAGACACCCTTCTTGCAGAAGTAATGGCCAACAAAAAGCAGTCTTCCATGATAAATATTTCAATTCAGCAGTAGCTGCAGGCTCAAAAGGTTGTAGAGTGAGTTTCTCCAACACAAAATTGAGATCCCAAGCAGGAGTAGGAGCTCTCCGGGGGTCTTATATTCTTTGCCCCTCTAAGAAATTGCTTGAACAAAGGATGAGAAAACAATGGTGGGTCACAATCATAGTGAGCTGAAATTGCTGCAGCATGAATCTTAATAGAAGAGAAGGACAAACCTTTGTCCAATAACTCAGTAAGATATTGAAGAGCCACACTTAAATTAGGCTTAGAAACATCAAATGCTTTTGCTGCACTCCAAAATAAAAATCTCTTCCATTTATCTGTGTACACTTTCCTAGTACTAGGCCTTCTGGCCTCCAAAATAACATTCAAAACTTGTTGAGGAAGCAGAGACCCTCCAGGGTTTAAAACAGAATATGCCAGGCTGTCAGATGAAGAGAGTGAAGCTTGACATTGAGCAGATGACTGTTCTCCTGAGATAACAGATGAGGAATCAGAGGTAAAGGCCATGGAGGCTCCTTTACAAGACTTCTCAGAAGTGGGTACCAGTGCTGTCAAGGCCAATCTGGAGCTATTAAAATCATCCTTGGCCTGTCTTGTCTGACCTTTAATAATACCTTTGGGAGAAGAGGCAGAGGTGGAAAGGCATAGACATGAAGGTTTTTCCAACTGAATGACAGAGCATCCACTTTCCAGGCTGTGTGATGAAACCCCTTGTGCAATACTTTGGCAGCTGGTAGTTTAGTGGAGAAGCGAACAGATCTATGTCTGGAGTTCCCCATGACACTGTCAATTTCTGAAATACATGAAGATCCAGTTTCCACTCGTGGGGATCCATTATTTGTCTGCTTAACACATCTGCTAAGGAGTTCTGTGCTCCTGGCAGAAACCTTGCCTGAAGATTTAGCTGTAAACTGAGAGCAGTCACCCACAAAATCATTGCTTGTCTGCACAGAGGATAAGAATGTGTTCCCCCTTGCTTGTTGATGTACCACATGACAGTTGTGTTGTCTGTTAGAATCAACACCTGCCCTGGAAGAAGTAACTCCTTGAAAGCCATCAATGCAAACTGGACTGCTAACATCTCCTTCAAATTGATATGTAGATGTAGAAGTCTGGCAGGCCACTTGTCTTGTATCCACTTTCCATTTAGATGAGCTCCCAAGCTTTGTCTGAGGCATCTGTCGTTAGAATCTGACTCGCCTCTGGCCGGGTCACAGAGAGTCCCTTGTTTAGGTGACATTCCTGAGCCCACCACAAAAATTCCTTTTGAATGCAAGGTATTATTTGAATGACAGTGTCCAAATCTTGGCAGTGCTGTGTCCATACATTTTTGAGATACCATTGCAGCTTCCTCATATGCAGTTTGGCATTGGGAAGCACCAGAATACAAGATGCCATGAACCCTAAGGCTTGAAGGACTGTCCTTGCAGTCAGCCTGGACTGATGAGATAGTTGATGGAAGTAAAGTGAAAGATTCTTTTGTTTGTCCGGGGTTAAAAGGCCATCTGGGATGCTGTATTCAGTCTCACACCCAGAAAGCACATGTCCTGAGAGGGTACTAGACTGGACTTTATTTCGTTCACAGAATACCCCAGGCATCTTAGCACTGTTATGACATATTCCAGATGCTGTAGAAGTTCTTCCTTTCTTGAGCCAGAATCAGGCAATCGTCCAAGTAAGGATAGATTTGAATGCCTTGAAGCCTGAAGAAAGCTATCACTGGAGCCAGAACCTTCGTGAATACTCTGGGCGCAGTAGATAAGCCAAAGGGCAATGCAGAGAACTGATAATGAGAAGTCCCAGCCCGAAACCGTAGATACTTCCTGCAACTTAGCCTTATGGGCACATGCAGGTAAGCTTCCTTGAGATCCAGAGTTACCATCCAGTGATCCTTGCCCAGCAGTGGTAACAGTTGCTGTAACGTCAACATCTTGAACTTGGGAATGTCCAGATAAGTGTTGAGGATAGCTAAATCCAAAATTGGTCTCCACGTGTTCCCCTTCTTTGGTACTAGGAACAGGCGAGAATAATATCCTAGGCCCACTTTCTGATAGAGGGACTGGCTGAATGGCCCCTATCTGGAGTAACTGAGAAATCTGTTTGTGAGCCTCTATTCTTTGCTGAGGAGGAACATCTGGCATGCCTTTGAAAGGAGGCAAGGTGTGGAAATAAAATCTGTAACCGTGATGTATGATATCCAATACCCATCTGTCTTGGGTGACTAAACTCCAATTTTCTTTGAAAAGTGCCAACCTTCCTCCCAAAGGTGCTGCCAGACGAGAAGGCTCTGGCAGCTGAAAAGGCAGGTCATTGGGTCTGTTTACGAAAGGACTGACCCCTGCCCTCACCAGAAGACTGTGCAGGTGAACTGTCTGTTCTAGGCCTGAAAGAGCCCTGAGCTCTGCCCCTACCCGCCTAGACCTACCCCTAGACTGGGAATCATAAGCAGGATATGTCCACCCCTTGGTAGGCCAATTTCTACTAAACTTCGGAGGCTGCACCTGCAAAAATCTTTAACAGTCTGCATAGACTTAGCTTTGTCTTCCATTTTCTTTAAGACTGCTTCAACAGGTGAACCAAACAACACATCAGACTGTAAAGGAGCATCCAAAATCCTTGTCTTAACATGCTCAGATAAATTCTGATCCCTCAACCAGGCATGTCTGCGAAGAACAGAACTAGTGGCAGCCACCCTAGACGAGGCCTGTACAGCATCAAAACCACATTGCAAAGAATGCTTACCCACTTGTTCAGAGACATGAACCAAATCCAGTAACTCTTTACACTCAATACCTTCCGCCAGAGCATCTACCTTAGACTTCAATTGAGAAAGTAGATAGTTTTGATATTTCAACATGTGAAACTGACAATTCAAAGCCCTCATAGCTAGAGTGGAAGAAGTATACACTTTCTTTCCCCATCTATCCAAAGCCCTTGCCTCTTTATCTGAGGAACAGGATTTTTAACAACAGAAGCTTTAACACCTTTAGGCCCCTGACTAACAGTTTCTGGGTCCGCCCTAGGACTCTTAAACAAATACTTATGAGCTTCAGGCACCCTATAATACCTATCAGGTTTAACAGGAGCAGGAGGCAAGGAGTCAGGATTCAGAGAAGCCTCTGCAAACACATCCTCCACAACATCCAGAACAGGAGGTATAGCCAAAGGCCTATGCTGGGGTAAAACAAAAATTCCCTAAGCCTTTTCCTGGAATCAGAGAAGTCCTGACCTTCCCATTTAAAATGCTCCCTCATGGAATGAAGAGTCTCTGAAAAGAAAAATCCTCAGGAGGAGAAGCAGAAGGAGTAGAATCATCCACATCAGAATCAGAATAAGGAGAATACTCCTGCAAGTCTTCCACAGAAGACTCTGAAATCTTCTGCCATTTTAAGCATATGCTTCTTGGGCACAGATCCTGAAGAACCAGGAGCGACACCAACAGAAGCTAAACCTGGCCTGCCTCTGGGAGAAGCTTTGGAAACAGAAGGAGAGGCCTAACCACCCTGGGAAGAGAGGGAAGAACAGTAACCTGAGAAGCCCCTTCAGCCTGGCCTGCCTCCTGAGAGGCCACATCCTGTAACAAGGTCTCCCCTGGGACTCCAGAGAAACCTCCTGGCAAACCACCGGCTCCACCGACACCTCTAAAGAACCGGCGTCCGATGCAGACGACTGGTCTTGCCTGGGCTTAGCGGTTTTATCGTTGCGCTTCTCCGAAGAAGCGGACGCCGGAGCATCCGACAGCATATTATAATTGCACCGCTTCCCGAAGACTAACCTGGCACAATCTAATCTTCTCTTAATAGTGCGCTTATTGAATCTAGCACAAAAGCGACACCCAACAACGTCGTGCTCAGGCCCTAAACAAGGAATACACAAAGTATGATAATCTCTATGCGGTATCTGTTTCCCACAAGAAATACAGTTATTCACTTTTTCTGACATCCGGTAAACCACTGAGGCAAGAAAAAACTAAAATATTCCCCAACGGGGTACTTAGCCAACTTTGATTCGGTCTGAAACTCCGAATTCGAAAAATTTCAGAACGCCGAACGGCACTTGCAACGCTGCTTCTGCATCGGACCATGCGGCAAAAAAGACTGAGGATATGACGTCGGTCATGCGCATATGTACCCTGACGTCCTGATGTCAGTCTTATGCGCCTTGACCGACGTCAGCCTAATACTTTGATATTCGGGCCGACCGAGGACAGCGGACTACCCAAGTGTAAGGACTGCAGCAATGTGAGATGAAGAACATCAGGAAGGTCCATCAAACAGCTTGTAACCATTTTTGAAGGAGTGCAAACAGACAAGAAAAGTAACGTTAATGGGCTACAAAAAGAACAAGTTCAACTGCACTAAAAGTAAAGACACTCAACTGGACACTACATAAGAAGGCTTAAACACACAGAGAGAAAAAAATCACAGGAAAAAGGGTTGAAGAAGCAAATTATAAATAACCAGCTGAAAGATGTGAAGAGACAGCCACTCCAGGTATGGTACAAATTACAAACAACCAGTTTCAACTAACTAGCCATGAGCAAAGAAGTGAGAAAAACCTCTCAGGTCAACAAGGGAACAAGACTGCAAAACAGCACGACCACAAAGATCTGGAATTAACTAAAAGGAGGAGAAAGTGTTCACCTAAAAAGGGACTTCATTTTGATATGCCACAGCATGCTCTCCACGAAGAATTAATAAATGCACAAGAAACAAAAGACTGTAAAAGCAGAAATTTTTAATTTAAGAATTAAAAAAAAAACTGCTACCTCAAACAGAGAGAGGGGGGTCATGAGCAAGTGCCAACCGAACCATTCAACTTCCACAAAATTATTTTAAAGAATAAAAGCTTTCATTCAAGCTTGAATACAAGAAGTAATTACCAAGTTAAGTTATATTCAAGTCTCCAGAGTGAAATATCTCCAGTAATACACAATTAAAACTCATATGAGGCCTCCAGGGGCCACAAATGTATCCTACTTTCCACTGTCATTCTAGGGCAATATTTTCTGAGTTAAATGAGCTGGCAAAAAAAAAAAAAAAACTTGTACCCATTTTCCTACAATACCGTCCCTGCTACAGTTGTAAGGGGAAATAGGTATAGCAAGAAAATAGATACTACCACATGAACCTAAAACATAAAAACTACCCCAAGCAATTCTGGTCCACAATTAACTCTATCTTCTGTCCAGGGAAGGCAAATACCCCACTGCCAACCACCCCTCTCCACCTGTAGCATAGCCAAAACACTTCCCTACATCAACCCCCCCCACGCAACCCAAATCCACCCCTTCCCTTCCTTCTTCCTCTCCACAGTACCCACCTCCATCATAAAACGACTACTGACTGAACTAAACCCCACAAAGCTAGCAGCAGACAATCTGCCCACTGAACACCTACAAATGGCAGCCGATGTCCTAGCTTATCCCATCTCTATATTAATCAACTTCTCCATATCAAGAGTCCTATGTGCCAACCCTATGGAAAATATCCCACATTATACCCCTACACAAAGGTGGCCCCTCAGACATCTCTAACTTCCGCCCCACTGCCATCCTCTCCCCTCTCTCCAAGACACTTGAAAAATACATCAACTCACAGGTCTCCAAATATCTCCTAAACAATAATCCTCTCTAATACCAAACATGGTTTCAAGCCACACAACAGCACTACAACTACCCTGCTCTCCTTCACTAACACCATCCTCCATCACAAAAACAATGGCCTTTTCTCTTCTGCTGTATTCCGCGACTTATCCAAGGCCTCTGACATTGTATCGCATGATCTTCTACTCTCAGCTCTCTCCAGCCTTTCCTTCTCCACACCAGTCACCAACTGGTTCCACAGCTACCTACACAGCAGCCAGCTGTCTGGGACAACGATCCATCCCCTCACCTTCCAGTTACTCTTGGGGTTCCCCAAGGCTCCATCCTTGGCCACCTGCTCTTCTCACTATTCACCAATGACCTGCACGTTGCCATCAAACATGCCTCCCTCATACAGTACGCAGATGACTCAACTCTCTGCTCAGCCCCAACTCTAACAGAATTCCAACAGATCACCCAAGAATCTCTCTTCTGTCGAAAGCTGGCTATTCAATGCCCAACTCCTCCTCAATCCAAATAAGACCAAACTCCTCATCTTCCAAACCTCAAAATCTACCCCAAACACCTCCACTTCAACATACAAGCCAAAGACACCTCAATTTCACCAACAGCCCACACTAAACTACTTGGTGTATGGATCAACAAACTCAAATTAGACACTCGCACAGCACTCACAATAAAAAAAAAAAAAGTCCACAAAAAACTGGGTGCCTTATATAGAAACTGCCAATACCTCACCAAACCAGCTAGAATCCCTACCGCACCTTCCCAACTAATCTTAACCTTACTCTATTCATCACCCATCCTTCCAAATCTTACACAGTCAGACCTAAAGAAACTCGAAGCCTACTACAATAAAATCGCAAAATTTGCCACTGGGGCCTCCCTCCGCAGTCACCACTGCCTCTCCTTAGAGACCTAGACTGGCTCAAGCTCCCACAACTCCTACACCTAACCCAACTTACCTATGCTCCTAAACTTGTAAACCACCCTCTTAGAATCCCTTCACTTCACACACTTCTCCAGCCTTAACACTCCTCCAGACGCCTTTGCTCCTGCAACAAAAATCTACTCCAAGTCACCAAAGCCAACAACTCTGTGGGGGAAGCTCTATTTTCCAGCTCCATTTCCAAAATCTGGAACTCCCTTCCCACTACCATAAGTACCCTTCCTTTCTGTAGACTCTTCAACACTGCACTTAAAACGCACCTAAAATCCCACTGGCTTTGTCCTTGTCCAAATCCCATGCAACTCCCCTCCCCTTTCTACCCCTCTCTCTTTCTCCCTGCATTATTGATTAGAGTTACACCTTTATCACTACTTAATCGGCCATTTTTATTTTTAGCTATCAACATGTTATTAATATTCTTATCCTCTGAAAGACAACTGCAGCACGATGAATTACTTCTTGTTCTCTATGTGTGCAATTACAGCTTACTACTTAAATGTGTACACCTGACATGCAATATTGTACTCTGGTAAATTTTTAACACTTGTCTGCAGCTTTTCTATAAGTGTGGAGTTTTTCTTTACTGAAATGTGAGATTGTACTCTTGTATATCGTTCTAACACTTGTTTGACTATCTATGCCATAAATGTGGAGCTTTTCTCCCCGGGCCGCCGCTGAAAATGGGCATATATCCAGTCGGACTTTCCCAGTCAACAAATGTAAAATTAAATAAAATAAAAATGCGAAATTTTCTAAAGGACAGGAAACCCTCCATCCCCCTAAACTTGAAGTCACAAGGAAACACCCTTTACAGCAGCGCACTTTGAAATACTAGAGAGTTGCTTGCAGCAGAGCCGATCATTGCAAGTTCTAATTTCACATAAAATTATAGTTTTATGTGAAAATGAAGTGAGGAGCATCACTAGCCACCAGAGAACTCCTTAAAATGAACAAACCTGAATGCAGGTTTTGCATTCAGTTCAGTTAATATGCCCATGATCTTAAAGCATGAAGTGGGTCACTGCAAATGTACCATTAAAGTACATTACAAACAATGTAAAAGATGTATTATCAACCAAAAATATACTCTGTGGACACTGGTAAAAACCATATAAACTAAAATATGGATATATACAACAGGACACGAGAGCAAAAACGTACCAAGGTGATTTATAAACAATGCTCAGTTAAGTTACAACATTTAAAGAACAGAGGGGTGATCAATTCCAACATTCCATTTCACTATAATATGTAGCGATTCAAAAATGAACTCTCAATATAAAACAATGTGAATTAACAACTAGCACAAGGTAAACCAGCTGACAAGGACTTCAAGAACTAGGAGCAGAAAACATATGCTAGGTACTGCAACACGTATTTAGACCTTCTTAAAATGTTATGTAGAATAAAACAAATACAAGGAGGTTCTATCAAGTTGATGTCATTTGAAATACAACAAAAATATACCTCAAAAACAAAAAACAAAACCACCCTGTAAAATAAATAAATACATAAATAAATAAAGTTATGTACTTGCCATAATATTACTGCAGTGGTGGTGCTGTGGTAGCGTTGTCACCTCACAGTAAGATGTTGTCCTGTTCGATTCTCAGCTAGAGCGTCTTCTGTGTGGAGACATGCGTGAATGGGCGTACCTTCGAAGGTTGTGCATCAGGGCCAGCAACTCAGCATGTAAAAATCTACTGCCAATCATTAGCGGACTGCAGTTCTGCTTTGGCGACCCCTAACCGGGAAAAGCCGAAAGACGCAACAACAACATGAGGGGTTCAGTAAGAGATGTGAATCAGATGGCCAAGATCTGATGGATAGCAATGCCTGCTGGGTTATACTACTAAGTTGGGTGAGGGAAGGGGCTGCACAGATTAGAGTCATTTGGATATTGGACCAAGGAAGCTAGTTTGATTGAAGACTGTAGTCGGTTAGTCAATACACTGAAAAGGGGGCCAAGTACAGAAAAAACCTTGAGGAACACCTAGGGTGACAAGTAAAAATGAGGAGAGTTCCTGCTGCCATTTGACCGCTTGCTGACAGCCGAATAGTTGTGGAACAAGGCTAGTGCACAGGAGCTAAGGTTGAGACATTTAAGCTCATCAAGGAGCTTCTGGTGAGAAACTGTTAAAGGCTTTAGAGAGATCTAAGATAGAAGAGAAACTTATTTTACTTTGTGGTGAATGGTTTTGGTAAAGCTTAGAAGGGCAGTTGTGGTGCTATGGGGAGGGTGGAACCAATATTGTGTGCTGGTTAAGAGGCTATTGGTTAACGGGTAATGTAAGAGCTGCATGTGGATGCATTTTTCAAGAATTTTGGAAAGGGGGGGGGGGGTAGGAGAGCAATAGGTCTGCAGTTACAGAAATCAGAGCAGTTTTCGCCTTTGTTGGGGGAAGGATGTACAGTAGCCAGAGGTTACTCATCCATCTTTGTGCCCACTACCTTGCTGTGATATGAAGGGATGAGAGAGAAGAAATTCAGGGTGATACCAAGAGATCCATGGCAGATGCTCCTAAGGTTCTGAACATCTTGATTCTGATCAACAACCCACTCATGGTAAAGGTGGAAGTTCTGGCTGAGCCTGTCAGCCAATGTGCTGCTCGCTCTGGGTATGTGTATGCTATTAAGAAAGATCTGAGTGACGACACACTCCCATAACTTGACGGTTTTCCTATATATGGTAAGAAGTGAGTGCCGCCATTTTTGTTGATGTACCAGACTACAATGATGTAGTCAGTACAGATCATCAAAGAGTCCTGGGAATGTATTCCCTGAAGACTTGAAAGGCAGAAGCAATGCAAGCAGATCCTGGACACCAATGAGCAGCTAAAATTCCTAGGGTGAGTAACAGTCTATAGCCATCTTGTCCTGGCACTACATCCTTACCTTAAGGCAGATGCATCCACCATAACCATGAGATGTGTGGAAAGGATGTGAAAAGGTCAAACTAAGGTCATGCAGCCACCATGCAAGACATCTATTGTAAGACTGCCACGGCAATGTCATACATCATGTGCGGTCTGTACTGACCCCACTGGAAACATAGCACATGCGCATGCAGACAACACACAGGATACTATGTGGAAGGCTACAGCCTTTTAAAGCTAGAAATTTTAGGACTTGCACTGCTGTGATTCCTTCCTTGGTGCTACAGCAAGTGCTCCAAAGTGGTCAGTAGAACTGTGGAGTAAGAATTTACAGGTTTCAGTATCCAAGACACACCCTCAAAAAGATGATGAGCTGGGTAACTGCAAGTTAGGACCCAAATGTATTGACCATAATGTTCAGCCAACTACACAACCTAATCAGATAGGTTGCAACTGCTGGTTCTCTGCCTCTGAAGAGAAAGAAGCAATGAAACGTCATGAAAATAAGGGATCGTGTTCCAGTGCAGTTTCTGATGTACTGCTACTCCCATGCACTTAGTGCTCCCTAGGAGATGAGGTGAGACAAAAGGGCATACACTTCACCCAGTAGGGAATTAGTCCTACCTAAGGGCCATGATAAAAAATACCAAGGAGTTATGCATAGAAAGGTGTTCTGTAAAGAGCATCCTTGTATTTATATGGCAATGCCATCTAAAGCTGATCCTCCCCCATACAGGTACTTAAAGTGAAAAAAAAAAAAATTGACTTTTATAAGTAGCGTTTCTATTCTAAAAAGAGAAAAACAGCTCAGTTTCAAATTGAGGGAAGGAGTCAGAAAATAGTCAAGGAAATAACTCTTTGCATACAGAAACACAAAGGACTAAGACAGCTGTCACTTTCAAACAGAGGAGAGAATGGATGTAAAGTGGCACATATAACAACTGTGACAGTGAGGACACTTGAAAGATGACACTGCACTATCAAAGCAGCTAAGTCTGTACAATTCCTAAACACACTGCACATTAATAAATTCCGTCTTTACTGATACAAACAAAACAGCAACAGAAAGTAAACGCTAGTACATTCAGTACTTTCCAGCAAACAATTATTTGCCTACTTAAGCTTCAAAATGAATTTCCTCAGTTATCACATTTAATTACCCAACCACCACTTGTGCCCAGATTTCAGTTTTCAGGCGATACTCCTCAACTTTACCTTGACAGTTTCTGACTCCTATTAATTTTGGAGCAGCTGAATAGTTTTAATGTGCAGGGCACTTAAGACCAAGGGGATCACAGTATGCTATAAAGGAAGCAGTGTAAACTGCAGAAAAAAGCCTGTTAAGATTAGAAATTGTGTTTCCATTTGCCAGAAGTATTGAATCATTTACAGCGCACAAAGAACAGCAGGACAAGCTATTATATTCCCTTCCCCAGTTGCAAGCCCCATGTAACTAATGACTTAAGAGGAGACACTCACTACTCATTGTGAGAGATAAATGAGTCATTTCAGTGTACCTAGTTAAATAGTTCAGCTACACGATATTGTTGACATTCACATTATTGCTTTACTTTCATTAACATTTTTAATAGTTTATTAGCAATTTCCTCAACCATAAGATTTTACTAGGTTCACAAAAGAAGCTCTTCAGGCTCAAATTTATTTACTTTCTGTTGGTCTGCTCGCAGGTTCCCACCATTCAACCAGTATTAGGAATGCTGGTGTATAGAAAGAGCATTCGCACTAAGCAGAAATTGAAAGTAAAATGCCAAGCAAAAACTTGAATGACTCAAATGTCCAAGCATACAGAGGAGCACATGCCTGTCAAGCATGCAGCAGATGCGCAACATACTTTCCCTGTTACATGTGAGAACAGTCAAGCCACTAAAGGGAAGATAGTTGTCCTATTCACCTTAAATGTACACTACAGCTTTGAAAGAAAAGAAATGTGATGGACCGGTATGGCACAACACTAGACGCATGGGACTATTGTGCAAATTAATATTATTATTTTTTTTGGGGGGGGGGGCACATTCTATAACAAAACCCAGGGAAAAAAAACGAGTAAACACGGAGGGTTATGAAAAAGTATGAATCGTACCAGGTGTATCAAGCTTCCATGACTTGTGGTCATGTTCTGCCAACGTAAGTTTCCTTAATCACATTTTGGATTTCAGTCATCACAAATGTAATGGCACGTAAGAAAAATAAACTGAATAAGGCAGCATGTCGACAAAATGAGAGATGATGTTTTTTTCCTAACTGGCTACAACTCAAGTCTTACATTCATTCATTCATTCTTGCATCAATGTCAACACTGCAACACATTTTCCCAATTATCAAAATACAAATGTAATTTTGTCAACTGGACTGCTGCCTTTTACATACTGCCATTTGCCGAGTATGTATACATGTTTGTAAATACAATATTGTTCCCTGTGCATTTATCTCCAGAAACACCACTTTTTTTTTTTTTTTTTTTTTTTTTAAACATTCCATAAATTAAATAAGTTGGGACCATCAACAGGGCATCCTTTTTTTTCAGCCCCACTCCCAGGACTCCTTTTACTTCACCCACATGACTAAATTATTCATACCCAGGGAATCCCAGTCACCCTCCCATCCCTAGCAACAATCCGGTGGTATGGAGTGGGCAGCCTTTCTTTCTCTCCTTATGAGTACCCCTCCCAGAAGCTCGTGTCGGGAGGCATGCGTCCACATATCAGTTTCCCCTTGGATGCATACTACAAATGTACTACTGGCACTAACAGCAGCACAGATTTAAGTCCACTAGGTGAGCACCTACTCTTCCCGAGAAGTGACACCAGTGTGGTGAGCTACAGCAGACACCCTCCCCAAGGATGAGTGAGGCATCAGCAGCCGCTCATTCCCATCCTCCCTGCCCAACTCCTATACACATTCGAGCAACTAATCCAGTCTAGTCTAGAGGGCATCTTGATCGCTATAGTAGTTCTCAGCCTCTGTGTAAAAAGATGAAGCAGGGTAACTATTACCTTTAGGGGTCAAAGCTCAAGACTTGTACTTCCCATCTCTGACAAAACCTGTATGACATTATAGTACACCTAATTTTCACAGCCAAGGCATCTAGCAGTCTGCTACAGTGCAGCATGGCATCCATTATTGACAGCAGGAATAACGAGTGATCCTCTAAATCCAGTTTTAGCAGGATAACTAAAGCTTGCAAAACTAAACCACAGTGTGCAAACAACAAAGTTCTTTCACAATCTAACCTACTTCACAGTTACCAACTATGGGTGTTCATGGCAACATAGAACCATGGATCATTTAAAACATGCATACTCTCTCCTGCCAAGGAAACAAGAATCATGATCTGAGCTCAGCAAGTCTCAAAGATTCTTGAAGGGAGCACGGCAAAACTTCATATGTAACATATCACAAAGCTTTATTCACCAGACACATTTCAATGAATCTTTCAGACTCTGACAGACCTCAACTAAATAGAACATGCCCTGAGGTTCAATGCAGATTTTTTTTTTTTTGGGGGGGGGGGGGGGCTCCTCCCATTCAAAGAGGTGGCAGTGTTTCAAAGCTTCACCAAAAAAAATATTGAAAAACTCTACTTTGTCTAAAAGTATGGCAGCCTACTTCCTGAAAGCCAAGAAGAGCTCAAGAATCACAGCCCTTTTACCAGACTCGTACACATCACTCAGAAAGTACAGCTGTGTACACTTACCATAAATGTACATGCTTGAGTGTATTCACTGTTGCAGTCATTACATTTGGGTTACCTGCTTGCAGTAGCCCTCAGTCGGCCTGATTAACGAAGTCTTGGGTCCTGCATCGGTTGCTGTTCCTTCTTCCATGACGTCAGGGGTATAAAACATGCAGCAGACACCAGTACATCAGTTTTTCTTGAGCCAGATGTCAGGTACCCCCCTAATGGGAAGCAATCAAATCTATAAATACAAGGATATACCTCCAACAAAAAAGCAAATACACCAAAAAGCTTTTAGAGCATAGTAAGTGAGAGTAGAGGTATAGCCAAAAGAAGAAAGGGGGCTGGTGGGAGGGTAACCAGGACTGCAACAGTGAATACACGCGAACATCTACATTTATGGTAAGTGTACACAACTGTACTATGTTCTTCGTGTTTCACTGTTGCAGTCATAGCATTTGGGTAGATTCCCAAAGCTAAGGTTGGGAGGAGGAATTTAAATAGAATTAGGACCAGCTATAAGGCCCTGCAAGACTGCAGTGGCAAAACCAGCTCTGGATTTAGAGAAAATTGGCAAATGATAGTGCTTGGTGAAAGTATGTACAGAACCCCAGGTAGCAGCTTCTAGGATGTCCCTAGTAGGTACGCCCCTGAGAAAGGCTGTAGAGGTAGATGCAGCCCTGATTGAATGGGGTCTGATGCCCTGTGGGATAGGTTTTCCATGGTGCTTATAGCAGAAATAAATGCAGTGGCCTATCCATTTTGAAATGGTTTGTTTTGAAATAGCTTTCCCCTCTGTCCTGGTCGCAAATGCCACCAGCAGTTCAGATTTCCTTTGAGGTTTAGTCCTGTCCAAGTACAATCTAAGCTGTCTGTGCACATCTAAAGAGTGCAGTAATCGTTTCCCCTCTGTTCTGTGAGTTAGGAAAGAAGGTAGGCAAATGAATGGACTGATTAAGAGCCACACTGGATACCACTTTGGGCATGAAGGAGGGATTGGTTCTGAGGGGCACCCTGTCCGCATGAAAGATGATGAAAGGTTCCACTGCCATAAGGGCCTGTAATTCAGATACCCTTCTTGCAAAAGTGATTGCTAAAAAGAAAGCTGTTTTCCAGGAAATAAAGTTTAAATCTGCAGTAGCAGCTGGCTCGAAAGGAGAAAGTGAGTTTCTCCAAAACAAAGTTAAGATCCCAGGCTGAAGTTGGAGCTCTCCTGGGTGGCCTTAAATTTTTGGCCCCTCTGAGGAACTGCTTGCGCAGTCGGTGAGAGAAGACGTGAGGCTCTGTGCTACAATGAGCTGAAATGGCTGAGGCGGGAAAAAGATAAGCCTTTATGAAGCATCTCAGTCAAGTATTGCAGAATCTGAGGTAAATTGGGTACTGCTGCATTCATTCCATGAGATTGGTTCCAGGCACAGAATCTTTTCCATTTTGCAGCATAAGATTTTCTAGCACTAGGCCTCCTTGCCACTAAAACGATATCCATCACTGATTTACTGACGGATGGTAAAGGAAAGAATAAGTAATTAGTCAGGCTGCTAGGTTCAGGGTTTGCAGCTGAGGGTGCAGAATCTGGTTCTCCTACTAAGACAACAGTGAAGGAGTCTGACGCAGGTGCCATGGAGCCAAGCGTGACACACTGCGCAAGAGTGGGTACCAGTGTTGACAAGGCCAGTCTGGTGCAATTAAAATCATCCTTGGCTTGTCCTGTTTGATCTTTAGTAGTACCTTGGAGAGCAGGGGCAGAGGAGGAAAGGCATAAACTGATAGTTTTTTTTCCAGCTGAAGGATAGAGCATCCACTTTCCAAACTAGCTTGTGGGGAATCCTTGTGCAAAATTTGTCCAGTTGATGGTTCTGGGGAGAGGCAAACAGGTCTATATCTGGGCTCCCCCATTTGCTTGTCAACCTGTTGAAAATCCCTCAAGGCTGTGTTCCTCAATGCCATGGCTCGTCTGCAGAGGGGGTAAGAATGTGCACCCCCCTGCTTGTTTACGTACTACATGACAGTGGTGTTGTCCGTCTTTACCATTAGTTGTCCTGGAAGAATGTGGTGCTTGAAGGCTGTCAGAGCATTCTGTACAGCTAACATTTCCTTTTGATTTATGTGTAGGTGGCATTTGACTTGGGTTCCATTTGCCCTGAATGCACTTCCCTGCCAGGTGAGCCCCCCCATGCATAGTCTGATGAGTCTGCTAAGATTTGCGCGGCAGGGGGTAATGTGAATGGTAGTCCCCTGTTTTGGTGGCAGGCCTCTGCGCACCAAAGGAACTCTGGGCGTAGGCAAGGTACGATAGGAATCCTTGCTTCTAGATCCTGTGAATGTTGACATCATAGGCTTTTGAGATACCATTGTAGTTTCCTCATATGCAGCCTTGCATATGGAATTAGAAGAATGCAGGAGGCCACGAACCCCAAGGCTTGCAGTATTTGCCTTGCAGATAGCTGGGCTTTTGCGGCCACTTGTTTGAAGTAAGTTGTCAAATGAATCCATTTCTCTGGCATGAGGAAAGCCGTCTGGGAAGTTGTATTCAAGCTTGCTCCCAGGAATATAATTTGTTGACAGGATATCAGGTGGGCTTTCTTTTCATTTATCGTGAACCCCAGACAAGTCAGTACCCTTTGAACAAAGGCTAGATGATTCAAAATAATTTCCTTGCTTTCTGCCTGTATTAGACAATCGTCCAGGTATGGGTATATCTGAATATTTCTTTGCCTGCAAAATGCAATGACTGGAGCTAGGCACTTTGTGAATACCCTGGGCACAGTAGATAAGCCAAAGGGCAGTGCCGAGAACTGATAGTCATGTAGCCTGCTTTGAAGCGTAGGCATCTTCTGCAAGACTCACTGATAGGGATGTGCAGGTATGCTTCTTTTAGGTCTAGTGCTGCCAACCATGCATCCTTGCCTAGCATAGGAAGCAGCTGGTAAAGAGTCAGCATTTTGAATTTTGGAATCACCAGAAAGGTGTTTAGAATAGAAAGGTCCAGGATAAGACGCCATGTATTGCCTTTTCTGTGTACCAGAAAAAGTCTTGAATAGAAACCTTGTCCTCTTTCCTCTTCTGGTACCAACTGAATAGCCCCATGTTTAAGAGATAGAGTACTTGATTTTGGGCCTCTGGCCACCCGCTTGGTATTGGTAACGTGTGGAAATGAAATCTGTATCCTTGGGACACTATTTAAAACCCAACCTAATGAGTTCCCCAGTTTTTGGCCTGCAGACCAATCTTTCCGCCTAAAGGAGCTTTCAGGTGGGAAGTGCTTGGTAGTTTTAAAAGCAAGTCATTGAGACAGTTTTCCATAGGGGGGTTGTCTTACTACTCCCAAGTTTGGGTGAGGAAACCCCCCACTGCCTAGTCTTGTGTCTCCCTTGGGACTGAAACCTGGGGGTTTTGCTGTGTCTGGGTTTGGCTTGCGAAGACCTGGGAGGGGCTGGAAAGTACCAGTTTTTTGAGGGCCAGTGCCTACTAAATCTAGGAGGCTGAACTTCTAAGAAATCTTTAACAGTTTGCATAGATTTAGCTTTATCTTCCATCTTAAGAACTTCCTGAGTCTTGTTGCCAAACAGATGGTCCTGATTTAAGGGAGCATTCAACAAATTAGCTTTAACATGATCAGGCAAACCTTGCTCCTTAAGCCAAGCATGCCTTTCTGAGCACAGACCCAGTAACAGCAGCGCTGCAAGAGGCCTCTAATGAAACAAATCCACATTGCAAAGTGTGTTTTCCAACCTGTTCAGCAGAATGTATTAAATCCTGTAATTCTTTATTTTCAGCAGTCAGGAATTATCATTTTCCGTTTAATCAATCCAATAGCATGTTGTTGATACTTTAACATATGAAACTGGCAGTTTAAAGCCCTAGTGGCCAAGGTTGCAGAAGTGTAAACTTTCTTACCCCATCTATCCAGAGCCCTGGAGTTTCTATCAGAGGGGGTACGATTTTTAGCAGTAAAAGCCTTAATGCCCTTGGGCCCCTGTGAAATAGTCTCTGAATCCACAATAAGATTTTTAAAAAGAAACTTGTGTGAATCAGGAACCCTGTAATATCTGTCAGGTTTTCTGGGAACAGGAGGCAAAGAATCAGGCCAAACTAGATTCTGAAAAGACAAACAATGTCTAGTACAGGAGGTATAGCTAAAGGCCTATGCTGAGGCAGTAGTAAGAAATCCCTAAGCCTCTTTTTTGAGTTAGAAAAATCCTGGCTTTCCCAGTGGAAATGCTCCCTTAGAGTATGTAAGGTCTCACCAAAAGAAAAATCCTCTGGAGGGGAAGCAGAGGGAATAGAGTCCTCTGCATCAAAATCCTCATAAGCAAATAAGGGCAAATCCAGATCATCAGAAGAATCAGAATCCTGTTCAGAAGATTCATAAACAATTTCAGTCCTAAGTCTCTTAGAAGGGGGAGGTTGGGTTCCCCCGATTAGAGTTATAAGATCTTCAGCCATTCTTACCATTTGTTTTTTAGGCATAGGGGCCTGAGCATGTGGCCTGGGCGTCGGCTTCTTAGGCATGGTTTGAGATTTTGGCCTAAATGAAGGAGGCGTCAGTTTAATATGCAAATCCGTAGGCCTGAATACACCCTCCGAAGCCGGTGCCTGCACAGTGGCTCCGGACCCATCTCCAAGGTAGAGACATCCGCAGGTTCCACAGTTGAAGCATCTTGCAGCGTACTGGACTCCGAATGGGTCTCAGTAGAGGCCTCCAAGTCAGAAGTAGCAGGTATCAGGGGCTGCAAAAGCGCCTCACTGAGTACTGGCGAACTGGCGACTGGCTTAGGAGAAGCGTCGTCGGCAGCTTTGGACCTCAGCAGCCTGCCTCTGTCTTTATCTTTGTGTTTTTTCAGAATCCCGGTAGTCGGATGGCTAACCGACAACATTTCTGGATAATTAAACAGAGAACCGAAATATTTAGAAGCGAAATTATACCAACGGATAGTGCGCTGATTAAATAAGGCACAAAACCGACAGCAAGGTACATCGTGGTCAGGGCCTAGCCAAAGAATACAGTACAAATGAAAACCTTTGTAAGGTATTTGCTTTCCACAAGTAATACAATTTACTGACATGGGTAAGGAGCAAGACAAAGCTTCCCCAATGGGGTACTTAGCTTTAGTTGAAAACTTTGGTTCTGAAACTCGAAAATGAAAATTTCAGGAGTCGGCCGACCGACACTTGCGAACTGCTTCTGCTTCAGGCACCGCAAGGCAAGAAAGACTGATGTAATGGCGTAGGCTGCATGTTTTATACCCTTGATGACCTGACGTCATGGAAGAAGGGACAGCAACCGACGCAGGACCCAAGACTTTCTTAATCAGGATGACTGAGGGCTACTGCAAGCAGATAACTCAAATGTAATGACTGCAACAGTGAAACACTAAGAACATCAGCTTTTGTTCCCACAAAGCCACTCTCTCCTGTGCTTACTTCGGCTATCTGCAACATGTTAGAAACTTTAGAAACTTAAACAGAGTCTGGGACGCTACAGCTAAAATCAGTCCACAACTTGTATACAGTCAATGCAGGGATGGGATCAATACTTGATATATAACTGAGGAAGTCAAGATAGATAGATGGTGGGTGGGGGGGTGGGGGGCATAGCACAAAGCAGGAAGACACTACTGAAGGATACAAGACCTGAACCTGATGTTAATCTACCTTTATAATATGGGGTAGTAATCTCTTGCATACTTTCATTAAACACATGAGTTTTAGAAAATGCAGTGTTTTGAGGGTTTTTTTCATATGCTGTTAGCATCCATGCCTGCCCAGTATTAAGCCTCTTTCTAGTGGTCTTAAGCTAATTTGATCTCACATACTGGCCATTACCTAGCACACAGAAACTTAACAGGAGGTGCAATCATTCAAGGAAGCCAAGGAGGTGGACTGAGCCTTCTCTGGCATCCCAATGAAGAGTGTCTACAGAAGCCCTAACCCCACCTCTGGGCAGCCGAAGTGAGCACCCACACCTCAAGGGTTCCCTACACATTTCCCATGCACACACTTTCACTCAAACTGAGGGTCATAGGTTGATCAAGCCACCATTACCAGTCCTCCCCATTTCAATGTCATGCAAGCCTCCACTTTCATGGGGTAACTGACCAACTGGAAGCCACCTCTCTGTCAGGATGGGTGTGACATTTTGGGCTGCTCACTGCTACCCTCTTCGCAGTCCAACTCTTCTGGTGTCCAAGCCACTATTTAAACTTAGTTTGCTTGTGTCAGTAACAGCTTTATATCTGTACGTAAAAAAGCTCATCACACTGAGCGCAGCTTTATCAATATTTTCCCATAAAGGGATGGCATTTATCTGAAGGCCAAGATTACATGACAATGATTTTTCGAGGTCTTAAGAGATTATACTTTAACCTCACTGAAAAGTACAAGTTTTGAATTAGACAATGACAGACTCTGGAAATAACCATAAAACTTGTCTTTCTACTACAATAACTTATCTGTAAAACTTTAAAATAATTTTGAACACAACCATACTTGTGAACTGAGCTATTCATTGCTCATGGTCATATACTTTGTATTTCCTGTTATACATTAGCCTGATACGAGAGGCTTATAAAACAAATCACACTTCAAAACATGTCCCTGTTCCAAGTGAATGAGGAAGTCTATGAATTTAATATTCACCATTAAAGCTAAAAATTAAGCAATACACAGATCAAAGTTAGACATTTCTCCTTCACATAACTACATGCATCTCTTTCCAGGACCACTTACAGACTAAATCTTCAATTCCCTGTACATTAAAGAGATGTAACTTGCTTCCTTGGTTTCAAACACCCTTGGTAAAATTCAGATCAAGTGAGCTTGGCCTTCCCAAGTTGGTAATGGTCTTCACAAGGAGCTGTGTAGGATCAAAGAAACATAGGGTTTGCACACCAGACAGCCCTTCAATGACATGGGTGCTTAAATCAACCATAATGGACCGACATGGGAGCATAACAAATACACCCTCACTAGCAGGATGTTGGTTTAGACAAGCCGCCACAACCATCATGAGTGCTAGTATTAGCACCTGGTCACTTCTTGTCCTCAATTGGAAATATCCAAAATGGTGTGATGAATGCAAAAGACTCTAGGGAGGAGGCTTGGTGGCTGGCAGCCATGTTAGGAAAAAGAAGATGCAGCTGTCTGCGGACACACTCACAAGGAGTAAGCTTGGGTACTGGTGCATGCATCAGTAATATAGTGCTGGGAGCCAGAAAATGTAGTGAATGCAGTATGAAGAAGTCTAAAATAAATTCTAGCTCCCGGTGTCCCTCAGCCGAGAGGACAGGAGACCGTGAGCTTACAGGACCTTTCCTAACTTCCCTTGTAGCCTTTGCTATCTTCTTGTTGCCCGATTTAAAGATGCAGTCCTAAGGCAAAACTGCTTGCAAATATGACTGCAGCTCTGGTTGAGAAGGAGACATCTCTACAACTAAGATCACCTCTACAACTAAGATCACCTCTGTCAGAAGAGTGACAGGGGTTGGGTGCTGGTTTAGATGGCGGCTTTGGCGCGGAAGCTGAAACCATCTTGACCTTGGACCGAGTCACTTCACCAGGTTTGTCCTCCCCCCCCCCCTTTTTTTTTTAAAGAAAAAAAAAAACACCTTTATTAAATTATGTATAACATAGGCCACGTTACACTTACATAAATGACAAACCATGAAGTACAGTTTTGTACCTACCATAAATGTAGATGTTGGAGTGTCTTCACTGCTGCAGTCATTACACTTGGATTATCCTGCCATCAGGCGGGCCTGCAGTCGGCCTGAGTTCCAAAGTCTTGGTCCGGCGTCGGTTGCTGTCGCCTCTTCCCTGACGTCAGTGCGCCAGGGGTATACAAGAAGCAGCCAACGCCATTTTCTTCAGTTTTTCTTGCCCCAGATGTCAGGTGCCCTCAAAAAATGGTAGGCATTACATATTGCTAATAAAACATGTAAAAAAGGTAAAAATAAAACCTTCATTAACCAGCAAATACACCACATAGGTAGTATAGGTTAGTCACAGATAAGAAAGAGGGACTGGCGTGTGGGTAACCTGGACTGCAGCAGTGAAGAAACTCGAACATCTACATTTATGGTAGGTACAAAACTGTACTATGTTCGTGTTTCACTGCTGCAGTCATTACACTTGGGTAGAATCCCAAAGCTGAGTTTGGGTGGCTGGTTCTATAGAGGATTTGGTGTGGCTATGAGGCCCTGCGGCACTGCAGTGGCAAAGCCAGCTCTGGATCTAGAATAAAGAGGCAAATGGTAATGCTTGGTAAAGGTGTGCACTGAACTCCAAGTTGCAGCTTTCAAGATATCTTTGGTAGGTACTCCTCTAAGGTAGGCAGTAGAAGTGGCAGTTGCCCTGGTGGGATGTGGTCTAATATTACTAGGTACAGGTTTCCCATGCTGTGTGTAGCAGAACCAGATACAGTGTTCTATCCACTTTGAAATGGTCTGCTTTGAAATAGCCTTTCCCTGTGATCCTGCAGCATATGATACAAACAATTGTTCAGATTTTCTGAAAGTTTTTGTTTTGTCCAAGTGGAAGCGCAATTGCCTGTGTATGTCCAAGGAATGTAGAAGTCTCTCCCCTTTATTCTGGGGGTTTGGATAAAATGTTGGCAAGTGAATTGTTTGGGTAAGAGCCACACTGGATACCACCTTAGGCATAAAATGAAGGGTTTGTTCGTAAAGAAACCCTGTCTTGGTGGAAAATGATGAAAGGCTCCACTGCTATTAGTGCTGTAACTCAGACTCTTCATGCTGAGGTTACTGCCAGAAGCAGAGCAGTTTTCCAAGATACATATTTTAATTCTGCTGAATTGGCTGGTTCAAAAGGAGGCAAAGTGAGCTTTTCCAAGTTGAAATTGAGGTCCTAAGTTGGTGTTGGTGCTCTCCGGGGCGGTCTTATGTTTTTAGCCCCTCTGAGGTACTGCTTTAGCAATGGGTGAGAGAAAATAGGAGGATCTGTATTGTAATGAGCCGAGATGGCAGAAGCGTGAATCTTAATGGATGAGAAGGATAGTCCTGTGTCCAGCATCTCAGTCAAGTATTGTAGTACCTGAGGAATGTTAGGGACCAGAGGATCAAGATTTTGAGCCTGGTCCCAGGCACAGAATCTCTTCCACTTTTCTGATGAAGATTTCCTGGTGCTAGGCCTCCTGGCCTCCAAAATGACATCCATAACAGCTTTAGAGAGAGAAGTTGTCTGTTTGGCTAATGAATCCGCCATACAGCCAGGTTTAAGGTTTTGAGCTGACTGTGCAGTATCGGATTGTTTTGCTGAGTCAGAAGATGTGGAATTTGAGGCAAAATCCAAGGTGGGCCTTGAGCTAAGTTCTTTAAGAGTGGGTACCAATGCTGGCGTGGCCAGTCTGGTGCAAGCAGAATCATCTGTGGTTTGTCTAGTCTGGCTTTTAGGAGTACCTTTGAAAGGAGAGGCAGTGGTGGGAAAGCATAATGCTTAGGCTTTTCCAGCTGAATGAAAGAGCATCCACTTTCCATGCTTGTGTGTGATAAGTCCTTGTGCAGAATTTTTGTAGTTGGCAATTCAGTGGGGAGGCAAAGAGATGTCCGGGCACCCCCATTTTTGCATTATCATGCTGAAAACTTGTGGATTTGATTTCCACTCGTGAGGATCCATGTTGTTTCTGCTTAGGTCATCTGCCGGAGTATTTATTTTTCCTGGCAGGAATTGTGCTTGCAGATGAACTTGATAAGTTACAGCCATATTCCACAAGGTCATGGCTTGCCTGCATAGGGGGTAAGAATGAGTGCCCCCTTGCTTGTTTATGTACCACATCACTGTGTTGTCTGCCCTTAATAATTGTCCTGGATGCAGGTGGGCCTTGAAAGCTGTTAGGGCATTCTGTACAGCCAACATCTCTTTTTGATTTATGTGGAGGCATTTGTTCTGTGGTCCAATTGCCCTGAATACATTTTCCTGCCATGTGTGCTCCCCAGGCGTAATCCAAGGTGTCTGTTGTAATAGTCTGCCTGGCTGTGGGAAGAGTTAAAGGCTCACCCTTGTTGAGGTGACATGCTTGTGCCACCATCGAAACTCCTGTTGTAGGCAGGGAGTTAGGGGTATTACTGTCTCCAAGCTGTGAGAATGTTGAGGCCAAACACTTTTCAGGTACCATTGTAATTTCCTCATATGCAGTCTTGCATATGGAATTAGTAGAATGCAGGATGCCATGAATCCCAAGGCCTGCCAAATTTTTCTTGCAGGGAGTTGGGACTTTGTTGCCATCAATTGAAAATACTGAGTCAGTTGTCCTTGTTTGTCTGGCGTGAGATAAGCCATCTGGGCCGTTGTATTTAAGCTGGCACCCAGGAATTTTCTCTCTTGTGAGGGCACTAGTTTTTATTTTTCATTTATTGTGTACCCTAGGCAACTTAATCTTGTTACGAACGCCAGATGTTGTAGAATAATGTCCTTGCTCTCTGCTTGAATCAGGCAGTCGTCCAGATATGGATATATTTGAATTCCTATTTGTCTGCAAAATGCAATTACTGGTGCCAGGCACTTGGTAAAGACCCTGGGCGCAGTAGATAAGCCAAGAGGCAGTGCATAGAATTGGTAATGCATTGAACCAGCTATGAATCTGAGGTAACTTCTGCAATTTTGTCTGATAGGGACATGCAGGTATCTTTGAGGTCCAAAGTAACAAGACAAGCTTTCTTGCCCAACATGGGAAGGAGCTGTTGTAGTGTCATCATTTTGAATTTCGGAACATCCAGGTAAGTATTTAGAATGGAAAGGTCCAGAATGGGTCTCCAGGCTTTATCCTTTCTGGGTACCAGGAAGAGTCTTGAGTAAAATCCTTGTCTTTTTTCCTGCTGTGGAACTTTTTTGAATAGCTCTCATGTCCATGAGAGCTGTAATTTGTTTTTGTGCCTCTGCCCATTGATTTTGTGGCAGGTCTGGCATTCCTTTTAGCCTTGGTAAAGTGTGAAAGTGGAACCTGTAACCTTGAGACAATATTCAGCACCCATTTGTCTTGGGTGATTGCTTGCCAGTTTTGAGAAAAAAGTGCTAGTTTCCCCCCTAAAGGAGCTGCCAAAAGGTAAGAGTTTGGCACTGAAAGGGGGAAGTCACTGGGACTGTTTCCTGTAAGGTTGTGACTTATCCTCACCTTGTTTTGGGTTAGAAGCACCCCACTGTCGTGGTCTGTAAGAACCTTGTGGCTGAGATCTGCCTCTTGGGCGTCTGTATCTGCCTCTGTGGCCTGTCTGACACTGGAAAGGACCAATTCTTAGTAGGCCAATTTCTGCTAAATCGTGGTGGCTGTATCTGTAAGAAATCCTTTACCGTTTGCATAGATTTTGCCTTATCCTCCATTTTCTTTAATACCTCTTCTGCCTTAATACCAAATAAATTATCTTGCTGCAAAGGAGCATCCAATAATTTTGCATTATCATGATCTGGTAAACTTTGTTCTTTTAACCAAGCATGCCTTCGAATCACGGATCCTGTAACTGCTGCTCTACAAGAAGCTTCTAATGAATCAAAACCACATTGCAAAGTATGCTTTCCCACTTGTTCAGCTGCATGCAATAAATCCTGCATTTCCTTAAAGTCAGGTTGTTCTGCATTTATAATCATTTTCTGTTTTAATTGAGACAGTAAGTATTGTTGATACTTAAGCATGTGAAACTGGCAATTCAGCGCTCTCACTGCTAAAGTTGCAGAGGTGTAAACTTTCTTTCCCCATCTGTCTAATGCTCTAGAGTCCCTATCTGAGGGAACTGGATTCTTAGCCGTGGAAGCCTTAACCCCTTTGGGACCCTGGGAAATAGTTTCTGGGTCTGCAACTGGGTTTTTATAAAGAAATGTGTGAGTCAGGGACTCTGTAGTATCTGTCTGGCTTGACTGGAGGTGGGGGTAAAGAATCAGGGTTTAAACTAGATTCAGAGAACACATCATCCACAATGTCCAACACTGGCGGAATAGCAAGGGGCCTGTGCTGAGGCAGCAAAAGAAAGTCTCTGAGCCTTTTCTTGGATACCGAGTAATCCTGGCCCTCCCAATGGAAATGGCTCCCTCATGGTATGTAAAGTTTCCCCAAAAGAGTAATCCTCAGGAGGAGAGGCTGAAGGAATGGATTCTTCAGCATCAGAATCCTCATGGGGGGTAAAGAATATCCCTGGTCTGAAGAGGAATCAGAATATATAGAAACATGGTCAGAGGAATCATAGTCTGTATCCTGCCTAGGCCTTTTATCAGGAGGGGGATGGGAGCCCCTGAACAGAGTAATCAAGTCTTCGGCCATCTTGAGCATATGTTTTTTAGGCATGGAGGCCTGTCCAGGTGAATGCTGTGCTTGGCTTCTTTGTCTTTAGTGTAGGCCTGGTCTTGGCTGTAGTTGTAATGGTAAGTTGAGTAGGCCTAAAAACGCCCTCAGAAGCCGATGCCTGCTCTGGACCCATCTGAGGGGTTAATCTCTGTTGGCCCAACACCTTGAAACTCCAGAGGCCTAGGCACCTCCACGTGGGACCAAGCTAGCACAGCTCCTTCTTCCAAAACAGCAGAACTAAACACCTCAAATAGACACAGCCAAAGTAGTGGAACTCGTAAGAAATGAACACAGCCAAAATGATCAAACACTGAAGCAGGTCGTATAAAATTCCAAAGGGGTAGACAAGCAAGACGCCAATAAACGAATAACTTCAATTTTAAGCACCATGATTCTGCTTTTCTTCAGCGCCCTGCACCAACTTCTTCAGAAATTCAAATACCATCTCATGCTCTCGGGATTCAGCCTCTTCTCCCCAACAGGCTTCGAACCAGAAGACCAGATTCAGATACAGGACCAGGAGGAATCAAATGTGAGTGGAGAAGGGTGTCCCGGTTCAGAGATGGGTACTTTTGAAGTCATTCCCAACTCGGGGAGGGACTTCCATATTTACAGTTTTTTGCACTTTATGTTCACCCAGATATTGGTTGATTTCCTGGCCAAAGGAATTTCCTATGTTCCATCTAGGAGAGCCTGTGTGGCTACATCCATTTTGGATCTTAAACTGTTCGTCAGGAAATTAAACTTATTTTTGTTAATGGGGGACCAAGATTATCAAAAGAACACTTTTCATGTACCTAGCACATATAATCCACCCATTCACCCTATGTTGGGGGCATTTGAGCAAATATGCGACTTGGATTTGACATTTGCTATGGTCTAGGCCTGTGATGCACTTTAAAATTACCAAAGAAGAAAGGGTGCATTTTAATTAATTGTGTTCCTCTCCGGTCAGACTTATGCAGCCAGACAAGGGTGGCGGTTTGGTTGCTATGGATATTGATGATTATAACAACAGAATGCTAGGAATTTTGACTTCTGGAATTTACCAGGAGGTATCCAAGAATGAGTTGAATGGTAATTTGGCAAGGGTTCGGTCCTATTATGAAGATATGTTCATTAATGGGTCCATTGATCAAGATATTTTCAATTTTATTTATTGTGCATCACTTCGAGTACCTGTTTTGTTTGGGAACCTGAAAATCCACAAAAACATTCGAGACCCTCCCATGCGTCAGTTGGTCAATGCTAGAGGGAGTGTAACATATGCAGCAACCAAAGTTGTAGACCACATTCTAAAGAAATATGTGGCTAGTGAAACATATCTTTCTAAAAATTCTTGGTCCTTTTTGGGGAAGGTGAAAGATACTCCGTACAGTCCTGATTATCATTTTCTGATGGTCGATGTTGACCTGTATTCATCCATTCCACATGACATAGCAGTAGAGTGGATTGAGTTGGAAATGACTGCTAAACAGGCACCAGCTAGCGAGACCGCAATGGTTAGAGACCTATTGGATATTATCTTAACATGTAATTACTTCTCCTTTAATAACAGATGGTTCCATCAGTTGGTTGGAGTTCCTATGGGCTCACTGTGTGGGGTGAGTGTGGCCAACTTGGTCATGGCACATTGGGAGAAGGAATTTGTGTTTACCAACACGATTATCCTAGAAAGAGACCCCTTATATACTCATTTTTTTGGATGATATTTGTATCATACTAAAGGGTGATTCTGTGGTGGCTAACGATCTGGTGGAGATGTTTAAAAATTCCACAGATTTCTTAAAATTTACCTCTACTTTTGCCACAGACAGGATAGCATACTTAGATGTGGAACTATTAAAGGACAGTAACCAGAACCAGTTTTTAGGCAGAATTCATTGTAAGCCCACTTTTTCCAATTCTTACTTGCATTACGATAGTAAACATCTGGCCTACCAGAAGAGCTCAATAGTTAAAGGCCAATTTGTGAGGGTGGCTAGAATGGTCTCGAGGGATGGCGACTTCCAGGAAGAGTGCCAGTTCATTTTGAATATGTTTTTACGCAGGGGTTACCCTGAGGACCTGGTAGTGGACTTGTGCCTAGAAGTTAGATCTAAAAGAGAAAAGGGTTACTTTCAACCCATCCTGGGTCACTCTGTTTCGGAGAATAGTTACTCCAAGGGTGATGGTCCACTCAGAAGTGTATTTAGTTTGGATGGTAGAGCTATAGTGCCCATTATTCAGAAAAATTGGGGTCTGTTGCCAGTTGAACTAACAGGACCCGCTAATGTAGGGTCGGCCACGAAGATTACATTCAGGAAGGGTCTGAATATTAAGAATATGTTAGAAAGGAAAGGCGGCAACATTACTGCAAGATCCGGCATGTACAAGTGTAATATGTGCAAATATTGTAGACATGTGAAATCGGGCACATTTTTCATGATTAGGGACATCAAGTACCTCATCAAAGGGAGATATAATTCTGCCTGTACACATGTGGTGTATTTTGCTTCTTGTTCGTCATGTCCAGCTTTTTATGTAGGCAAGACGGACAGGAGATTGAATGAACGCATGTATGCCATGAAGAAGGCCAAACTGGATAATGCCCTTTCAAATCATGTCTATGACAACCCTGGACATGGGTTTACTTTTATGATCATTGACCATTTGAGCCATGTCAATTGGGGGGGGGGGGGGGACTGAATCTCTGAAATTGGAAATGAAGGAGCTTATGTGGCAGTTGAGACTAGAAGCCTACCACCACCCCGGCCTTAACAGTATGTTATCCATTAGTTGTGCCCTCAAGTTGAGGAGTTTGGAAAGATGATGCATGTGGGGTTTAGTATTGAGTACGTTACGGGCGTTTGACCAGCTGGGTTAATTTTGATACTGGTATTGTGTATACATGTATTTTTTAAATGCATTCTGCACCATGTATGGTGAGAGAATGAATGTCCTTTTACAAGCATTTTAAATACTTTATGGTATTTTTGTATACTGAACATGCCTAGTTTTAACATGTGCATTTAGTTTAAAGCAAGTTAGTTTACATATATTATTTTTTCGATTATATTAAGTGTAATTCATGTAAGAGCACTAGTTCCATTTTATATACAAGCCATCTTTTAATTGTGAATTTATGGGACAGGATTATTATTATTTTTATTTGAATTAAGTTTTCTTTGTTCCTTTTCCTTTAAGGTAATTGGGGGTGTGTGTGTTTTAACAGATTTTTACTTGCAATGGCTTTAAATGTGGTAGCGCTTAAGCGTGAGATGTTTTTTAAAAATCTGAAGTGGTGCTGAATAAAATTGAAGTTAATCGTTTATTGGCGTCTTGCTTGTCTACCCCTTTGGGATTTTATACGACCTGCTTCAGTGTTTGATCATTTTGGCTGTGTTTGTTTCTTACGAGTTCCACTACTTTGGCTGTGTCTATTTGAGGCATTTAGTTCTGCTGTTTTGGCAGGAGCAGCTGTGCTAGCTTGGTAGCAGTTTGTTTCTTTTGTTTTTGACCTCCATGTGGGAGTTGGATGCGGCCTGTGGATCTGAGGTTGAGGGTGTCAAGGGCTGCAAAAGCTCCTCACTGAAAACCGGTGAACCGGCGACTGGCCTGGAAGAGGCTTAGTCAGTTTCGGGCCTCGGATGCCTTTCCTTATCTTTATCTTTGCTCTTTTTATGCATTCTGGTCGGTTGTTCCGATGGCATTGTATAATTAAACCTTCGCCAAAGTAATGGCGAGCAAAATCAAACTGACGTTTTATAGTGCGTTTGTTAAATCTAGCACAAAACCGACAACTAGTGACATGATCTGGGCCTAGGCATGGAATACAATAAGAATGAAAATCCTTATGAGGTATTTGCTTCCCACAAGAAATACAATTAACTTTTTCTGACGTCGGTCTGAGGCAAGAAAAATATTCCCCAACGGGGTACTTAGCTTTACTGAAGATTTCGGTTCTGAAATCGAATTTGAAATCTCAGGAGTTGGCCGACCGGCACTTGCAAACTGCTTTTGCTTCGGGCACCGCACGGCAAGAAAGACTGAAGAAAATGGCGTTGGGTGCTTCTTATATACCCCTAGCGCACTGATGCCAAGGAAGAGGCGACAGCAACCGACGCCGGACCAAGACTTTGGAACTCAAGCCGACTGCGGGCCCGCCTGATGGCAGGATAAGCCAAGTATAATGACTGCAGCAGTGAAACACGATGAACATCGACACAATCTCAATTCTAAACTGTGCGGACAGAACTGTAGCTGCAAACATTACACGTCACTTTTATCATCATCACTTGGACGGCGCAGTTGTGCAGTGGTTTGCATGGTCACCTCACAGCAAGAGGTTTTCTAGTTCGATTCTCAGCAGGGGTGCCTTCTGTATGGAGTCTGCATGTTCTCCCTGCGTTCATATGGGTTTCCTCTGGATGCTTCAGTTTCATCCCACATTACAAAGACATGCGCATGAAGCATTTCTCCCTGGGCCTCCACTGAAAATTGGCTCGTTCCAAGTCGTCCTTTCCCAGTAAACAAATGTAAAATAAAATGAAACAAAATAAACATATCCAGTCAATGTTACTCAACCATTACATAGCTCATTCAAATCCTGCCTTCTTTTAAACCTCGTTCTTCCTCTGCATGTATTAATCCCACTGTTAACATTTTTCCCATGTAATTTCCTCCTACCCTTTTTAAAGATCCCAGTTCCATTTCTTTTAACTTTGTTACTATCTTCACTACTTCTAGTAAAGTTGGTTTAGACTTTGATTTCTATTTTCTAGTAACTGCTCTTTTGGCAACCATCATAATTAGACTAAGCAAGCCATTACTATATCTAGGCAAATCTGTGTTTGTATCATAGCTCAAAAAAATAATTTCGCTAGTCACTCCAATCTGCTCACCCAGCATCTCTGACAGAGAAGTCTGTAGAGAATCCTTAAATTCTACCAACTCATTACAATCCCAGAAAATATGCCCCCAGTTACCCCATCCCACCTCCAACATTTGCTGTCTACTTGAGGAAAAATTATTTGAAGTCTGCTTAGGGTATAAAAATACCTACGCAAGCACTTCCAGAGAAAGATCTGAAATCTTCTAGATTTTGTTGCATATTTGGGAGACACTTATCCCCCATTGTTTCTTTGTGAATTACTTACCTAATCTCCTTATCTCCTCTGATTGATCCTTATAGTCATCATGCAACGATATGGATTAACGGGGTTTTGTGGAGGGGAGGCACACATTTGACAACATAAACAGAACAGTGATGATCCAGAGGGAAGAAGAATGCAAGAAAATACCACTGTTGTTGGTGGAAATTGATGCAGAGAAAACATCTGACACACTAAGCTGGGACTTTATGAGCAGAGAAATGGAAGCATTTGCATTCCCTGATAAAATTATAACGTTGATTAGGAGGATATATGAAGGATTGGGGGCGAAAATGAAAGTGACTGTGGTCCTCTCTAATAATCTCTGCTTGAGCAGAGGAACCAGGCAGGGGTGTCCTCTCTCCCCTTTATTTGCATTATATTTAGAACCACTGGCAAACAAAAGAAGGGACTCAAATTCAAAGATAAAATTGGTACGATAGTCAAAAAAAGCTGGCTCTATTTGCAGACAACATTACAGGGCTGTGGACCATATTGAGACAGTTTCAAACCTTTTTGGGATACAAAATTAATGAAGCAAAAACAAAAGCAAATAGCTGTAAATTATGTATCCACACACAAAATTGGTTCAGCAATATCTATTCTTATGGGGACATGATAAAATGAAGTATTTAGGCGTACGGATTAAAAAGATACTGGTATGGCAGCTAAGGATATATGGTAAGAGACTAAAAAGAGGATTCAAAAACTGAGAAAATGGAAGCTCTGTTACATGGATACTGACAGTAAGTTGCAAGCAGTTAAAATATTTTTAGTCCCTTTAGTCTTATAAACTGGTCAGGCTTATTTTTATCAAACAGAGAAGTTGTGGATAGCAATTAATACAGAGCTGAAGGATTTTATCCAGGAGGGGAAGATGGCATGAGTCAAGTGGGATAAGACTATTCTTCCAATAGAACAGGGTAGATTGGGATTATCAGGGTTGAAGGGGTATTTCAAAGCAGCACAGTTAAGGCTGCTATAGACAGCACAAGCAAAAAACTATAATTCAAAGTGGAAAGGTATGGATGAAAGAGGGAGGAAAGCTCAGGTAAATGGAGAGACTGGGATTTTGGATACAGGCCTTTACGGAGAAAAATAATCAGACAGAACATTATATTCACGAAGTAGCAGAAGGTCGTTTAAGAACTAAGCCAACACAGGAATGCGGAAAGGAGATTCTGCCGAAAGGGATGACTACAATTAGGGACACAGACAATAGACAAGGGGGGGCAGGAACATATTGGAGAAAACTAGCAAACCACTGTAATGGGAGCAAATAACTAGAGAGGGAAAGGTAATAAAATGCCAAGAACTTATTTGGAAATGCAAGCAAAAGATTGCCTTCCATATCAAGGATTGATATCAGACTATAGGCAAAAAGAAAGAAAAAGGGGGTCCTAAACAAACAGCACAGGTACAATTTTATCTAGAACAGAGGTTGCCATTAAGAAAGGAATAGTTAGTAGACCATATAAAATATTCACCAGTTTCTCCTTGATATTAATATAATGCAAATGTCCCTCTTCAAAATCTGAGAAGATTCAACATGAACCTTTTTCAAAAGGTGGGCCAACAGTATGTCCTGTCATCTTGTGTACAGCCCTGATGATCCCTCAGCAAACTCAGCAGCCAAAAACCATACGTTCTTCACCAAGGCAATAAAACTGAGAATTTTCATCAATCTAAGCAAAACACTTGCCAAAAGGACAGGGTTTGTGGGCTTTCAGTCAAGTGATGGCAGAAATCATAATCATTAGCCTACACACTAAAGACAAAGAGAAAACCTGCAAAACATCAGAGAGACATCAAAATATCAGGGTAAGAAAAGGGTTTTCCTGCAATGTAGACTGAACTATGTACAAATGAGCCAAAAAGGTGAACTTTTCCCAACAAAAATAACTGAACAGCATGAAGGAGCTCCACCTTTGGTAAATGGATTGAAGTTGTGTCAGTAGAGAGCTGGAGAGGTGGGAAATTAGCAGTATGATGGCAGCCACAGGAAGGACTGAACATTCTGAAGGTTCCTACTGCCTGCAGCATCTAGCCCTACCAGTTACATCATTTACTACGGTCAACACGAACAATGCTTCACTAAGCACATGCCACTAACCAAATATTTATAACAGAAAACATAAGTGTTACTCATGGAAACTGTTAGCTGCTCTTTTATGATGCAGACATGAAACTCCACACTAATTAGTTACTTAATTTTACACATCACTAACTTCAGTACTGATGGAGAGAAATGCCGACATCAACACGACACACGTATATGACAACCTACTGTCCAGATTTTCAGCTAATATTTTTGGTCTTTTTCTCATAACATTTGTGGTTTTCTGGCAAATTACTCAGGATAATGGCATGCAGTTGAGTTTCCGACTTCATATCATTCATAGAACACATGCTAACCAAATCCTATTGTTCTAGCAACTTTCTAAGTTTTATCAGAGCAATATTTGAAATTAGTCTCCAACAGATACAAACGACAACTAATGAGCATGAGTAATTTATAGAAAATCATCATTACCTTCAGACAATACAGTCTTCCACCCAAAAAAAAAAATTGTTTTAATTGCTAGCCAGAATGAAAAGCATCTCCTGTTTACTTCTGTTAGACCACACTGGTCCAAGTTCACAACACTTCACCCAGTAAGTACAGTTGTGTACACTTACCATAAATCTAGATGTTCGAGTGTATTCACTGTTGCAATCACATTTGGGTTATCTCGGCCAGAGTAGCTCTCAGCCGGCTCGAATACCAGAGACGTAGTATTTCTCCATCAGTTGCTGTCGCCAGAGGACTGACATCAGGTCGTCAGTAGTATAAAGTAAGGCAGCTGCCACCATTACATCAGTATTTCTTGCACTAATCTGTCAACAGCCCCCAAGTAGGAGGCCAGGCTCTAGTGGAAGAACCCCACCAGTGGAAAATAAATACCAATATGTCCCTTGTAAGGAAAGGAGAACAATAAGGAGGAATGGTAATAAGAGGAGAAAGAGAATAAGGGGGATGGAGGGAGGGAAACTAGGACTGCATCAGTGAATACACTCAAACTCCTAGATTTATGGTAAGTGTACACAACTGTACTATGTTCTTCATGTTTCACTGTTGCAGTCATCACATTTGGGTAGATTCCCAAAGCTGAGGAAATGGGTGGAGGCAGTCAAGGAAACTAGGGCTGGCTAGGATGCCCTGCAAGACCACAGAGGCAAACCCTGCCCTGGATTTGGAGAAGAGAGGCAGGTGGCAATGTTTGGTAAAAGTGTGAACAGATGTCCAGCTGGCAGCCTCCAGGATGTCCCTGGCGGGGACTCCTCTAAGGAAAGCTGCAGAGGTGGAAGCTGCTCTGGTGGAGTGTGGCCTGACCCCCTTGAGGGGAGGTTTTCCATGCTGTTTGTAGCAGAAATGGATGCAGTGTGCTATCTATTTCAAAATGGTTTGTTTGGAGATGGTTTTGCCTTCTGCCCCTGCACCAAAAGCTAACCAGCAATTGATCAAACTTTCTGAAGGATTTAGTCCTGTCTAGATAGAATCTGAGCTGTCTGTGCACATCTAGAGTGAATGATCCTTTCCCCCTTGTTCTGGGGATTAAGAAAAAAGGTGGGCAAATAAATGGACTGGTTGAGAGCCACACTGGACATCACCTTGTTAATGAAGAATGGGTTAGTTCCGATTGATACCATGTCTGCATGGAAGATGATGAAGGGTTCCACAGCCATGAGTGCTTGCAGCTCAGAGACTCTTCTGGCTGAAGTGATGGCCAGAAGGAATGCTGTTTTCCAGGAAAGAAAATTCAGCTCTGCAGAAGAAGCTGGCTTGAAAGGGGGCAGGGTGAGCTTTTCCAATACAAAGTTAAGGTCCCAAGCTGGTGTTGGTGCCCTTCTGGGTGGACTCAAGTTGCTAGCCCCTCTTAGGAACTGTTTGATCAAAGGGTGTGAGAAAAGGGACTGTTCAGTGTGAAAATGAACAGAAATAGCAGAGGCATGAATATTTATAGAGGAGAAAGAGGCCACTGTGTAGTAGTTCAGCTAAGTATTCCAGGATGAGAGGGAGGGCTGTGCCGTATTGGCTCCCTTAGTCTGTATCCAGGTGCAGAACTTTTTCCATTTATCAGCATAAGACTTTCTGATGCTAGGGTGTCTGGCCTCACGGATAACATCCAGAACATGTTTACTGAGGTTGGCAGATTGGTTTTGGGTTAGGGAATAAGCCAAGCTGCCAAACTGAGTGTCTGAATTGGGGATGCATGATTCCCCTTCCCTCTGGGTCAGGTGGTTTGGAATCCGAGGAAAATGCCATGGAGGCAGCAGGGATAGGCTGTGCAGGAAGGGGTAACAGTGTTGCCGGGGCCAGTCTGGAGCTATAAGAATGGTCCTTGTTTTTTTCTCCCTTATTTTGAGCTGTACCCTGGGGATGAGAGGTAGGGGGAGGAAAGGCAATGACCGATATACTGACCCAGGGGAAGGACAGGGCATCCACTTTCCAAGCCATGGAGTAATGCTCCCTGGTGCAGAATTTGCTGAGCTGATGGTTGGTGTGGGAGGTAAAGAGGTCGACCTTCGGGGTTCCCCATTTCTGAGTTATTAGGGTGAAGGTACTTCTGTTGAGTTGGCACTTGTGTGGGTCCAGAAGATTTCTGCTTAATTAGTCTGCCAGAGAGTTGACAGAGCCTGGCAGGAATTGTGCTAACAGGTGGAGTTGCATGGCAGAGGCGGAGTGCCAAAGGGTCATGGCCAGCCTGCATAGAGGGTAGGAGAGAGTCCCTCCCTGCTTGTTGATGTACCACATCACAGTGGTGTTGTCTGGTTTGATCAGGAGAGCCCCTTGGAGAGAGAAGGGTCTTAAAGCTATCAAGGCGTGCTGCACAGCCATCATCTCGTTTTGACTGATGTGCAGAGGGATTTGCTGTGGGCTCCATTGCCCTTGTATGCACCTGCTGTCCACGGTGTGCACCCCAAGCATAGTCTGATACGTCTGTGTGGAGGGTCTGGGTGGCAGGGGGTGGGGAGAAAAGCAGCCCCTTGTTGAGGGAGCATGCTGTTGCCCACCAAAGAAAATCTTTTCTGAGGCAAGCAATTATAAGTAGAAGAGTTTCCAGGTCTTGAGAGGTACCACTGAAGTTTCCTCATATGCAGTCTGGCATATGGAATGAGTAGTATGCAATATGCCATGAATTCCAGAGCTTGCAGGATCTTCCTTGCAGTTAGCTGGGGCCTGGTGGCTAGTTGATAGAAGTAGGTTGTCAGGAAAATTTGTTTCTCTGGTGTAAGGTATGCCATCAAGGATGCTGTGTCCACAACTTGCTCCCAGGAAGACTATCCTTTGGGTAGGGCAACTTCTTGGATTTCTTTTGTTGATTGTGTACCCTAGAGAGGTTAAGAGGGTTTTTATAACGGCCAGGTGCTTGAGCAGCTTTTCCTGGCTGTCTGCCTGAACACGAAGTATGAATAAATCTGAATATTTCTTTGCATGCAAAAGGCAATGGACAGAACCAGACATTTTATGAAAACTATGGGAGCAGTAGATAAGCCAAAGGGAAGCGCAGAGAACTGAAACTGTTGAGATCCTGCCCTGAAGTGGAGATATTTCCTGTAGGATTCCCAGATAGGAAAGTGGAGGTAGGCCTCTTAAATCTAGGCTGGCTAGCCAAGCGTCCTTGGAGAGCATGGGTAGCAGCTACTGGAGGGTGAGCATTTTGAATTTTGGGATCACCAGGAAAGTATTCAGAATGGATAGATTGAGGATGGGGCACGAGGTGCCCTCTTTCTGGGCACCAGAAAAAATCTGGAGTAGAAGCCTTGGCCTATCTGTTCTGCAGGAAGGTGCTCTATTGTTCTCAGAGAGCAGGGAAAGGATTTGCTTTTGAGCCTCTGTCCACTGATTTGGTGGTATATCTGGGAACCACTTTGGGGTTGGAAGGGTGTGGAAGGAAAATTTGTATCCCTGAGAGACTATGTTCAGAACCCAGTGGTCCTTAGTAATGGTGGCTCAGGTGCTTGAGTGAAATAAGAGTTTTCCTCCTAGGGGTAAGTGAAGGTAGGCAGGAGGAGGAGGCGAGTCATTGTGAGTTCTTACCATAAGGGGGTGGCTTAGAACTCCCTGGTTTTGAAGTGGAGGTAGTCCACTGCTTGGATCTTTGCATTCCCTGTGGCTGCTGTCTGGGGGGGTCCGTTTCCATGGGGCCTAGGCTGGGCCGGTTTACTGGGAGCAGAAAAGGACCAGTTTTTGGAGGGACAATGCCTCCTTAACCTAGGGGGCTGGACCTGCAAGAAATTCTTAACTATTTGCATAGATTTTGCTTTTTCTTCCATCTTTAAGACCTCTTCTGCCTTAGTACCAAATAAGTTATCTTTGTGCAAGGGGGCATCCAACAATTTAGATTTTACATGGTCTGGCAGGGGCTGTTCCTTAAGCCATGCATGCCTTCTAATGATAGATCCAGTGACTGCTGCCCCGCAAGAAGCTTCTAGGGCTTAAAAACCACAGTGCAAGGTGTGTTTAGTTACTTGACTTGCAGAATGCATTAACTCTTCTAAATCTTTAGATTCTGCCCAAATAGGAAAGGAAGACTTTTTTTGTTTAAGGAATTCCAAGGTCATCAACATCATCTTTTGGCTGTTCCCATTAGGGGTCGCCACAGTGGATCATCCATTTCCATTTCTTCCTGTCTGTTGCATCTTGCTCCATCACATCAACCACCTGCATGTCCCCCTCTCACCACATCCATAAACCTTATCTTAGGCCTTCCTCTTTTCCTGTTACCTTCATCCTTAGCATCTTTTTCCCAATATACTCAGCATCCCTCCTCAGCACATGTCCAAACCAACATAATCTTGCCTCTGGTTTTGTCTCCAAACCTTCCAACCTGGGCTGACCCTCTAAAATACTTATTCCTAATCCTGGCCACCCTTGTCACACCCAGTGCAAATCTTAACATCTTTAACTCTGCCACATCCAGCTCTAACTCCTGCCTTTTTGTCAATGCCACTGTATCCAACCCATATAACATAGCTGGTCTCACTACCCTCTTGTAGACCTTCCCTTTCACTCTTACAGGTACCCGTCTGTCACAAATCACTCCTGACACTCTTTCACCCACTCCATCCTGCCTGTACTCTCCTTCACCTCTCTTCCACACTCACCATTACTCTGAACTAATGATCCCAAGTATTTAAACTCATCCACCTCCGCCACCTCTACTCCTTGCATCCTCACCATTCCTCTATCCTCCCTGTCATTCACACACACATTATTCTGTCTTAGTCCTGCTGACCTTCATTCCTCTTCTCTCTAGAGCATATCTCTATCTCTCCAGGGTCTCCTCCACCCGTTCCCTACTCTCACTACAGATCACAATGTCATCTGCAAACATCATAGTCCACGGGGACTCCTGTCTGATCTCGTCTGTCAACCAGTCCATCATCAGGAGTTCCAAGGTATGTTGCTGAAATTTCAGCATATGGAACTAACAATTTAATGCCCTGACAGCAAGAGTAGCTGAGGTGTATACTTTTTACAGCATAATACGGTCTTCCGCCATTTTAAGCATTCGAGACTGAGGCAAGGTAGCAGGCACTTGAGAGTGGGTCGTTTCTTGGGTGTGATTCATACCCTGGGCCTATGAAACTCTGCAGTTTTTGAAAGAACTGTAGTCGCAAAAGACGATGTCAGTTTGTGGCGAGATTCGGTAGTGCAAAGGACTTCCTCAGAAGCCGGTGCCTGCTCAGTGGCACTGGACCCATCCAAGATAGAGACGACCACAGGATCCTTAGTCAAAGAAGAGTTTTGCGGCATACCGGACTCCAAAAGGGTCTCGGTACCGGCCTGTGAATCAACAGAAGCAGGCATCAGGGGCTGCGAAAGCACCTCACTGAGTACTGGAGAACTGACGACTAACTTAACAAAAGTGCTATCGGTAGGTTTGGACATGTGCGGTCTTGTCTCTGTCATTATCTTTACGTTTTTTCGGAAGTTATGATGTTGGATGGCTTACCAAAGCCATATCAGAATTCGAGGACTGTAAGCAAAAATATCTGGCTACAATAAGGGCCCAACGACGGATAGTTCTGGCATTGGCCAAAGCACAGAAGTGACAACGGAGGACGTCGTGGTCTGGGCCTAAACAAGTGACGCAGTACGAGTGGAAGTCTCGGTGTGGTATTTGCTTTCCACAGGTGAGACAATTAACTTTTTCTGACATTGGTTAGTGCAAGAAAAAAGGATCCCCAATGAGGTACTTAGCTTTAGAAGACTTAAACTTCAAGTCAGTAGATGAAAACTCAGGTAGCGGCCGACCGGCACTCATGCAAACTTTCTGTTTCGGGCTCCATGGCAAGAAAGACTGATGTAATGGCGTCGTCTGCCTTACTTTATACTATTGACGACCTGACGTCAGTCCTCAAACACCAGCAACCGAGGCAGAAATACTACGTTTCTGGTATTCAGGATAGCCGAGGGCTACCCTAGCAGGGATAACCCAAATGTGATGACTGAAACAGTGAAACACGAAGAACATCAGTGGCATAAGTGACGTGGGAATAGTTCAAAGGATATTGAGTACAATAATGTGGAAATCTCAGCAAGGAATATGAAACAATACTTTGAGAGAACAGTGAGCAAGGCCAGAATAACCCACTAGGACAGTGCAGTGTAGTTCTGAGGCATCAGAAAAACACACTGAAGCATTTGTGGAATATGCCATGACCTGCTGACAGCTTCGATCTTCCACTTTCTATGTCTTTCAATCCCAAATGGTCCAATTCTGCACAATGTAAGAGGCAACCAAACGAAGGCTGCATGAGAAGATGCCTACATCAGAAGATAATATTTCCCAAATGGTTGCCAGCGTAAACAGAATTTAAAACTCTGCTTTCTTCTTCATGTCCATACTAGAAAAGTAATAATTTGACCCCTTGATACTAGCTTTTCATGGGTCAAATGCAACAAAGCAGTCAGAATTCATGAAATCTTTCCTCTGCTTAGCTGCTCCAGCTGCTGCCTTAAGTCTACAAACTAAATTGATTTCTTTTTCTTTTAATTAGCCCATCACAAGGTAACAGCAGAGCTTTCAATAATACAGAGTGCAGTTTGATCTCAAGACATATGCTATTTTACAAAGTTGGAGGGAGTGGGGGCACTGAAAAGGTTCTGTAATTAGAGGTGCTACATCTGAACCAGATTCAATTTCATGAAGAAATACATTAAATGAGTACAAAAGAAACAGCCTACAGAACACAATCTAGTGCTTGCTTGTAGCAGATCTGTAATTTGTCCATCCTTTGACAAGTGCTGATATTAATGAAACTACATACTGCAGTGAGCTCTGAAATAGCTCTTAGCTTTCATATATAACTGCATGCATGCATCTAGACTTTTTAAATGTTATACACATTCCACTATAAGAAAACAGAATGCTAACTAATGTCCATGAACATTCATTCAGGTACTAGAAAACTAATGAACACAATACATAGCTCCCTATATTTGTTACATTTTTGACACCACCACCTGATAAACAACACTGATGTAAAGATGTCAGATCTATACAACCTTCTGTTGGCAATATATATATGAGGATACAATGATCCAGCATCTCAAATGAAAAATAAAGCAAACTGCACAATGTACAGTAATCTGGAAAAAGGGACTAAGTATGTATATAAAGTTAAAATGCATCACATTTTAATGCATCTTAGAGAATGGGCGACCTGTACATCGGCACAGTAACCAGAGAACAAATGTTCTCCAGCAGGGTGACATTGTACAGGTAATGTCTACTGAAAAACAAGTTTGCCTCTTCACAGCAGTATATTAAGCTGCCCTGGTGCTCGGACTGAAAGTAACCTAATGACCTCCATTATTTTATGATCGCTAAGTAGTGCTTTTGCTGTTTAGAAGGTGTAAAAAAGTGTTTATGTTTGAGTATGCGTGCGCATGAAAGTCGAGTGAGATTGTTTGAGCCATTTTACACTTGCTAAACAGAAATAGGCGCTGCTTAAGTATAAAAGTGCATAAAACAAAGAAAGAAAACTGTGAGCATGAGCCTGTGTATTGGTATTTAAGTTTGTCTATGTGCATGAAAGAGAGTTGGATTAACCGAGCCATTTATTTTACACTCACTAAGCAGTGCCTTTGCTGTTTGGCGAGTGTAAAATGAAAAGAAATATAAGAAAAAGGTATGTGTATTTGCGTACATGTGTGTATGCGCATACATGAAAGCTGAAGTGTGTTTGTGTGTGGAGCCTGAGCGCGAGCGAGCAGCAGCAGTAAAGAGGTATGCATACCTCTTGGCTAATGTAAGTCTAGATCAAGCCTACAATAAAGGGGAACAAAGGATCAAAAACAGGAAAAGATTTTAAATACTGCTTTTATATAATTAGAAAGGTACATGAATAACAGGAGTTGTGTTAGCATGCAAGTGTTTCTGTGTCTGTGAGAGAGAGAGAGACGGAATTTGATGGAGCGAACTAGTGGCAGCATAGTTAACAAGTTTGCATACCTCTCGACCTCTTATGTCAAGAAATCTAAATAAAGCCCAAGTATAATGCTCAAAAATAGGAACAGATTTTAAATATTCCTCTTATAAAGTTACAAAGTTGCTTGAACAGGATTTGTGTTAGCATGCATTTTCTGAAGGAAATAAAGTCTGAAATGCAAATGTATGTCATTATTTAGGGATTTCAATCCCAATGATTGGCAACAAACCACACATTTTAGGAGTAAGGGACCAAACAATTTTACAGACCGCCCATTCTCCAAGCGCAATAATGCCCTCCTGGATGTGTACTACTAAGTAAATAACACCCATGCAGGGGTGTAGAGACCCTCCTCCCATGGCATCGGACCTCATAACACCCCTGGGTGGGGGTTATTTACACAATAACATACACCCTGTTGAGCATTACTGCTTATTTTACTAGAGTTTATATCTGATGCTATCTTATTAGACTCAATATTTCAAAAAATATATCCAGAAGATAAATGACAAAAATATATAACAGGATGATACATAACATAACAATGTTTACCAGGAATTATATTTCAAGAGGCTGTTTCTAATAATTAAAACTAAGAATAAAATCTGAAACATCTTTATCACATCTCCAAGCATAAATACTCTGTTCTGTCACATAGCACTGGTATCTATTAATTTTCATATTTTCTAAGGTTGGGGAAAATGGATGAAAGAGGTGCAGATGTTGTGAAAGCTGCTTATGTTATTAACTTTATGAATTTCTGTGAAAAAACAGTAACGGGTTATTTTATAAGATTAGCATTTAATCTGAAGTATGAGGACTAACCAACTAGCAAGGGTTTACAATGGGACCTCAACCTCCTTTGTTGTATGCTGACTTTGTATAAACGTTCCTGGGCTTTTAGACTGTTGCTGTACTGTTTTGTAACAGAGCATAGGTAGTGTGGTACATCCAACACGGTATTAAATGTCTCAATTTTTCAGACAACAAAGGCCTTCCACAAAACTAATCTGCTCCTCAGCAAAAAATGAAACCAAGGAAGTAATAGCAATGCTGAAACGTACAGTTAAGGCATAGTGAATTACTTGTTACAGTCCACATTCATCAGTGAAGTAATTTTCTCCAAAAATCAACCTCCGAGTTTAGTTTAACCTAGTTTCATTATCCTTGGTCCTAACAAATACACAAACCTTCTCCTTGTAACACCCCCCTGAGCCATTCTGGAACAAGTACAACCAAACTCTGAATCCCTCATGATCAATGGGGCAACCCACTTCTGCAAATTCTATTACAGCAGGAAAATATCAGGAAAGCACCCATTCTTTACAAGAAACAGCATACTTTCACAGATAGCCACCAGCTTTAGTACAACCATTCTTGCATCTAGAGATTCATTCTCTCCACTAACCTGGCAGAATAAATGCCTGTACCACTTTCAAAATAGAAAAACAATCACTCAGCTCTTGAAACTTTGGTATCTAGTCTTTTCAGAAGTATATTGGATTATTTACTTTTACACCATTTTTTAGCCCAACTTACACACTCAAACCATGTATTACTTTCTAGGGCTTCCAAAGAAGCTTTACATTGTTTGTCCTTTTATCAAACTAAAACAAACGTAGTCCCTTCTGATCTGCAGGCAGTATGTAACCTTCCACCTCAACAATATGGGCCATCTTTCCTTTCAACTCATCTGACTTAAGCTTTGTCAAGTTGCTTCCAGATTTGTTTGACCAGCCAATATTGCTTGCCAAGGTGAGTCACTTCCACTCACCACTTTCAATTTAAACAGTGCTGAGGGAACACACTGCATGGAAATGCTTAGTGTTTTTATTTAATTTTTCAAACATGACTGTACTGTGTCAACAGCAAAATATTTCTTTACAATTTATTACAAAGTAGCCCTTCCTCCATAGATCTGAAAGCACCTTTTCCAAAATCAAAACTCACTGGAGCTTTTACTAACCACAAAAATACCTAGTAGCTTCCGTGACCCCCAAAAACATGAACAGTGAGCATGCAGCAAACATCCCCACAAACTGAATGGGACAGCCATGACACCAACATTTTAAACATTTTTTACCACCACCTTGGGTGAAAAAAATTAAATCATTTTTTATAAAAATGTGAATGCAAGCACAAAGATGTCTGCTTTTAGGGAAATCTTTTTAAGACCAAACAGAACTAACCAGAATCCTTTGAACATGTGACTGTCCTGCCAAAACATTAATTAACTTGATACTCTGGCTGCTCTACTGTCTGCATTATGAACAGGAGCATGGAGAGTTTAGTAATGTTCAGCAGTATACAGACAGCAGTCTCAAGCAGTTTCCTTGACTCCACATTGGCAAAGGATATAGATCCCTTTGGAAGTTCACATGAATTGCATACTCTTAACACCCTCACAGCAAACATGCTCAAGATGCAAGTGTGCTTCCTCATTCTATCCAATGCTCTGCATTTTGTTAGGCAGATACAGGTGGATTCAGTAGTCATCTCTACTTTGATGGCTGCTACAACCATCAGAATCCACCAGAGGGTCTTCAGACCAATCCGGACTATCTTTAGGTGAACATGGAATTACCCCTGTAGTACCCGGTTCCTGCCATGCCCTCCTGTTGGATAAATCAATATGATGGCTGGAAGGAAGGACAGCCCATGAGGCACAAGGTACAGAATGGTAGGTCTCAAGAGTATTCCCTCATCCTGAGAAGTGAAGTTTGTGGGTCAACATCTCCCCCAACTTGTCTCATCAATTCATTGATTTTGCCATAGGTGGCAACTTCAGGAAGGGACTGGTGAAAGCCCTTTCCTTCAAGTCAGTCTTTCACATTAAAGACTCAGGGGAGTCCACACGCCTCCTTTTGTAATTACTCTTCCTGTGAATTTCCAGTGGTGGCTAATCATAACCTTCTGAGGATTCCGAGTGAACCTGTTCCTCATGGCTTTCCATTCTGTTAGGTTCTTGGAAGTCTTGATGAACACGCTTGAAGAGATGACAACAGTGTGTCAACGACTGGCCCTGCTACGGGTGGAGGCTGTGCCTGTCACCTGGAATGGACCATTATCACGATCTGCATGATCTCAAATGCTGTCCCTGAATCTATCAGTATTTGGATCCCTGTCTCAGAACCGTGACCAACACCACTGAAAAGGACATGAGTCGCACCAAGGAGAGATGTCCAGACATTGAGGAATTGGATGGCTCCAAAACAGATTGGTGCTGAGGTCTTGAAGACCCAAGGACTCTGACATTGAGAATGGTCCCAAACAAGACGGTGCCAAAGATCCAGCATTGAGACACTGGCCCAGAGATCAGAGTCAAGTGAAATGTATGCATGGCTATTGGCACCACGTTTACAGTACCTGTCAGTTCTGAGCAGACAGACACCAGCAGTTGACTTGGCTCAGAAACCACCGGTGCTGGAAACTGGATGAGGGAAAGAGAACTGTGGTGCTGGGAGGTAGAACTTAATCTGCCTTGGAATCATTCAAAGCTGCCCACATCACTGGTTCCCAATCAGCTTATGTGGTACTACAATAGGACCTAGCATACTTCAAATAAGTTGGAGAAAAAGGTCTAGAGGAGCATTCCCTCATACAATAGTGCCTGTTGAACTTTAACTGGAGATTTATCCCTTATAACATTAGTCTTGGAAACCACAGACAAACCTCCACACAGATGATGGTACTGAAGGAAATTATGCTTTCGCACATCTAAGAACTTTTAGCTCCAAAATTAGCCCCACTTCCTCTGGCTTTCTTTTCCTCCGTTCTCTCACTCTTTTTCCTTTTCTCTCCAGCAGTGGATGGGTTACACATACGAAGCACCTTCAAAATTCATTTATTTTGGTAGTCTGACAGAGACCTGGGATCAAAGATTTTTGCATATAGTACAAAACCTTTAGGTTCTCCAGTCTCAGGCACACTACAATCTTATGACCACATTTTACACACTTTTTCAAAACTCTTCTGCATAGTGAAAGCTAGGAAAGTACACTCTTACATAAAAAGTTTTAAACAATAATGACAGCAGTATCTATAGTTTACAAAAATATGAGTAGCACCACCTCAAACAGGAAATGTGCTATATGTATCAGTAAAGAAACCCTCACTTTTCTATCCCCCCCCCCCCCATATAAGATGATACCAGGCAGTTACAAAGGAAACAAAGTAAAAAGTAGGATAACTAAACAAACTTAGTATAATCACACCAGCTAAAAGTAGAAATGTAGAAAAACAGTGGACCATTTAACCAATTCTAAAGTATAGAGAACATATTTCTCTGAAAAACTGTAATAAGAGGAGCACTTAGCTTATGCATGATGGTGTCTCCATTCAATATGGTGGCAAAAGACATCCGAGTTTGGAGAGAGCACAGGGAATAATGGGATGAAAAATCTAAAGGAGCTTGATGCCTGGAGCACTAACAGTTGCATCACATCTGACGAGTTCAGTATACCAAAATTAGATGGATGAAATAGGATGTTAAGTTTCACACTGCATTATTTGCTTAAGTCTTACAAAAGAACAATCAATGAAAAAAGATCTCGTTAAACCTTAAAAAAAGGCTGGCAAAAATCTTTAATCCATTTTGAAGGTTAAAAAGCATACAGATCACTATGCCAATCCAGATTATCCATTCATCTGAGAGTACACAGTTGCAACATTTTTAAACAAACTTGTCAGAAACTGTTCCGCAAATTGCAAATATCCCTCAATCAGCAAGCTAGGGTATAAACTGAAGGGATCTCAGCAGACCTGGGCATTACTTCTTGAACTAAAAGCAAAAAATAAAAATAAAATAACGGCATCAGTGTGAATTAAATAGGTATGATTTATTTGTAGCAGGAAATGAGAACAGTGATATGAACTGAAGAACTGATAGTAACAGACGTCTGGCAATTCATAAAATGAATCCTGTGTACGACACCTCAGTGCACATACTGTAATGTCACACACAGCTTTATTCTCAATGGCTACACTAAATTTTTTTCTAATGCAGGCCTAACAGACTTCCTGCATATCAGGAAACCCAAAGGATACGTTTTAATTAGTAGCGACATTTCCAATATAGACCTATTGTAACAAAAAACTACCACGCAGACACTGTTTAGATCTACTGCATACAGAATGCAATTGAAGCACTGGACCTGCAATCTTAGATCTCAAAAATCCCCCCCCCCATCCACCCAACTCTGTAGCAGAGGAGTGTGCAACCTAACCAAACTGCTCACTACCAAACATTATTTTTTCCACATTTACAGGACTCTCTTCCTGCTTTACTTTGACCTCGCATTCCTTTCCAAGAAGGACTTGAATCACAGCTAAGAGCTGTACAGTGCAACTAAGCTGTGTACATTTTCAAAAACTTGTGTACAGTACTTATAAAGTTAAATTAAGTACCAGTGAATCTGGGAAGGCAAGCAATACCATTACTACCATTTCCTTTGTTTGCCTGAAACACAAATGACGTCAAAGCAATTACTTGATCACAACTGAGAACACAATTCCCCTACATTGTACCCACCCCCTCACTGATCACATTTCTCCAGGAAGTCAGGTCCCCTCCCATCTTACATATACATACCACCTTCAGTCATATAACTATGAGGAAAGGAGAAAATCCCCCAATGCAATGTACAGCAGTGTCACAGAAGCCTTGCTAGATACACTGCTGTAGGACGTGCCCTCGATCAAAGGTATGGAAGCCACTACTAACCTCTAATTTGCCACTTAATTGAACACCATGTTAAAAAAAAAATATGAAACTTCACAGGGTGTGCCCAGATGCTTTGCTTTGTGACATGTTATTACATGGCTGAGGGTGTACAGGCTGCTACAACCAGTAGATGTGCACTAAATCTAGACTGGCAAATACAGGCTCAGAGCAAAAGTTTTAGTGCGTCAGCAGAATTTGCCCATAGTCAAACTGGAAAAAAAATCTCTAAATTGAGTTAACAAAGATTCAAGGAAATAGGTTATAGTATTCCCAATTGTGCGGGAGCACAATTAAAACAATCTTGAGAGTTTTTTTTTTTTGTTTGTTTAATGAACAGATGCAAAAAATGCCACATCTTCTTTAGACTTAACATGTACATTTCTTCATAAACACTGCTCCCTTTTTTTGTTTTGCTTATAAAAATACATTTTGCTGACTTCACTGGATGGTTAATACTACAAAGTAATACCTAGCTTTTGATCACAAGTAGCACTGATTTCACTAACATAATCAAGTATGAAGGAAAAATAACTTGTAAAGCATTGGCATTTATTTCAAACACAATGTATACATATACAGATTCAAGTAGAGTACATTTACTTGCTAGGAAATACCTTACACTTCATTACCTTTTTATTTTTTTAGGAGAGTGCCATACCTGACTGGCAAGACACCATATTAATTTTTATTTTAGACATATAACCAAATGCAGTTTTCCTGACATACAAAATGGCACCTATAGCCAGACTAGACAGCTAACGTATGTTAGGATCCCAAAATCTGTATCAGTAGAAAGTAATGCAAGAATAGATACAACAGGAGGTACACACCTGAGTAACTATCACCTTCCAATATACTACTCATAATAGTTTATAAACTGTAATACTGATGATGAGGCTTTACTCTAAAGGCATCCACTAAACTGAAGAGTTCACATCAGAAAGACTAAGGAATGTTATGACGCAAGCAGTTGGTTTAATTAAATTAACTCATTACAACAGCGTGACACCTCTGGGTGCATCTGCAGTTAACTCCTATTGACTCCTCTAAGCGTCAAACATTGCTTGTTCATATTTGCATCATAATTCTAAAACCATGCTATGTACAAGGTTTTAAAATATTTCATCTTAAAGCTTACACAATGGCAAACTCAACTGCATTAATATTTGTGCTTTGTCTAGTGCAGGTAAACAGATACTGTTGTTTTTATGACATTAACTTATATAGATATAATTTTCACATTTTTCTGAATATCTCAACAACCAACTAACACAGACAAAGTACAGTTGTGTACACTTACCATAAATGTAGATGTTCAAGTGTATTCACTGTTGCAGTCATCACACTTGGGTTATCTGCCTGCAGGTATCCCCCAGTCAGCCCGAATACCACAGTCTTGGGATTTCTGCGTCGGATGCTGTCGCCTCTTCCATGACGTGAGGTCGTCAGAGGTATAAAACAAGCAGCCAATGCCATTACATCAGTTTTTCTTGCCCCAGATGTCAGGAGCCCCCAAAATAGGTTGCTATTACATGGTGTGGAACACCTCCAGTAAAAAGTAAATAACCCTGCCATAAAAAATGGCCATAAAAAGGATAGGTAGAAAGGACAGAAAAAGCCAGGGGGCTGGCGAGAGGGAAACCAGGACTGCAATAGTGAATACACTCAAACATCTACATTTATGGTAAGTGTACCTGTACTATGTTCCTTTATGTTTCACTGTTACAGTCTTCACACTTGGGTTGATTCCCAAAGCTGAGGAAGGGTTGAGTCAGTCAAGAAGCGTTAGGGCTGGCTAGCAGGCCTTATAAGACTGCTGTAGCAAATCCAGCTCTGGATTTAGTAAAGATAGTAAGTGGTAATGCTTGGTAAAGATGTGTACAGAACTCCGAGTTGCAGCTTCTAGGATGTCCCTGGTAGGGACTCCCCTGAGAAATGCTGTAGAGGTTCAAGTAGCTGTAGTGGAATGAGTTCTGATCCCCTGAGGGGTAAGTTTTCCATGGTGCTTGTAGGAGAAATGGATGCAGTGTGCTATCCATTTGGAAATGGTTTGCATTGAAATGGCCTTGCCCTCTGCCCCTGTAGCAAAGCTGACTAGCAGCTGGTCAGATTTTCAGAAAGGCTTAGTCCTGTCAAGGTAGAACCTGACCTGTCTGTGCACATCCAATGAGTGCAAGATCCTTTCCCCTTTACCCTGAGGGTTAGGGAAAAAGGTTGGAAAATGGATGGATTGGTTTAAAGCCACATTGGACACCACCTTGGGCATAAAGGATGGGTTAAGTCCTGAGGGAACCCTGTCAGCATGGAAAATAATGAAGGGCTCCACCGCCATTAGTGCCTGTAACTCAGACACTCTTCTTGCTGAAGTAATAGCTAGAAGTAAAGTAAGCCTGTTTTCCAAGAGAGAAATTTTAACTCTTTTTTTTTTTTTTTTTTTTTTAACCTTTTTTAAGCTTTAAAAGGGGGGAGTGTGTGCTTCTCCAGTACAAAGTTAAGGTCCCAGGCCAGGGTAGGAGCTCTCCTAGGGCACCTTAAATTGTTAGCTCCTCTCAGGAACTGTTTGATGAGAGGGTGAGAAAAGGGAGGTGGCTCAGTATTATAATGAGCTGAGATAGCAGAGGCATGAATCTTAATGGATGAGAAGGACAGGCCTCTGTGGAGCAAATCTGCTGGGTAATCAAGGATTTGAGGTAAGGTGGGCACAGCTGTGTCCTTTCCTTGAGACGGACTCCAAGAACAATATCTTTTCCACTTTTCAGCATAAGATTTCCTAGTACTAGGCCTTCTGGCCTCAAGGATGATGTCCAGTACCTGTTTGCTGAGGGATGCTGGTGGTGTACTAGGGTTTGCAGCTGTGGATGCAAAATCTGTCTCTCCTGCTGAGACAGCATGGAAGGTGTCGGATGTAGGTGGCAGTGCTGTCCAGACTGCGGAGTGGATACCATTGCTGGCGTGGCCAGTCTGGTGCAATAACGATTGCCCCTGGCCTGTCCTGTTTGATCTTGAGTAGTACTTTTGAGAGGAGGGGCAGAGGAGGAAAGGCATAAATTGAGAGGTTTTCCCATGTAAAGGATAGGGCATCCACCTTCCACGGTCTGCTGTGATGGTTCCTGGTGCAAAATTTGCTCAATCGGTGGTTCTCTTTTTTGGGGGGAGGGGGCAAAAAGGTCCACCTCTGGGTTAGAAGTTTGAATGAGTTGGGTTCCAGTTTCCACTCGTGAGGGTCCAGTAGATTTCTGCTTACGTCTGCCAGTGAATTCTGCTTGCCTGGCAGGAATTGAGCTCTTAGGTGCACTTGGTTGCTCAAGGCTGTGTCCCACAGGGCCATGACTAACCTGCAGAGTGGGTAGGAATGAGTTCCCCCCTTGCTTGTTCATTTATCACATAACTGTGGTGTTATCTGTCTTTATCAGGAGCTGTCCTGGAAGGATAAGGTATTTGAAGGCTGTCAGAGCATTCTGTACAGCTAACATCTCTTTTTGATTGATATGCAAGAGAATTTGTTCTGGGCTCCATTTGCCTGCCTAGGGGAGGGAGGAAATGTCCGGTATTCAGAGCAGCCAAGGTTTTCCAGTGCAAGAAATCTCAATTGTTTACTACTGCAACAGTGAAGCAAAATAAACATCTAATGGTTGTTGAATTTACTGGGGTGTTACTAACTATATAGTCTGAAAAATTATGCTTTAAAAGGAATGCATGATTAAATATGTACATGGTGAAATTAACTACCATAGGAGTTTAGAAAAAGGGTGAAGTTAACCAATCTAAGAAGGGGGGTTTCTACATTTTATTTGCCACTTGCCTACTGACCAACAAGCCATCTCCACTCAGACACTGCCAATTTTTTCCCTTCCAAAGAGGACATCATACAAGTAGTCATGATGGCTGCTTCTGCTCATTAGGGCATTTGTATGGCCTAATCCCACCTTTTGAAAAGGGGACAAGATACCTACTTCACTGCTGGGCCCCACAATGCCTTCCCCTTGCAAGTGCACGTTTCCCATGCACTCGCTAATGAAGGTTAGCACCAGGTCATGGCTTGGTGAGCTGAAAGCCTGCACACTCCAGGACATACACAATGCCACAATTCCTCTGAGGGACTGTGGCTGAGTGCACCCCTGGTTCCCCCCCCCCCAAAAAAAAGAGCAATCACAGACATCCACACCCTGTCAGCTCTGTGAAGCACCCACACCCTGTCAGCTCTGTGAAGCACCCAATCTTCTCTGAACTCCAGTCAGCTGGGCCACAGTCAGGGTTTTACACCCTCTATGCTACCAGACCTGGTGTTGAGACTTCTAAATTTGACATTAGTCTACTTTCAATTTTGTTTTTTTAGGGTGACTTGGCCCCATGTTTGCTGACCTCCCCCCAACTGCTTCAAGCCCATTCTTTCCACAGCTATTGGACTTTCATTAGGAATGGAAAACTGTCAGGAGGGACATCATTTAGACAGGTGTAAGCTTGCTTTTTATTCTCAAAGGCAACCTAGCAATGACAGCATTTTAATGACCCAATACCATACTCTGGATAGGGGGAAGGTACAATCAACTTCACTGCAGAAGCTCACAATAACTTCTACACATAGGTACACTCTCCCAACTCCACATATCCACTATGAAGGCTTTATCCATCAGTGGTCTGGCTTGGTGCCAATGCCTATCCCCCAGGCCGTGTATTTGCATCCCAGCCTCTCCTATGCAGGGATGTATGTACTGCATAACTAGCTCTAATCCCACTCCTCTACCTCCAGGGTGGGCATACACATCTTCTCCTATTAGAATGATCTGGTGCCAGAGATGCTAAATGAACTTAGGTCAACTGGGCTGTAGTTGGAGCTTTATCTCCCTCTACATGACCAACACTGGTTGCCTATACTCAGTTTGGTGGTAATGTACTATTTTGTTCCAAGCCAAGTTTCCTTTTTTTTTGTTCTTAGGAGGGAAAAATCAATGTGCATATTTAACAGTTAAAATGCTTGTCAACTACATTATAAAATTAATGTCCCCCGCAAAGTAGGCAAAATTAATGAGTACATAAGAAAACGTTGTGTCTCAAGACATGTAATTAAACTAGAATATAACGGCAAATGGTGAAATTAACCTTATCTGTTATTTAGCTATCAACTAGGAAAGTTAGCCAGTGTCTTTAAGAAGAGGGTTTCTTTATACATAACCAATAGTAGACATACAAAATAGCTATACACTGTAAAGACAACCAGAGACTAATTTTGTGTAACTACCATCTCACATGAAGATTTCAACTGTATGAGGTTGACAGACCACCATTTTATGGGTCCAAGAGTACATCACCACCAGCTGAGAGACAGACAATGTGTACGGCATGGAAATTAAGGAACCAAGGACAGGCTGGTCTTACTAGTGGACACCTGAAGTGAAAAACACCAGCCTCAAGCCTGTCAAATATTAGCAATTACACAATGACCCCCCCCCATTAATATTCCAAAACGTGCACACTGATTGGCCAGTGTGCCCATTGTAAATCCCACAATATACCAGCAGAAAAAGGTCCAGTCGCCCGGACATTTTTCCATTGGTATAAAGTGCTCAAAACATTTTTTTTAACAAATAAAAAAAAAAAGAAAAAACGGAGTAATGGAGACTTTCTTTTCTCCTTTGCTTCCGTTTCAAAGGATTGATATACTGGGTATGCATGGGACGCAAGTCCCATACGCATGCTCAGTACATCAAAACAAAGAAGCAGTGTACCACAACCAGCAGAAGAACAGTAATATACTGGTATACAAAAACATTATTTAAGAAAAGTATTTTTTCCCTTAAATAATGTCATTGTATAATAGCAATAACAGACTCCGTGGTTATGGTATATTAAAATTTACCCACGGTTGGCTTTAATCACTCGGGCTTGGCCCTCGTGATTAAACCACACCAACCGTGAGTAAATCTCCAATACACCACACCACGTCGTCGGTTATTGCTTAATTAAAACACAGGTACAGCATTAATCAATGAACAAAAAAACAATTGAGATGAAAGGGACAGAGATGTATGGTATGGCCTAAGGGACAAAGAATGAGCAGACAGCTGGAACATTTATATAAATAAGCACAGCCCCCATAGTCAGCAGTTATTTACATGCGTTAATCTTGAGTCATTTTAGGGTGACATCAGTGATGCTACTACACTTATAAATCCAAAACATATTACAGACAGAAATACATTTACCACGCAACTGATTTTAGCAATTACATCAGCAAGGCAGCAAGTTGACAGCTGGTATTTAATGTGGAATTTCAATTTTTTAAAGACTTGCAGAACATGCTGTATTCTGAATGGTACCTGGAAAACTTATCAAACCTTTAATTTTTTTTTTCTCAGAGAGTGACTAAACACTGGAGGAAGACTTACTTACCAGGGGTAGGGAAGTGCATCCCATGGGCCAATTCTTATGTTCAAAAAACTTTCAAGTTCTTAGCTCTCTTGCAAAACGTTTGTTTACGGAGCGTTTTGCAGTATTCACAATTTACACCACTGTGATCCCCGCCTTACAAGAAAAACATTTGTCTCCCACTGGAACACTTTGTAGTGATTTCTAGGGCACCAAATGGAAAAAAAAAAAGTTGGAATTAACAGCCAAATACTCAGCAGAATACAACAATGCTCTAAAAGCCAAAAAATGAGCTTCCTGCAAATTTGGCTTGCCAAGAAAATTAATTAACTCCAGATAAAGCAGTTCACCATCAAAAAAGTAGTTATTTTATGTTTTACAACCAAACTTCCTACCGATGGCCAGGGCACGAAAAGTACCCTCCTATCCAACCTGGGAATGAAAGGCGGCTCTGCACGTCTGGCTAAAATACTGATGTTTGACTGTGGATACACAAGTCTTTTGGCTTTTCCCAGTTTGGGGTCGCCACAGCAGAACTCTGGTCTGCTAATGATTGGCAGTTGATTTTTATGGTGCAGAGTTGCCAGCCCAACGCCCAACCTTCAAAGAAGGCACACCCATTCACGCACGCACCTACCTGCATGTCTTTAGATGTCACTCGACCGCGGGGAAGACATGCAGACTCCACACAGAAGGCACTCCAGCCCAGAATCGAACGGGAGAACCTCTTGCTGTGAGGCGACAATGCTAACCGCTGCACCACCGCGGTATTGACTGTGGATAAATATCTCACTGATTTTATGACGGTAAAACTGAAGTGACAGTTATGAAAAAAACACACTACTGCGCAAGGAATGGAAAGAGAAGACCACATCACAAGATCTGCCTCGATGTTATCATATGGGGACTAACACTGCAGTGTGGGAAAATCTGACAAGGAAATTAAACCATTAGCATGACAGCCCCTGTTGGGAGGTCCTGGGGTGCAACAATCTAAAATTAAACCAAAGCAATAGTGTGACACATCAATGCTACAAATAATGTTAATAGAAAAAAGCATATTCCTCATGTTTTTGGGGTGGCCTGGAAAATGCACACACAAATATGCATCACAAAAACTTTTAGCAACAGAAGTTAAAAAGTGAAAGCAATAATCAAAAAAGAAAACTGCCTTTAGTAAAATATTTGCTTTCCCTCACCTCAGTCCCTTACAACACACCGTTCAACCTCTCATCACAAGAAATCTGGACAAAGCCAGAAATAACGAGAGGACAAAGGGCTAAAACAGGGCCAGATTTTAAAAATTGCTCCTATAAGCTTAGAAACTTGCTAGAATAACAGGTTTGGAATTATGTATTTTCTGAATGATACTAAGTCGGAAACTCAAATGTCTATTATTTAGTGACTTTAAATCTCAAAAATTTGCTAGAAAACCACAAGTTTTATGAGGAAAAGACCAAACATAAGAGGCAAAAATCTGGACAGTTGAGAGGTACGCCTTGCATTCCAAAAAGCCACTAGTTCTGAGAGATAGAAAGAAAAACAGCCCCCACCAAAAGGCTGTCCTTAGTGAAGAAAATATGCATAACTCAGTCAACAGATTGTGAAACAAGTTAAAAAATGCATATAGTATATTATATAGTACAAGAGTGTGTATTTCAATATTATATATTCTCAACACAAGTGTGCAGGCAGGTGTACATTACATATTTTTAAGATTTATGTAAATGTGCACATTTTTCAGATTTTGTATGCATTATACATAGAAATGTGCACATATGAAGTGCGCATAAAACAGACTTGCACTGGATTCACCTTACATAGGCATACAGATAAATACACATGCACTTTAGTGGTCAGCAGAGGTAGTTCCTTATAAGATATGACAAGTCCATGTCTGACATCAGACAAAATCTCAAGGTCTGAAGACAGTGTTCATGAAGAGGAACACGGGCTACACTTTCTCTTTCCATAACTGTCTTCACAGCTGTGCATCATTTCTCTATCCACATCACCAATGGAGATTTTGCACCACTATTCTGCCCTGCATTTCTATAACAGGTAATCCAAAATGTCCAACAGCCTTAATTGGGGAGCATTAACAATGAGCACGCCAAACATTATACAATTTGAGTACTTTAGGTGAAGCATAACCAACAGGAGGGTACAGCATGTCTCATAACCTTAAGGAAGCACTTCAGAAAGAAGTTTATTGTTGCCCTGGCCTGCAGTGGAACTTGTAAAACATCAAGCCACAGCAGCTTTCCATGGAATGCTACACAGCTTACATTTACAATTACATTGTCTACACAGCACTTAATATCAGATGTCAGCAAGTAAATGAATCCTGCTACTTTCCAACACAGACCATCTAAATTAACCTTGATTATACCTGAAGTAATGCCACAGGCCTAAGATTACATCAAACCTGCAACACAGCAGTCCAACAGCAAAGCACAAGGAAGTGACAAAGCAGCAGCTGAAAATACAACAAAAGGATAGTGAATGTGATGCTAATGGAAAGGATTTGCCAGCATTAAAAATATTTCTTCCTTCCTTAAACCAGCTCACTTAACCACACAGTCAAAATTTAGCCACACATGGTTATCATGCACCAGCAATTTTAAACTCCTGCATCTAGTCGGGCAATGCTTCAGGAGCACTGTAGGGTTGCCCAGAGAAAGAATCTCCAGAACCCCAGTTTCACGGACCTCCCCTGCCCCAAAATCGGCAACTTCCATTGGAGTTTCCAACTCTGCCTCTAGGGGAGAACTTGGCACATGCGTCATGGAAACAGCCCTGTGATTTTCTGTGCCACATCTTCCCGCTCCTCTGATTTCTGGAGTAGAATCGTTGAGGAGTAGTGTGCCTGACACCAATGGTAGACAAGGTCGTCTTGCCATCTTTTTCACACCTTGCCAGTGTATCTTTAACCTTAGGGCCAAACAAAGAAGCAGCCTTGATAGGGGCGTTCATAAAAGAAGTCTTAAAGGTGCATCCATGCATGTCATCTCGTGACTATACCTGTGCCTGCCGCTACTTCCATTGCATGTGAAATAAAGCATATGGAAGAATTGGATATGGATTCTAGAGTCGCTATCTGAAGCTACACTGTCACAGACCTCATCAAAAAAAAGCTCCTGCCAAGGTTTCAGAGAGTTGGTTGATAAGGTCCCTCTGGAGCCTTGTAAAGTGTGCCAAGTAGTTCAAGGGCCTTACGGCAAAGGTCGATGAAGCAAACGCATGCTTCCAAAGTATCGCCCGGGACTCCTTGTTGGGCGGATGGACAGTCTGACTCTCTTCTGCCAAGTCTTTTTTGGTTGCAGCGCCACCACCATGGCATCTACTGAAAGACCTTTTGACCAATGGGGATGCTCAGATGGGGGAGATAGAATCTTGTCAGGCCTCCGCGGTATAGCTTCCAGGGTGTCAGGAGCCTTCCATGCATGCTGGACGAAGAGCTGGACAAGCTCATTGGTCGGTGGAGTAACCCAGAAGGTAGGGGGCCGGGCACGAAAGGCCTGCAGGAATATGGATTCCTCTGAGGAAGGGTTGGCAGACTTCCAGTCATTCCTCTGTCTTAGTATCTCGAGGATGTCACCAAAGGACACATCAGAGGGTGACCGTGGGGACCCTTCCCTGTCATCAAAGTCTGTATCTTCGGTCAAAGATTCCGCAGTGGAGTCCATGTGCTTCCTCTTGCACAAAACCTTGCAAGGGACTTCCTCAGTGGGGAGCTCTGGGTAAGATTGCAAAGAGGGGGTCTCTTGAGGGGGAGAAACCCGAGGCCCTTGTGCCAGATGGTTGTGGCTTGTGGCAGTTGCAGCACAGAGGGGGGAAGCAAGTGCCCTCTCCATGGCCTGGAAGGCTGTACCGCCCAAGAGGAATGAGAGCCCAGAACCGAGCACGACAACCTTGGAACCGGTGTCACACCCCGCGCCGATGAGCTGACCTCCAGACCAGGAGTCTCAAGAGGCCTGTGGAGCAGGAGGAAAGGAAGACTTCTGGAGGGTGCCATAAAAAAAAAAAAAAAAAAAAAAAAAAAATCGGTGTGGAACCAAGAATGCCTTCCCCCACGGCACAGCCAGTAGCCTGAGAAGAGCCCGATGCCCAGTGCACAGAGAGCCACAAGGACGACTCAGACTCCAAAGTGAGGTCCACTATTGGAGTCAAGAGAGAGGGAAGCTGCTGTCAAGGAAAGGGGCTTCGATGCTTCCGTGGAAGTCGAAGGAAGAGTGTACGTTGGAGTCTGTGGAGAACTACGGTCGCCTGGAAGAGGGAATGTAGCTTTAGACAGTTGAGAGAGACCACTGGCCACAAGCAACTGGTCAACAAGCCACAACACACCTTGTTCTGAGAGGCTCCTGGTCAACCTCAGAGAAACCTGAAGGTGATTCTGGCCTTTCTAGAAAAGGGCTATACTGGCTACCAACAAACGGATCCAAGGAAGGAGAATACTTGGTCCTTGGTAGATCGAGTGGTGCTGAGCCTGAAACCGAGGGTGTCTGCACCAAGGAGAATGGTGTTGAAATTATCTGCATCGACGAAGGCAGCACCATAGAAGTCGAAGGTGTCTGCACCGTACAGGGCAGTGTGGAAAATGTCTGCACTGATGAGTACGGTGCTGTTGAGGAAGGTGTGCGCACTGATAGTAACAATGGTGCCGAAAAGGACTGCACCGAACAGCATGACGGTGCCTAAGGTGTCTGCACCGTAGAGGACAGTATCGTTAAACTCCTGTCTGAAGGAGTTTGCACCAACGGTGCAGAAGGAGACTGTACCTGCAGAGACTGTGCCAATAAAGGTTGCGACAAAACTGTTGGAACCATAAGTGTCTGCACCGGGAACCCCAGTGGCGATAAAGAGGACATAGTTGGAGCAAGAATCAACTGGGGTGGTGCCGAGGCTGGGGCTGAAAGGGCCACAGATAGCAGCGCCGGGCTCGAAATTTTTTCCTTTTTGTGAGTCGATTCCTTGCGATCTCCAATGGGAGATTAAGTGAGCGACCTCAAGGAGGATCGCCTCTTACAGGGTTTACCAGGAGGGGGCAAACCCTCCTACCCAGAGATAGCCTCACAGAAAGGAGTTTTAAGGAGGCCTTTCAAGATTAACTTGTTCTTTCTTTCATTGAGTGTTCTGGTCGAAAAATTTCTACAAATCCCACATGGGGGATACACTGAAAGTTGGAAGACATTCAAGCAGTAGACACACAAATCATGGCCATCAGAAAGCAGTAACTTACGGCTGCATTCCGTACATGGTTTGAAACTAACCCAACTTTTCTTGTCCGACATAATGATGTGGAGAATGACGACAATACCAAGGAGTTAAGAAAGCTACCCAGAAAGGTAAGAAGAGAAAAAGGATTACCAACGATGGTAATGAAGAAATACCTCAAAGGTAAGAAAAGGGTAATAAAAGGGAAGAAAAACTATAGGGAAAGAGTCTTAAAGTTACGATAGGGTAGGAGTAGAGAGACAGTAACTGAGTGAAAACTTAAGCACTAAATAAAGAAACCTTTAAAAAAAATATTCAGTTAGCCAAGAGAGAGTGGCTTGACACAGCTGTACAGTAACGTGGCAGACAAGAACTGAGGTAACAGAGCACAGCATTCTGGGTAGGATCTTGGCTCGAGAGATTTTGGCTGATGCGAGCTTGGTACGAGGCCGGCACAGTTCCACCCATCAGTAAGGAATGAACTAAGATTAATAACATCAGATCAAAAATTATACTAAAGAAATGCAGTGTCACTGTTCAGCTTTACTTTTCCTTCCATCCTTTCAACACACCTTAACTGGCCAAGACTGCACACTAAACAGTACAGGAAATAACTGAATTAAGGTCAAGAGTCCAAGAAGCCATAGGGTTACAGAGTTACTGAGGTATGTTTCACAGTATTTTTCTCAACCTCTTCAACTAGTGATAGCCTGAACCAAATCATGAGCAAGACAAGACATTCAATATATATATATATATATATATATATATATATATATATATATATATATATATATTTTTTTTTTAATTTTTCTTTCAAGGAAGGCACGAGTTGTATCCACGGCTTAATGCTCAAAACCGAAAGACAGTAGTTCATAATAAACAAGATAAATGTCTAACAGGCTACATAACTCCTGAGAATAGGGCCCCCCCCCCCCCAAAAATACCCTCTATGCATTTTTCTGGTGTTACACTGGGATGAAATCAAATGCACTAATGGCTACAGTCATATTTCAAATGGCTGCTGTCGTACATGTACATAGTACGATGCCTCCTCACCTTTGCCAAAAGACCGCCACTTGTATGCACGTCTGATGTGTGACCGAGTTGGGAAAAAAAAAACAATTATCACAGAAATAGATTACAATGTGCTGCTCCTAGACGGTGTACTGCCCCTAAAGAAGCAATACTGACCTTTTCTCACCTCTGAAGTCAGTGAGAGAAAAAAAAAAAAACAATAACCACACTTGTCCCCAGCCTCAACACAAGCTATAATGATATATGCATGCCTCAGAAATAATGACTATAGCAATAACCCACGCCTGGGTGTGGGTAATGCTAAATTTACCCATGGTTGGCGTGGTTTGGTCCCGAGGGCGAAGCCCGAGGGACCAAACAAAGCCAACCGTGGGTAAATTTAGCATTACCACACCCAGAAGTGGTTATTGCTATTATATTACGACATTATTTAAGAAAAGAAACTGTTACTTTTCTTAAATAATGGCATAGTATAATGCCTGTTTACTGCCCTTCCGCAGATGTCTGGCATCCGCGTAGTTCTGATGTACCGCGCCTGCGCAGTACATCAGAGTTGTGGGCAAAGCAACGGAGAAAGCAAGATCTCCGTTGCTTTTATGTCTCGCTATGTTAAATGAGTTTAACATAGCGAGACAGTTTTAAAATAAGCAACGGACATCTCCGTTTATTTTAACTGTCTCGCCATGTTAAACTCATTTAACATAGCGAGACACTAAAAAGCAACGGAGATCTTGCTTTCTCCGTTGTTTTAAAACATTGTCTGGCTATGTTAAATGGGTTTAACATAGAGACAGCTTTAAAATAAGCAACGGAGATCTCCGCTGCTTATTTTAAAGCTGTCTCGCTATGTTAAACCCTTTTAACATAGCGAGACAGTGTTTTAAAAAAACGAGTTATACTAATGGAAAAAAGTCCGGGCAACCGGACCTTTTTCCATTAGTATATCTCGAATTACAACGGGCACGCTGGCCAATCAGCGTGCACGTTTTGGGGGGGGTCATGGTATAATATACCATTTCCAACCCCCACATAAGCTACAAGCAACCTTTTGTATACACTTCTGGGAAAGGCTGGTTTTAGAACGGGTACAGTTGATGGTACAGACTACCATTAAGTCCATGTCAAAATCTATTTATACAGTCTGGGGTGTGGGGGCCACAAAGCCCCAGGAGGATCTAATGGGATGAAAATTCTGGGATGCATTTTATGTCCAATTTATGAAAGATAATTCTTGTTAACTGCATTTTTTTTTTACTGCTACCCACAGGAGTTATGCACGTGCCTGGCATTACTGTGTATGTCTACAAAAGCAGTGAATCTGTCAGACGAGAAAACACAGTGATGAAACTCACAAACTAGAGCATTAAGGGGATAACAGTTTAAGAAACAAGCTCAGCCCTTGTACCTCTTTTAGGCACACACCAAAAAAAAAAAAAAAAAAGCAACGAACATGGACAAGGAAGAGCACAATTCAGACATACAAAAGGAGAGTTGTACAGTTAAAAGTGAACTAGGAAAATTAGTACAGAAATAATCACTGAATAAGTAATTCAGTGGAGACAGTGGCTTTAATAAATCTAAAATGGTAAAGGTGGAAATAGAGTATTCCAACTGAAAAACTAATAAAGGTTACATTCATGGACGGATTTGTGTACATTTGTTAACCAGGTAGGCAAACTGGTCCGAGGACCTTTGTAATACATACACTAAGACAACTAGAGTTCAGACTATACAAAAGTGACAGGACTGGTTAATGGAAACTTGAAAAATACACCTTCTTGACTGTTTCTTGCCTTGGCATGTGTAAATTCCCAATAACTGAAAGAAAGGGGAAGTAAATATCATAAACCACAAATGAAGACAACAGCGCCAAGGCTTGTGAAAAACAAATACATAAAGGTAAATAAGGATGAAAGGAAAGGACTCGAGGGTCAACGCTACTGTTTATAGTTCTGTTATGAAGAGATGAACTTTTCTCATGCTCTGAGAATGTAACCATGAAGTGTGAGCAACTCATGTTTCACTGTATGATGAAGTCTGTAGTACAGTACAGAAAGAAACTAACCAGACCAGTCTCTGCTTTATCAGGGGAAAAAAAAAAAAAAAAAACTACAGCTGAAAATGTTTTTCCCACCAGTCAAGAGTTGACAAGCCTGCATTCTGCTGGAACTTGTAGCTATTAAACAAATGGAACCAAAGTGCCCGAGCAGTAACTGCCATCCAGAGCTCAACTCCCACAGCTGCTCTGGAGCCTCAAGTTCAGCCAATCACAACCATCCCACCCATCCCCCACACCAGATCAACCAGACCTGTTTTTGTCTGCTTCAGCAATAAGAGCTCCAACCCTTGTAGCCCTTTTTCTCTTGGTATCCCCACCCCACACTTATTTTCTAACCATTTCAGCTACCATGCACTCATTTTAATTAAACAGCAGCTCATCTGAAAAAGAAAAAAAAAAAAAAACACCAACAGAAAGTAGTGAAAACTGATAATCATACAGTTACCTTGATAAACAATGTTGCGTGGTTTAGTGTGTGTTTAATGGAACATTTCATTCTAATGGGCCGATGTCAGCAGAAACTTCTCAAATGAATTGCCTCAGTGTGTCACATGGAAGGAAGAGAAGGAAAAAGTTACTCTGTTCTGCATTTTTTTTTTTTTAGTCAGGCAAAAGAATGCTCTTGATGTACATTTTCAAGTACACAGCCAACCCTACAATTTACTGAAGCTGCTACGTCTGCAGAACTTAAAACGCACCAGTGTCTCTGCTGAATATAAATGAACTTCTGAGAGATACTCTAAGCCAAAAAAAGGGAGCATATAAAATAAGCCCACACAGCACAATATATATATGTATATACATGAACTGTTTTCTTTAGTTCATCATGGTATAGATTAACTGCATATATTTATTATACATATGTACACCCGTACATATACATATATATATATATATATATATATATATATATATATATATATATACATATATATATACACACACATATATATCTATATATCTATATCTACATCTATATATAACTATATCTATCTATATCTATATCTATATCTATATATATATATATATATATCTATAAAACATACACACTTACAGATGTCCCTCCATGTGGGAAGGATGCCTTTAAGGTAAAAAAAAGTGACCTGGCAATTACACTGACACTGTCCTCACAGACAGGATACATACACCCATCACACAATTCTTTTCAGCATTTTCTATGGATTTACAAAGACGCATCTGTGCGTGTTACAGGCTGGTCTGACATGTTTTCAACGAGCAGCATCTGTGGTTTCTGAGGAAACGAGGCTGATTTTCAACTCAGGCTGGAAGATATTTTTTCCAAAGCCTACATATGCATGTGGGGGTGGGGAAAGAGTACAAGACAAAAAATGAAACCCTCTGGAGCTTCTATTGGGGGGGGGGGGGGTTGAAAGCATACGAAATGTCTGCTGAGAATTTTCTTGGGTTTTTTTTCTCAACATATCTTTTAGTGTTGTATTCCATACTTCTAAAAAAAGGTCCCTTTGTAGTACTAGTTTATTTATTACAGCCTGCATCAGCCTTGAAACTAGTTCCGGGCTCTCAACTCCCACAAGGCCTTTTAATCATGAATTGCTGGGAGCTCTTCCCTGGCTGTGCTTATTATTTGTATGTAGTATATATTTTTAATAAACATACACATTTACACATACTGGCTTCATTTGTACACTCCCTGGTTTGCATCCTACACTTTTATTCATTTTCCTCATCCCTCTAACTGTTCTCATGCACAGCACAAAATTTTCCCAACTCCATAGCTTTTCTTTTTCACCACTAATCCAAGTTTAGTCTTTACAAAACTGAAAAATGTCTGCTATAACAATAAAAAAAGATATGTTGTCTCCCTGAAGAATGATTAACTCTGCGGCTGACATGCAGGCCAGAATGGAAAGAGAAGGTTAAAATGAGAGTGAGAGGAAACAGACAAAGGGGCCCCTCCTAGGAGATTCTCGCTCTGCACACTTAACTTAAACTGTCATTTTGGACAGTTTACTTAGCAGAAGCTAAATGTGAAATGCATGCGTTCTTTTCCAAGCCAGCAAACCTGTACTTCGCACTTTATGCCTAACTGCACACTGAAAAAATTAGCACGTTAGTTGTTAGTAAAACCATGCTTTTGTTTTTGAAGAAAGGAGAAAAAATACCAAAAAATTATTACAAGTTATATAAACATACTTATTTTAAACCATAAACTCTTTCAAAATATGACATTCCCTTTGCTGCGCCAAAACTGAAGTTTATTTGCATGACCCTTTTTTCTTTTTAATTCGTTAATTAGGTGGGCTCTTTGCACAAAAATGTCCTTTCAGGCGCAGCAAAGGAACACTGTTCAAGTGACTTGTTCAGAGTCCGACAGTAGTCAAACAAAGGCTGTGGGAATCAAACTCTGAAACACAAGAAGCAGCTCATTAACACTGCCACATAGCACAACAAACCATCTCTTTCCATTTGCAACATGAACTGACGATGCACACTCAGACAATTAATCTTACTGCATTTTGGGCAAAGTGGGGTGGTGGTTACTGCTACTGCCTCACAATTCTTGGTTTTACAGGTCAGTTTTCAGCTCAAGTGCCCCTTCTGTAGTCTGTACATCCCTCTTGTACCTGCATGGGTTTTCAGTGGATTCTCTGCTATCCTCCCACATCCCAACAATGTAAGATAAGTGAAGTCGTGATCCTATAAAATTGGAGTGCATGCAGTGTGAGAGTGAGTACACATCCTATAAAGGGTTGGCAACTCATTCAAGATGAGTTTATGTTCCTTGGCTTGTTAAGTGTTTGGACAGTGGCTCCCTCAATACCCTTCACTGGCATAACTGGGTAATCAGAGAATTAAAGAACTGTTAATGGCTATTACCGTAAAAGTCATTCATTCATTCATTCTCTGATTTCTGCTTTACCCTTTCTCATCTATCCTGGCACTCAAAAGGACAAAAGGCAGAAAATGTATTCTGGCATCTGTGCTAGGCCATTGTAGGTTGTAACCTGAAGTACCAAATAAAATCCCAGTGCAACTCAGGGAAGGAAGGTATACTCTATACCGAAGGAACTCCAACCCAGAACCAAACCAGAAAACCAAGCACTGTCAGCTTAACAGAGGTAAAAGATGCACCACTTTTCCATCCTAAAACATACTGTTCACTGCAAAATCAGTTTTAAAAGCCAACTGTTGTGGTTGCCACGGTACGTGATCATACAGTCACATTTTTCCTCAAACAAATACACTTATTGATGACCAAGGCAATAAAATGGTCCTTGCTCAAAGTCTTCCTACTAGAAAACGGAATTAACAAAAAAACTGACCACTGGGAATGTGTCAACATGTTTCAGAGGAGTATTATCATAGAAATAAACAAGAATAGAAAAATAAATGCACAAAAACAATTTTTTTTTTTGCTGTGCATATTATGCCAGCTTAGTGACAAGATGTAGATTTTTCAAAAGTAATATTTATGTAATTTTTGAATGGGAAAATGTGAATCACCTTCAGGATCCTATAAAAGCATATTCTGCGAATGCTAAAGGCCAGATCCACTGGTGTACAGGGATCCTAAGTATGCTTCAAATCACCCAGATTTGACTAGGGAAGGGAGAGAAGCAAGGTACTACCTTGTTCACCCAGGGCACCCTCCTAATGTTAGAATTCCCCAGATGGGCCTAGAAGCCATGTGGGGGAAGGGCATATCCCTTCTAAGATGCAGTTACTGGGCACACACAGCGGGAATGGTTAGGATTTAAATCAAACCCCAAAGAATGAAGTGATAATATACAATACATATAGGAACTAATAGGTTATAGGCCTCTCGCCTCACATGAGAAAGCACAGACTAATTGTTTTGAAAGGGACAGGGTTGAAGGTCAATATGGAAAAGCAACAAAAAAAGTTAAACAAATACATACAAACCATGCTGGCTGCCAGTCTGCTGTTCAAAGTGCAGCAACATTTTTTTATTATTATTATTAAACGAGAAATGTCTTTATCATCACTTACGACATAGGCAAACGTACATTTATATAAACGAAAACAAACCATATTGACATCATTTTAATGGCAAAAATTATGCATCACTTATAATCCATCCAGTCACTGTCAGTCAAACATTACATAGCTCATTCAAATCCTACCTTCTTTTAAACCTCATTCCTCATCTGCATGTACTGTTCCTACAGTTTCCATTTTTTTCTACATAATTTGCTCCTACCCTTTTAAATCCCATTTCCCATGGTCTTCTCTATTTCTATATTGACTACTTCTACTGCAGTTGGTTTAGACTGACTTACATTTCCTAGAAACTGCTTTTCTCCTGCCACCATAATAAGACTTGGCAAGGCCTTTCTATGTCTAGGCAATTCCGATTATGTACCATAGCTACAAAAAATTCCAATTCTGTACCATAACTAAAAAAAAAAAATGATTTCCTTAGTCATGCCAATCTGCTCACCCAGTATTTCAGATAGAGTAGTCTACAGGGAATTTTTGAAGTCTACCAACGTCATTACACTCCCAATATGTTCCCAGTTACCTCTTTCTTCCCTATCACACCTTCAACATTTGCTATCTACCTGAGGGAAAATTCTTTGGAGTCTAAAGTATTTTTATACCCCAAGTAAACAATTTGAAGCAAAGATCCTAAATCTTCTACACTTTGTCACATTTTTAGGAGACCTACACATATACCCCCCCATGGTTTATTTGTGGATTGCTTATCCAATCTCTCTTCCCAGTCCCTTTCTAACTTCCTCCGACTGATTCTTATAGTTATCATGCAATATTTTACATGCTCTAATTATTCTTTTAACAGCAACTTCTGTTCTACATTCTACTAAAAACTCTACCAATGCTGCTCTTTCACTTAGGATCCCCCTATTTTTTTTTGCTTTGCCTAAACTTCGATATCAATCCTCGACAGGGAAGGCACTCTCTAGACTGCAGTCCTAATAAATTCTTGGCTCTTGCGATTCTATTAGCTTTCCCCTCTAATTTGTTCCCAGTACTTTGATTCTTTTGTCATTTTTGTTTTTAATAAATTCCAGTCCCTATTGTCTGTATCCTTAATTGCACTCATCCCTATTGGCAGAATTTCCTTTCTCCATTCCTGTGTTGGCTTACTTCTTAGAATACCTCCTACTACTTTATGAATATGATATTTTGTATGGTTATGGTCATTCTTCTTAAGGATCTGCATCCAAAATCCAGGCCTCTCCTTGTTTCTAGAGCTTCCCCCCCTGTTTTTTCGTCATCCCTTTCCACTTTGAATTACAGATTTCTGCATGTGCTATGTATAGGCGTCTTAACTGCATAGCTCTGAACTACCCATTCAAACTGGGTAATCCCAGACTACCTTGTTCTATTGGAAGTATGAGCTTTACCCACTTGACTCTTGCAGTCTTCCCCTTCCCGACAAAATCCTTTAGATCTTTATTAATTGCTACCCACAACTTCTCTGATTGATAAAAATATGCCTGAGCTGTGTATAAAACTAAAGGGACTAAACACATTTTAACTGCTTGTATCTTGCTATCCATAAAACAGATTTTCCAATTTCTCAGGTTTTGTATTATCATTTTAGTCTATTCCCACATATCCTTCGCTGCCACAACAGACTCCTTTTTAATCCATTCTCCTAAGTACTTCATTTTATCGTGTCCCCATATATACAGATATTGCTGAAACAATTTGTTTGTGGGTACCTATATTACAGCTATTGCCTTTGTTTTAGCTTCATTCATTTTGTGTCCCTAAAAGACTTGAAACTGTCTCAAAACATTCCACAACAACAAAATGCCCTTTTCTGGTTTTATCAGTGATTGGAAGCATCCATGTACAGCAGGGAGAGAAGCCTGGAAAGCCAGACCTGGATTCATGGAAATCTGCTGAATCCACCAGCAGAGTTTGAGCTTGAGACAAGGGTGAGAGAGGAACCGGATACTCCAGAGGCTGGAAGTGCTGGAGACAGTCTTAAGATGCCATTAAAATTTCCTCATGTGGGGTTTGGCAAAAGGAACCATACGAATGTGGAAGCCATGTACACCAGGGCTTGGAGAAATTCCCTTGCAGGAAAGGTTGGAAGAGAAAGAGGAGACTGGAAAGAAGCAGTCTAATAACTACAGGAGGTGGGACACAAGCCAACACTGGAATGGTCCGAATCCTGCAACCCACAAACACCTGGTTCTGAGAGGGTGTCAACACAGACATTTTGAGAATGAGGGTGAACCCACACTGCACAGAAGCACAATGAAGCAGATATTCTGAAAGCAGGAGCTCCTGAGAGGGGACTTGAATAAAAGGTCATCCAAATAAGGAAATATCTGAATTCCCTGAAGTCTTCAGAATGCTACCAAAGGGGCCAGACATTTGGTAAACACCCTTGGAGCTGTAGAAAGATCAAAAGGCAAACCAGAGAACTGATAAGAGGAAGAAACAGGAAAATTAAAAAAACTTCCAGAAGAGAGGATTAATAGGAATATGAAGGGAAGCATCCTTCAAATTTGGAGATACCAGAAAGGCTTAAGGAAGCAACACAAGGAAGTGTGTCTGAAGAAACAACATCCTGAAGAAGGGACATTGAGAAAAGTGTTGAGTAAAGACAGGTCTAGAATGGGCCTGCATGAGCGCTCTTTCCTGGGAACCAGAAACATTCTGGAATAAAAACTTGATCCCTCCTGAGACAAGGGGAAAGCTTGGATAGTTCCTTGATCCCACAGAACCAAAGGAATATGAGGAAGCTGGCAAGGAGGAGGCTGAGGAAAGCCGGAAAATGGAAGCATGGACTTCCATGCCACAACAGTTCTGGATAATGGAAAGTACCCAGGAGTCTGTGGTTATATTTTGCCAATCAGGAAAAGAAAATTAAGAGCAGTGGGATAAGTTAATCTTTCGTCAAACCTCAAGGCGAGAACAGACTGGATCTGGGAGGAATACGCCATTGACCTGGGAGGAATATGCCAATGACTTCACCTGAATCCATCTCATCAGAAGAATCAGAATGCCTAGGCCTTTTACAGGGTGTGGAAAATTTGGGGGGCAGAGTCACTAAAGCCCCTGAATAAAGTTTTACCACTCTTTCTGAGGATCCTTAGTGAAGCCATAGTTTTTTTTAAAGGAATATCAGCTTTAACAAATCTAGAAGCTTCAGACTCCTGCCTACATTTAACGAGGGTACCAGGCACTTCTCTAATATCTGAGGAATTCCCCCTAGGCCCTTCAGATATAATCAGCCATGATTTCCCCTCTACATCTGCACTATATGTATACACAGCCTTGGCAAACATGCATGTAGGCAGCTGTGTTGGCCTCCAGCTGGGCTGTGACAGAGGGAATGAACATCGGCACCAGTCAGTCCTTGTGATTTTCACACAGCCTGATGAAGGCTCCACAGCAGCAAAATCAGTACCTTTTTGGCTTCTTTCTTAAGTAGTAACTGAACTTTGGGGAAAGTGGATTTGGCCAAGGTACCCTGAGTAAAATACTTCAGACATTGGTTTTCAACATACATTTGGACAACAGAAAACTGCAGTGCGTCTTAGGGACAAACGCCTTGCAAATCTCACATTGAGTATGGTCGTGTGTAGCACCCAAACAAATACAGCACATCTTGTGTCTATCTTTATGGGGAATCTGCCTCCCACACACATTTTCCTTTCCTGGAAGACATGGAAACGGGCTACAAGGAGGAAAACAAAGGAAAGAACCGTAATGGGACATCTGACTTTAGAAGGCTCAGCAGATGTGTGAGTGTGTTTAATAGTTAAAGCTGTTGTCATTTCTGGAGCTGTTCTTTAGTGGATACAGTAGGTAATTTAATTGCAAGATGTGAGCACAACAGCTCTGAAATCTACAACCCCCCCCCCCCCCAAAAAAAAAAAAAAAAAAAAATTGACGTTCATTTATTCTAGCATGAAGTTTTTCTTCCAGGTCATCTCAGAAAACAGTCTCAGACTTAAATCTGGATTGAAATACCTTACCTGTACACTATAAAAACAGAATATGGTAGAGGCATGCTTCCAGAGTGATATCACAAGACATCAAGTCCCACTGACCTTTATTTTGAAATCTCTATAATGAAAATTATTCCTTGAACATTTCAGACAGTATAAAATGCAGTTTAGTAACTGAGAAACTGCCTCACATAAGGTAACATTTTTCCAACTTATCTTTTGTGATTTCTCTCAAGTCAGTTCCTTATTTAAGTTACCAATAAACACAAAGAATGACATGTAACACAAGTCCTTCACTTCGCTATTCAACATTCTATGCAACTCCAGGGATCCATAATCTGCAAAATGAAGAGATCCTTGCAGCCAATGTAAAATAATCTGTCTACCAGATACATACAACTACCTAAAGCAGACTAACAACAATCAGCCAAATAAAAAATACAAGACCTAGACAACATGTTGGGTTTTATACAAAACCGAAAACAAAACAAAATAACTACAAAAATGGAATTATGGAGGGGTGATAGGACTACGCCAAATCCAAACTAAGAAAATAGAGTCAGGTTTACTAATGCATCATCTATTTAATAAATTTTTAATAGAAAATCAAATTATAACAAACAGTAATACACCCAACAAAAAGTTAACATCTTAGATAATGTACTCAGTGAAATATATTAGTTCAAAAGTGTGATGTACTACCACCCTTACCTATGTGATTATGACACTGCAGTAGAATCTCTGAAGTTCAAACAGAAGCTAATTTTCTTTTGCCAGACTTGCGCATTACAAAAAACTTTATGGGAGGGCAGAAGAATATTTTCAACAAAAGAAACTGGGATATTGTGGTCAAAGAACATGCCGTGTATAGTATGCAAGATCTGACAAAAATAAATTTTCAAATTACAGTAAGAAAAAAAAAATCGAAACTTACAAACAGGAAAAATGGAAATCCAAACAAGGATTTTGATAAGACGACAAAGAACATTCCAGAGTTTGGAAGGTGGGAAAATGGAATTCCATACTAGAATCAGAAATTAATATAATAGGGAAATAAAGTTGTATGAGAACTGACAAGTACCTGAATATCTGGCAGTGAACATCAAGGATAATAGAATAAGCTTCTTCAAATATCCAAAGAGGGGCATGGACAGTTAAATCTGAAAGTTAAAATGTTTTCATTTAATCAAACAGACAATGAATGTGACTATAATATGATGTTATTCAAGAACCACTTCTTCACAACAATGGGAAACAGCACATACATATTACAATAAGAAAATATATGAATAGATGCTGTACATTAAAAATCTCAGAAGAAATGTTATAGTCGACTAAATAAACTTGACTTCGCCAAAACATGAGGCACAAATGACATCACAAACTGAGATTCAAACAACAAAAACAAAAATATATACATATATATATATATATATATATATATATATATATATACACACACACACACACATATATACAGAGAGAGAGATAGATACAGTCTAAATCATTAAAGTCGCTTTTTGAGAAAAGATGCAGTACATTCAAGATTTCTCCTCACTGGAAAATGGCAAACAGTAAAACCAGTCTAACAGGAAAGGAAGATGGAACGAAGTAAACTGCAGTCAGATTAGTCTTTTATCCTGTTCAGGTAAAGAGATGGAGAGCAGTATTAAACATCTTAGATGAATTTTCAAAACAAGGCCTACATAATATATAAAAACATGAGTATGCAACAGCTACTTCTGCAACAACCTGTCATGTCACTGCAGCTAGAAAGAATAATGTTTGGGTAGATATTTGCATAGATTTCTCTTCAGCTCAATCCAAAGGATGTCCCCCATTCTCAGATTTTCCTGGGATAAAGGAGATATTACAAAAGGTCTTGGTTGGTTATCAAGAGAATAACTACCAGTGACAGAATACGCTATGATCAAGGTATCTTACAAAGATTTGTTTTGGGACCCTGATATCAACTTTTCATATCTAGAAATATTTTCAGAGCTATTTCATAACTTTTATGCAGATGACTTGAAACTAGGTGCACAAAATTCCAACAGGCAGCAAGATTTCACAAATTAAATGTGTAACTGGACAATACAAAAAAAAAAAATCAAAAAATGAGAGTCAGTTTTACTAAAATAAAAGTTAAATATCACTTGCAGAATGAGAAATTGTATACTTGCTGCATTAATAAAAATCTCATTACTGTGGTCGATAAACTATGCATCAAGAAACAACTCTAACATTACGAAAAAGACAGAAATTGATGTGCAAGTATAAAAAAAAGTTGTTGTCTTACCATAACGTTCCATCTGAGTTGTTGATGATCTTCCAGTCATCACTGATGGGTTCAGTTCAGAGCCCTCAGAACAGAGTCGGCCTTATACCAAACAACGCCAAGAAATGATGAGGCAAAAGCCAAAAAACAATGCCAGTTCCACTGAAAAATTTAATACAGCTTAGCGCCTCGGCATAATAGCCTTCAATGAGCTCATTGAAGGCTATTATGCCGAGGCGCTAAGCTGTATTAAATTTTTCAGTGGAACTGGCGTTGTTTTTCAGCCTTATACCAAGCCTGCTTGCACCAAAAACTCTCGAGCTAAGCTGCTACCCACAATGCCCTTTACTCAAATACTTCAGATAGAGTTTGCATGCAACATATAGAAGAAGAAATAAGTCAGAGGCCATCTCTGCGCAGAAACCCTAAGACACCAGAGAGACCCAGATCATCAGCCAGAAACCTTTGGAGGGGGTCGATGGGAGGGTGTGATGACTGGAAGATCAACAACTCAGATGGAACGTTATGGTAAGACATAACTTCTTTATCAGAGGTTGTTAATCTTCTTCCTGTTCATCACTGATGGGACAGAGTCCCCAGCTACTTGGAGAACCTGGGTGGCCCTTATGGAAGAACATTCCTGAGAAAGTACAGCTGTGTACACTTACCATAAATGTAGATATTCGAGTGTATTCATTGCAGTCATTGCATTTAGATTATCTGCTTGCAGTAGCCCTCAGTCGGCCTAATTAAAGTCTTGGGTCTTACGTCAGTTGCTGTCCCTTCTTCCATGACGTCAGGGGTATAAAACATGCAGCAGACGCCATTACATCAGTTTTTCTTGCCCCAGATGTCAGGTGCCCCCCTAATGGAAAGCAATTACATCTATAATACAAGGATATACCTCCAACAAAAAAGCAAATACACCAAAAAGCTTTTTGAGCATAGTGAGTGAGTAGATGTACAGCCAAAAGAAGAAAGGGGGCTATAGGGAGGGTAACCAGGACTGCAACAGTGAATACACACTAACATCTACATTTAGGGTAAGAATACGCAACTGTACTATGTTCTTCGTGTTTCACTGTTGCAGTCATTACATTTGGGTAGATTCCCAAAGCTAAGGTTGGGAGGAGGAATTTAAATAGAATTAGGACCAGCTATAAGGCCCTGCAAGACTGCAGTGGCAAAACCAGCTCTGGATTTAAAGAAAACTGGCAAATGATAATGCTTGGTGAAAGTATGTACAGGACTCCAGGTGGCAGCTTCTAGGATGTCCTTTGTAGGGACACCCCTGAGAAAGGCTGTAGAGGTAGATGCAGCCCTATTTGAATGGGGTCTGATGCCCTGTGGAATAGGTTTTCCATGGTGCTTGTAGCAGAAATGAATGCAGTGGCCTATCCATTTGAAATGGTTTGCTTTGAAATAGCTTTCCCTTCTGTCCCTGCAGCAAATGCCACCAGCAGTTGTTCAGATTTCCTTTGAGGTTTAGTCCTCTCCAAGTAGAATCTAAGTTGTCTGTGCACATCTAAGGAGTGCAGTATCCGTTCCCCTTTGTTCTGTGGGTTAGGAAAGAAGGTAGGCAAATGAATGCACTGATTAAGAGCCACACTGGATACCACCCTGGGCATGAAGGAAGGACTGGTTCTGAGGGACACCCTGTCTGCATGAAAGATGATGAAAGGGCTCCACTGCCATAAGGGCCTGTAACTCATATACCCTTCTTGCAGAAGTGACTTCTAAAAGGAATGCTGTTTTCCAGGAAAGTAATTTTAAATCTGCAGTGGCAGCTGGCTCGAAAGGAGGAAGAGTGAGTTTCTCCAAGACAAAGTTAAGATCCCAGACTGGAGTTGGAGCTCTCCTCGGTGGCCTTAACATTTTGGCCCCTCTGAGGAACTACTTGAGCAGTGGGTGAGAGAAGTGCTATAATGAGCTGAAATGGCCGAGGCATGAATTTTGATGGAGGAAAAGGACAAGCCCTTATGAAGCATCTCAGTCAAATATTGTAGAATCTGAGGTAAATTGGGTACTGCTGCGCTCATCCTTTGAGATTGGTTCCATGTAAAAAAATATTTTCCATTTTGCAGCATAAGATTTTCTAGTAGTAGGCCTCCTAGCTTCTAAAATTATATCCATCATTGATTTATTGAGGGGTGGGGTAAAGGAGAGATTAGGTAATTAGCCAGACTACTAGGTTCAGGGTTTGCAGCTGAGGGTGCAGAATCTGGTTCTCCTGTTAAGACATCACGGAAGGAGTCTAAGAAAGGTGTCATGGGGCCAAGTGTGACACTGCACAGGAGGTGGTACCAGTGTTGGCGTGGCCAGTCTGGTGCAATTAAAATCGTCCTTGGCTTGTCCTGTTTGATCTTTAGTAGTACCTTGGAGAACAGAGGAGGAAAGGCATAAACTGATAGGTTTTTCCAGCTGAAGGATAGAGCATCCACTTGACAAGCTAGTTTGTGGGGAATCCTTGTGCAAAATTTGTCCAATTGATGGTTCTGGGGGGAGGCAAACAGGTTTATATTTGGGATCCCCTATTTGCTTGTCAACATGCAGAAAATCCTTGGTTCCAGTTTCCACTTGTGTGGGTCCCTGAGGTTTCTGCTTAGTACATCTGCCAGTGTATTTAGTTTTCCTGGCAGGAATTGAGCTTGTAGATTCACTTGGTAGCTCAAGACTGTGTTCCACAATGCCATGGCTAGTCTGCATAGGGGGTAAGAATGTGTACCCCCCCCCTTCTTGTTTATGTACCACATGACCGTGGTGTTGTCCGTTTTTACTATTAGTTGTCCTGGAAGAATGTGGTCCTTTAAGGCTGCCAGAGCATTCTGTACAACACTAACATGTCCTTTTGATTTATGTGTAGGTGCATTTGACTTGGGTTCCATTTGCCCTGAATGCACTTTCCTGCCAGATGAGCCCCCCCATGCATAGTCTGATGCGTCTGTTAAGGTTTGGGCGGCAAGGGATAGTGTGAATGGTAGTCCCTTGTTTTGGTGGCAAGCCTCTGCCCACTAAAGGAACTCTAGGCATAGACAAGGTATGACAGGAATCACAGCTTCTAGATCCTGTGAATATTGACACCATAGGCTTTTGAGATACCACTGCAGTTTCTTCATACACAGCCTTGCATTTGGAATTAGAAGAATGCAGGAGGCCATGAACCCCAAGGCTTGCAGTATTTGCCTTGCAGGTAACTGGGTTTTTGTGGCCACTTGTTTGAAGTAGGTTGTCAAATGAGTCAATTTCTCTGGCGTGAGGAAAACCATCTGGGAAGTTGTATTCAAGCTTGCTCCCAGGAATAGAATTTGTTGACAGGGTACCAGGTGTGATTTTTTTTCATTTATGGTGTACCCCAGACAAGTCAGTACCCTTTGAACAAAGGCCAGATGGATTCAAATATCTGTCCTGGCTTTCTGCCTGAATTAGACTATCGTCCAGATATGGATATATTTGAATATTTCTTTGCCTGCAGAATGCAATGACTGGAGCTAGGCACTTTGTGAATACCCTGGGTGCAGTAGATAAGCCAAAGGGCAGTGCAGAGAACTGATAGTGCATGTAGCCTGCTTTGAAGTGTAGGCATCTTCTGCAAGACTCTCTGATAGGGATGTGCAGGTATGCTTCTTTTAAGTCTAGTGTTGACAACCATGCATCTTTGCCTAGCATAGGAAGCAGCTGGTGAAGAGTCAGCATCTTGAATTTTGGAATCACCAGAAAGGTATTTAGAGTAGAAAGGTCCAAGATAGGACGCCATGTATTGCCTTTTCTGGGTACCAGAAAAAGTCTCGAATAGAAACCTTGTCCCTTTTCCTCTTCTGGTAACAACTGAGTAGCCCCCATGCTTGAGAGAGAGAGTACTTAAATTTGGGCCTCTGCCCACTGATCAGGGGGTACCATCTGGCCACCCGCTTGGTGTTGGTAAGGTGTGGAAGTGAAATCTGTATCCTCGGGACACTATATTTAAAACCCATTTGTCCTGGGTAAAGAGTTCCCAGTTTTTGGCGTGCAGACCAATCTTTCCCCCCTAAAGGAGCATTCAGTTGGGAAGTGCTTGGAAGTTTTAAAAGCAAGTCATTGAGACAGTTTTCCATAGGGAGAGTCTTACTACTCTGATTTGGGTGCAGAAACCCCCCACTGCTTAGTCTTGTGTGTCCCCTGGGACTGAAGCCTGGGGTTTCTGCTGTGTCTGGGTTTAGCTTGAGAAGACCTGGAAGGGGCTGTAAAGGACCAATTCTTAGAGGGCCAGTGCCTACTAAATCTAGGAGGCTGAACTTGTAAGAAATCTTTAACAGTTTGCATAGATTTAGCTTTATCTTCCATCTTTTTAAGAACTTCCTCGGCCTTGTTGCCAAACAGGGAGCATTCATCAATTTAGCTTTAACATGACCAGGCAAACCTTGCTCCTTAAGCCAAGCATGCCTTCTGAGCACAGACCCAGTAACAGCAGCCCTGTAAGAGGCCTCTAATGAATCAAATCCACATTGCAAAGTATGTTTTCCAACCTGTTAAGCAGAATGTATTGTTGTTGTTGGTCTTTTGGCTTTTTCCCGGTAAGGGGTCGCGCCACAGTGGAACTCCGGTCCGTTAATGATTTGCAGTCGATATTTACAAAACCCCGAGGTGCCAGCTCGATGCCCAACCTTCAACGAAGGCACACCCATTTACGCACGCATGTCTTTCAAATGCTACCAAACCACAGGGAGGACATGCAGACTCCACACAGAAGGCACTCCCAAGCCAAGCAGAGAATCGAATGGGAGAACCTCTTGCTGTGAGGTAACAATGCTACCGCTGTACCACTGCAGATGATCACCATCGCGAAAGATCTTCAGCACACTGTATTAAATCCTATAATTCTTTATTTTCAGCAGAGTCAGGAATTATTTTCTGTTTTAGCAATCCAATATGTTGTTGATACTTTAACATATGAAACTGGCAGTTTAAAGCCCTAACGGCCAAGGTTGAGGAAGTGTAAACTTTCTTACCCCATCTATCCAGCGCCCTGGAGTCTCTATCAGAGGGGGTAGGATTTTTAGCAGTAGAAGCCTTAATGCCCTTGGGTCCCTGTGAAATAGTCTCTGGATCCGCAATAGGATTTTTAAAAAGGCACTTGTGTGAAGCAGGAACCCTGTAATATCGGTCAGGCGTTTTGGGAACAGGAGGCAAAGAATCAGGGGCCAAACTAGATTCCGAAAAAGCATCATCAACAATGTCTAGTACAGGAGGAATATATGCTGAGGCAGAAGTAAGAAATCCCTAAGCCTCTTTTTTGAATCAGAAAAATCCTGGCTTTCCCAGTAGAAATGCTCCCTTGAAGTATGTAAGGTTTCACCAAAAGAAAAATCCTCTGGAGGGGAAGCAGAGGGAATAGAGTCCTCTGCATCAGAATCCTCATAAGTAGATAAGGGCAAATCCAAATCATCAGAAGAATCAGAAAAATCAGAATCCTAGTCAGAAGATTCATAAACAACTTCAGTCCTAAGTCTCCTAGAAGGTGGAGGCTGGCTTCCCTCGATTAGAGTTATAAGATCTTCAGCCATTCTTATCATTTGTTTTTTAGGCAGAGGACTGAGCATGCAGCCTGGGCGTCATTGTTTTAGGCATGGTTCGAGATTTAGGCCTAAATGAAGGAGGCGTCTGTTTAATATTAAAGTCCTTAGGTCTGAATACACCCTCAGAAGCCGGTGCCTGCACAGCAGCTCCGGACCCATCCAAGGTAGAGCCATCCGTGGGTTTCATAGTAAAAGCATCTCGCGGCATACCGGACTCCGAAAGGGTCTCAGTAGAGGCCTGCAAATCAGAAGTAGCGGGTATCAGGGGCTACGAAAGCACCTCACTGAGTGCCGGCAAACTGGTGACTGGCTTAGGAGAAGCGCAGTCTACAATTTTGGACCTCGGCGGCCTCTCTCTGCCTTTATCTTTGCGTTTTTTTTTTTTTAAATCCTGGTAGTCAGATGGCTAACCAACATTTCTGGATAATTAAACCTAGAACCAAAATATTTACAGGCAATAATATACCCACAACGGACAGTGCGCTGATTAAATAAAGCACAAAACCGACAGCAAGGTATGTTGTGGTCAAAGCCTAGGCAAGGAATACAGTACGAATGAAAATCTTTTTGAGGTACTGCTTTCCACAAGTAATGCAATTATTAACTTTTACTGACTTTGCTAAGGAGCAATAAAAAGTTTCCCCAACGGGGTACTTATCTTTAGCTGAAGACTTCGGTTCCGAAACTCAAACGAAAATTTCAGGAGTCGGCCGACCAGCACTTGCGAACTGCTTCTGCTTTAGACACCACACAGCAAGAAAGACTAGGGTAATGTCGTCAGCTGCATGTTTTATACCCCTGACGACCTGACGTCATGGAAGAAAAGACAGCAACCAACGCAGGACCCAAGACTTCGTTAATCAGGCCGAATGAGGGCTACTGCAAACAGATAACCCAAATGTAATGACTGCAACAGTGAAACACGAAGAACATCCATTGAACCAAAGGCCGCTCTTCCCCTGGAGATCAGATCCAACATGTAATGCTCGATAAGGGTGTGGGGCTTAGCCCAAATGGCAGCTGCACAAATGTCATCCATGGAGGCCCTAGAGTGGAAGGCAACAGATGCTGCAATAGCCCTAGTTGAGTGAGCTTTGATTTGGCCAGGCTTAGACCCCTCCATAAGTGAATATGTGAAGGCAATGCAATCCCAGAGCCATTTAGACAAAGTAACTTTCGATACTGCACCTCCCATTTTAGGACCCACAAAGGAGATGAAAAGCTGGTCCGACTTGCGGAAGGATTTAGTTCTGTCTAGATAGAAACATAATTGTCTATGAACATCCAAGGAATGCAGGCAGTAGTCTCCCTTGTTAGACTAATTTGGGAAGAACACAGGGAGCTCAATGGACTGGTTAATCGAAAAGTCAGAAACCACTTTGGGGAGAAAGGAGGGGTTAGTACAAAGTGATATTCTGTCCTTATGAAAGATTAGGTAAGGATTCTTGATACATAATGCTTGTAATTCAGAAATTCATCTGGCTGAGTTTATAGCCACCAGAAATAAGGATTTCCATGACAGGAATTTTAGATCACATGTCGCAGCATGTTCAAAAGAGGGCAGAGAAAGAGACTGCAGAACCCAGGACAGATTCCATGCCTACACAAGTTGCCTGATGGGAGGCCTGCTGTGGAAAATACCCTTGAGGAAAGTCTTGCAAAGGCAAGAGGAAATAAGCGGGAATCCATCTGAACCATTATGGAAGTTAGAAACAGCTGCTAGATGGACTCGAATGGTGGAAGCTGAGACCCCATTGTCGAACAGTTCAGCCAGGTAATCCGCCAGGTAATGAAGAATAGAAGCTACGTGGGCTAAGAATGGGTCTAGCTTCTGATTATGTGACCAAACAGAAAATCTTTTCATTTGTCCCTGTAAAGTTTCCTGGTGGATGGTTTGTGAGAGGCCAAGTGGAAAAAACAAGCTGTCAGCTTGAGAGTGGACAGATTTAGGGGAGTCCGCCCTTGTGGGTGAGATATGAGGTCCTGACGAGTGTCTAGGATCCAAGGAGGTTAGAACAGATGAGGTCAGAGGAAGGGAAACCATACTTGATGAAGCCAGAACAGGGCAATGAGGACCACTTTGCTTCTCAACTAAATAGCTTTTCTTAGAACAAGGGGGATCAGAGGAATCAGAGGATGAGCATAAAGGAGACCTGTGGGCCAATCATGAATCAAAGCGTCTCTCGGTGACTTCCCGAGAGGTGGAAAGAGGGCAACGTAGCTGCTGCATTTTGTGTTTGAGGGGGAGGTGAAAAGGTTGCAGCATGGCTGGCCCCAATGGCTGAAAATTTTCACCTCCACACTCGGGTTGAGACACCACTCGTGAGGATGGAGAATGCATTTGCTTAGCTTGTCCGCAATCACGTTGGACCTCCCCGAGATATGCGTTGCAATCAGAAAGCAGTTGGAAGCTATCGCCCACTGCCAGATTCTCATGGCTTTGCAAAATAGGGGGTAGGATTTGGTCCCTCCTTGTTTATGTACCAGACCACGAACATGTTGTCCGACTGGACAGCAATCGTTCTGGATGGAAGGAGCAGATGAAAAGCTTGCAACGTCAATAGCACCGCTATTAACTACAGGACACCGATATGCAAGTTGACCTCTACATCGGATCACGTGCCTAGGTCTGACTTTCCCTGGAAGTGGTCCCTCCCCACCCCATCAGGGAAGCATCCGTGGTCACCGTGGCGCTGGGCTGCGGAGCCTGGAAGGGGCAACACCAAAGATTTTCATCTGTACTCATCCACCAAAGGAGATCTTGTTTGCAAGTGTTGGTGATGAGAATCTGAACTCATGAGGTGAAGATTGGGTATCCACTGGACCTGAAGGAACCATTATAGTAATCTCATGTAGTCTGGCTAAGGGAACAATAGTGATGGCTGCAGCCATAGACCCCAGGGCTTGGAGAACCTTCCTTGCAGACACCTTTCTTCGACAGAGTATCACTTGAACCTGTGCCCTTAATCTCTGAAGCCTGTGAAGAGGAAGCGTGATCAGGCTTGACTGGGTGTTGAATATTGCCCCTATGAATTACAATTGTTGTGAGGCTTGAAGGTTGGATTTCTCCCAATGTATTGTGATGCCCAGTGACTCCGCTAGAACCAGAGTGTAGTGGAGGGCCCTGACCAGTAGACGCTTGGTGGGGGCGAAGAGGAACCAATCATCTAGGTACGGAAACATCTGGAATCCCTGAAGTCTCAGATGAGCTGTTACCACTGCAAGCCATTTCGTGAACACTCTTGGGGGCCAGAGAGACTGAAAGGCAGGGCTCTGAATTGGTAGTGATTGGCTTCCCAACCGGAAGCTAAGGAGGTTCCTGGAGCGCTTGTCCATCTTGATATGGTAATATGCATCCCAGAGATCTAATAAACACATCCACACACCCTCCTGCAGAAAGGGAAAGATGGACTGAATCATGACCATGCGGAACATGGTCTGAACTACCAATTTGTTTAGTTGGCTGAGATCCAAAATGGGCCTCCAGTCCAGTCTTCTTTGGCACCAAAAAGAATCTTGAGTAGAACCCTGATCCGCACTGATCTGGGGGGACCTGTTGAATGGCTCGTTTTTGACAGTTTTTGTATTTTGGAAGCTGCCTCCTCCCTTTAACTGGGTGGAACATCGGGAAGGGATTTCGGAGGTCTTGAATAAGATATTAGGGGAATATGGTAGCCTGTGGTAATGATTCTCTGCACCCACTGATAGTTTGCAATAGAAAGCCAAGCAGCTTGGTGCAGACAAAAACGCGCCCAGATTGCTTCCAGAGGAAAGCAATCGGGGAGCACTTCAAGAGTGCTGATACGGTCTACCCGAGAAGGAAACTCTGGAGCCCTGGTTCTGGGGACCCCCTCTGCCCCGAAAGGGGAGTCTTCCATTATTGGAACCCCCTCTGCCTCTGGAGGAGTCCTTTCCACGTGCTTCACGGAAAGGACCTTGAGGCTTCTTGTGCCACATCTTCCCGCTCCTCTGATTCCTGGAGAAGGAACACTGAGGTTTGGAAAAGCGAAGGCCAGCAGTAGACAAGGTCTTCCCATCTTGCTTGCACCTGGCTAATGTATCCTTGACCTTAGCACCGAACAGAGCTGTTGGTTCAATAGGGGCACTTAGAAAGGAAGACTTGAAGAGTCTGCGAGGTCACAAATGCGCATCCAGGCATGGCGTCTCATGACTACACCTGCACCCACAGCTCTAGCCACTCCTTCGGTTGCGTGTGACAGCAACCTTATGGATGAATTGGATATCGACTCTAGGGTGACAAGTTGGGAATCAACTTTATCTCGTGCTCCATCCGATACTTGGCCCGAGAGGGTTCCGGAGAGTTTGGAGATGGGATCTCTCTGGAGTTTCGTACAATGTGCCAAAAAGTTCAGAGACCTAACTGCAAAGGTCGATGACGCAAAAACTCACTTTCCCTAACCTGTCCACTGCCCAGGACTCTGTTGGGCGGGTGAACATCAGTACTCTCTTCCGCAAGGTCCTTTTTTGTGGCTGCCAGCACCATAGCGTCCACTGGCAAACCGCTAGACCAATGGGGGTTAATCCTCTGGAGAGGACAGTACGTTGTCTGATCTCCTGGGGATGGCCTCAACAGAGTCTGGGTTCTTCCACGCCCACTGCACGATGAACTTAACCAACTCATCGGCAGGGGTGTCACCCAAGAAGTAGAGGGCCAAGAGTGAAAGGCCTGCTGGAATACGGATTCCTCCGAGGAAGGATTGGAGGGCTTCCAGTCACCCCTCTGTTTTAAGATTTCCTTGTAGTCTCCAAAAGAGACATAGGGGCTGACCGTGGGGATCCTTCCCCATCATCATAGTCCATATCTTCCATGAGGGACTCCTCTGGGGAGTCCATGTGTTTTCTCTTACATGCCCATTTCCAAGGGGGTTCTTCAGTGGGAGCATCCGAAAAAGAAAGGGAAATGCCTTGGACAGGGGTTTCCTGGGCCTTGTGGACTGTCTCGGAGTCCTGGGAGGGTGGCCTTTGACAGCTGCGGCTGAGAAAGAACTTGGGGGATAACTGACGTAGGAGGATTGCTAGAAGCAAGCATCCTCTCCATCACCCGTAAAGCGGGCCCACCCTTAGAGGAGTGGGAGCCCGGAACCGAAGAAGACAAAATCGGAACCGGGGGTCCGACCCCGCTTTGCAGGGTCACCCCCCGGGCACGGAGCCTCAAGAAAACTCGGAGCGGTAGTCACCATCGGATCTGAAGCCGGGACCAACAACACGATCCGAACAGAGACTAGAACCGGAGGTTCCACCCCCCCCAAGCATGAGATTGAGGAAGGGTGGGTTCCAAAGGAACCAACACCCAAAGGGGCCTTGGAGCCTCAGACACTGTTGTTGTCGGCGCTGAGGAAAGGGGTCCTCTAGAAAACGTTGGATATATGAGCCTTGCATCCAAGGGAGGAGAGTATGTAGGGGTTTACCAGAGTAATAGATCCAAAGACTGGAGTGGGATGGGGTATAGGCAAATTTTAAATTCCACTGGCAGTCAGCAACTGGTCAAAAAGGCGCATCACATCCAATTCTGAAAGGCTCCTGGTGGATCTTACCAATGCCAGAGGGGGAATCAGGCCAGTCCAAAAAGGGCTGCAGGCTTGTCCGGCAAACGGGTCCACAGATGAGTATTGGGTCCGTGGCATATCGCAGAACCGCACCGATTCCAACTTAGAAAATGGCAACAATGGTATGGTTGGAGCAGAGAATAGGCCCGAAGTCGAAGTCACAAATGGGATGGATGGCAAAAACTACTCCAAAGTTGTTATCCGAACAGACATTGGAGCGGTGGTGGGTCACGTCAGTGCTGAGACAGAGACAAACTGATCGGAACCGAGGTAGTAGATGTCGCCATAGTAGTCAGTGCCAGGGTAGGCGCAGAGGGACCCTCGGTAAACTTTGCTGGAGCCAGACTCGGAACTGATGTCGTCTGAACCGAGGAGGCAGTACGGTGCACGTAGGAAGACTATTGGCCCTTGTGCTTATGGCTTTTACCTCTGTCACCAGCCGGTAAAGAGGGGTCTGAGCGAGTATGTTTCTTGTCCACAGAAGGAGGGGATGAGACCTCAGTCGCAGAAATAGTCTCCGAAAAAAGGCGAAGCAAGCAGGCCCTTCAGAATCAATTTACTCCAACGTTCATTCAGCATCTGCTGACTGAAGCTAGCACAAATATCACACGGGGGTTTTGCAGACAAATGCAGAACCCCCAAACAGTACACGCACTCTTCATGAAGGTCGCTATTAGGAAGTTTACCACTGCAAGAAGAGCAGTGTTTGAACCCCGTAGTTTCCTTCTCAGACGTAACAGTACACACTCTCACACAAAAGGAAAAGAGTGAGGAAAGTGGAGAAAACGAAGAAAGTGAAGAGAAAGGAAATACCAACAATGGTAATAAGATACCACAAGGGTAAAAAGTTCAAAATACCAACAATGGCACTAAAGGGATACCTGTGGGTAGAGCTGAGTATATAAAGATATCAAAAACGAGAAAAACCTTTTACAAAAACTTGTAAATATATAAGATAAATCACTTAGCTGGAGAGCTCTGTGAAACGCTGCTATATGGCTGCGTGGCAAACGAGAGCTGAGGTATCTGAGTAAAGGGCACTGTGGGTAGCAGCTTAGCTCGAGAGTTTTTGGTGCACGCAAGCTTGGTATAAGGCCGACTCTGTTCAGAGGGCTCGGAAATGAACCCATCAGTGATGAATAGGAAGAAGATTAACAACTTCAGATCATACATTACACATCACCAGATGTTGCTACTGAAAATAGAGGCCACCGTGGTGTAGCAATTAGCGTGGTCACCTCACAGCAAGAGGTTCTCCCGTTCAATTCTCAGCTGGAGCGCCTTCTGTGCGGAATCTGCATGTCCTCCCCGCGGCTGAGTTGACGCCAAAGACATGCAAGTACGTGAGTGTGTGAATGGGTGTGCCTTCCTTGAAGGTTGGGTGTCGGGCTTGCAACTCGGCACCGTAAAAATCCACTGCCAATCATGAGCGGGCCGGAGTTCTGCTGTGGCGACCCCTAACCGGGAAAAGCCGAAAGGCATCACTAAGCTTAAAGATGGAGTTTGGTATTGCGCTACTGCACTCATATAATAAAGAGGGGTAAAAAACATACAAAGGAAACGTAACAAATCAGCAAAAGGAATGGATGCATTATGTTACATGGAAATATTACAGAAATTATGACATCTTTTAGGCAAGAAATTGGGTTAATTCACATTCATAAAGCAAGAAGGGATTTGTACCTGTGGGCACTCCTTGGATTTAAAAACAGCAATCAGAAATTAAACAGATCAATAAAAGCTTTCTCAAAGAAGAGTAGCTGGTTTACAGAGAATGTTACTGTTGAAATGAATCACAATCACACACTAAAGATAGTAAACCTTTAGAATTAAAAAATTATTGTGCATCAATTTTATTAAGGACTTGTACCAGCACTGACCAGCTGTTTTGGGATTTTGGCTCTTGCATGCAGTTTACTGCAGTATCTTGTAGTACACTGTATAAGAAGTCAATGGTCAGATAATGGAAACCATTTTGCATGGTTTATTCATAACTTTTGCTTTATGTTAATTTAGAATGGGCAACATTCCTTGGAAAGTATGTTTTGTAGTAAATAAGAGTCCTCTAGTCTTCCTTAAAGGTTGCCTCCACAGAACAAGCGATTCCTTCAAAGATGAAGGAACCTATGCTAATGTCCTTAAATACAGTGGAAGGAACTGCTGAATGCAGTACACTTCACAACCTCATATTAAGCCTAAAAGCTCTGTTCTAAACATTCTAGGTGTCTGCCTCTTCTCTTTGGGGGGGTCCACATATCCCCCTGATGTACCTTCTTGTCCTGTCACAATTCAGTGAAATTTACATTCCAAACTAATGCTCTACTGATGTGCCAACCATCAGTCTAGTCAGAGATGCAATTGCAGGTAGAAGCCACATTAGAAAAATTGTTCTTGGCAGTACGAAAGACGATGCGCAGTCTGATCTAGAAATTCATGAGTAGAAAGCTCCTGGGGAAACCAGAGTAACAACCTCTCAAGGGTCTACATTTGAGGGGAGAATGTGCAGATGTTCAACTTCATCCCATGATGACCAAAATATAAGACAATCATTGGAGAATGAATTGGGGAAAAAATGTCCACGATGTTTGATGTTCTGAAGAAAAAGGACCATACCATTCAAATAAAACAACCATCTCCACAGCAAACTCTGAGAAGGATTTGAAATTACTGGGTCCACTTTTTTTAAATCAAATAAAGATGGTCAAAAGATCCAACCAGTGAACAATGGCATACCCAATACAGCTATAGCTACTAAGCCTGCAGCATCTAAACATACAATTACAATGTGGACACATCAGGTTTTCCAAGCTTACCTCAAGGAATTAAAGTTAAGAGCTGGATTAAGTCTTATGCTGTTTTAAGATTAAGGAGAAGTACAGGCCCCTTGGTAATGGAAAAACAGCTAGGAGTAAGTTGTTCATCGATATTGCTCCCAAAAAAAGGCTCCCTGAAAGTTTGAATAGTTGCAAATTCTGTGTTAGCCCAATCGCCTCTGTGTTCTACTGCCTTTGTACTTTACTGGACCAACATGGCATTTCTTTATTTTCTTTAACAATATAACAAACCAATTTTTTGAGAAATAAACACCTCACAATTCTGTCAAGTCTGGTTAAAAATAATGAATCCCATCAGCAATCATGCCTCTCAACTGTCCTGAATTTTGCGGAATATCCTGAAATTTCCTTATTTTTGCTCTGTCTTTCATAACATTTCTGATTTTGTGTTAAATCATTGACTATTATTAAGACAATAATAAAAGATATTAGAGTTTCATACTTCTTAATGTTCAGAAAATGCATTTTGATGCAAAACCTGTAGTTTTACCAATTGCTTAAGAGAATGCAATATTTATATTTGCCCTTGAGTCTTTGTATGCCCCCCCCCCCAATTGTTTTTGGCTTTGTCAAAAATTGAGTAAAGTTGAGAGAGTTATCCCAGCCATCAGAAGTTAAAACAGATTAAACACAAATTCATCATTGCAACAACCCAAAAGTCTTCAAATAACCTATACTCTAACTCAGTAATACTTGAGGATACAGTCGATGTTTGTATGGGACCATACAGCCATGAAAAGATTAAATTGTAAACTGGAGTACAGCACAAGATTATACCTGCGTCATCAAATCGAGAGGGGCTATGAAAAACAGGGCACCTTATCAGAAACTGTGGCCATACCTAACTACAGCACATGGAATACTCTATATAGCAAATGGCATCAGTACTGCACAATTTAATATTCTTGGGTATTTACCTGGAAACGTCCAGAAATACAGACTAAGCCATTTCAAAGGCACCACATACCAAGGTAAACAAAATAAAACTGCATTCTCCGCAAAAATTCAGTGAGAAGTTTTACTGAAACATACAATGTAAATCACAAAATACTTGTCAGCACACAACAAATAATCCTTTCAAATAGTTTACGGATCAAAGTATAAAAGAAAACTTAAAACAAAGTAAACATCTGCATACAAACTAGAAATCGAAACTCTAAGGCAGTGTTAAATAACTACTTCTATTTGCCAATATCTGTTCAACCACTTTTATTAGAAAAGGAAGAACATAAAGGTTATTAGAATGTATGAAAACTTAGTTTTGTCCATTACTGTGACAGGATTGTGGCCAACTCAGTCTGTAGCTGCGACAATTTAAGTACCATAACAAAATGACAGGCCAAACTACCACTTCATACACACACAATTTTGTTGAAAGCATGTGAACTTTAAGTCAAACATTTCACTGCTGAATGTGTCAGACGTCACTTCTATAACCCATAACCAATGTAACAGTGAGTGATGACAATGAGACAAATGCTGACCAACCAGCGTATCGTTCTTTTTTATTACTGACAGCTGTGCCATTTTTGGAAACTAATAAGCAAACCTCACGGAAACTTCTTGTGTTGCACACACATGCTTGGTAAGTATTAAATATATGATGCAAAAACACTTCTGTTTTCATATTTATTCCTTTTTAGTCCATTCACAATTTCAAAACTGAAACTGTTGACAGCCAGATTCTCCTTCTCCAACCTTATCAGTTCTCTAGCAATTTTGCAATGCAACTCTGAAAGAATAAAGCACATCATAACGGTAAACAAAGACTATTCACAAAATGAGTTAAAAAACTTACAATTTATAAAAGTGTTCCTAACAATACATAATGTCTACCTGTGTAGTGGTGATAAATCTCCCTACATCAGGGATGAATGCATGGTGCTCTCCAAAAATGAAAGTGTTACTATGCCAGGAAGATGAGAGGGACACAGTGCACGTGGCCCTAAGAAGAAATTCCAAGTGCAGAAAACCAAACAATCTCTGCAAAATCCACTATTACTTTATCAATGTAGTTTCTGAGCTAATATTAAGCGGTACTAGCCTCAAAAGTATTAGGCTTGCTAAAACATGGAGTTTTTTAAAAAACATTCTTGATCTGTACTTCTTAAAACAAATCAAAATCATGCCACAAAATAATACTACTTATTCCAAGATGTTAAAAAATGCCTTTAATATTGTAGCCTCTTTCAGTACACAAACATGGATAATTGTCAAAATGTTTTTCTGACAGCAGGCATGTACTAAATTTTTGGGAATGTTGCGAAGCCTGAACTGTTGATCTCTTTTCTGGCTCAAAGTGCAAGGTGCATCTTTGTAGCAAAAATAAATGTTTCAGATGGAGTGCTGGCAGCATACTCGTGTTTACAACTGCAGTGTTTCAGTAGCCTTTTGGCACCAGTTCTTCAAAGAAAAACAAACAAATGGAACCGTTCACTAGAAGTATTACAAACTTCTTAATGCAAAACACCTCTAACCCTTCAAAAACCCACAGTTCCCTAATACCTGCTAACGACACAATATGGACACTTCAGTGTACTTAACACCCTTGATAAACATTTACCCTCAGCAGGAAAAAAAAATGTCAAGATAAAAGATGTGGCAGCATTGAAAAGCTTATTCTCGGGGGGCGTGGCTTGGATGGAAGCCTGATAGCAGCATAAAATCTCTGCTCTGCAGCTTTTCAACTTTGACGGGATTTATTACTAAAAATCAGCACAAACAATTTCAAATTAATAGTTCTGTGAAGTAGAACTGGAAAGCTTTCTTTTAGTGTATTTTTCATCTAAGAATCTCCAGATTTTCCTGTCAAACTAAGAAAGAAGGAAGGAAAAACTGCACTTAAAGAAAAAATGAGTCTTAAATTCTACACAGTAAGAGCAAGACAGCTCTCTGAAGAAAGATGCATTCAATTCTGACAAATATCCAAGACCTAATAACAAAAATGGACAAACTAGATACAAAAGTGGATAAAATAAAAAGATTCCAATAAACAAATTGAAATACTGAGTGACATTCTAAAACAGAAAATACAAATTTCAGCAATACAAGAATCTGTCTCGGATATTGACAGCAGACTGATAGACGTAGAGAAAAATATGGAAACTCTCCTATTACAAAACAACAAACTCATCAATAAAGTAGATGATTTAGAAAACCAACCAGAAGAAATAACATCAGGATATACGGTATACCAGAAGGAATGGAGGGAGACAATATGATTAATTTTTTGACAACATGGATCCCTAAAACACTAAATTTACCAGAGGCTCTTTCTTTTGGCTTTAAAAGAGCCCATAGATCACCAACTACAATCCCATCAAACAATAAGAAGACATATCCTAGATCAATAATAGCAAAACTAATGTCTAGCCAGGATAAAGATCTGACCTTAAAATCAGCTTGGGCTCTCTCTCCTATAAAAATAAATTATCAGATAGTCAGATTTGACAATGACTACTCTACTACCGTTTTAACAAAGAAAACTAATTCCTCTCATCAAATCTCTCAAGCAAGTTGGTATTAAGGCACAATTAACATACCCTGCCAAAATTAGACTTTGCCTTCCTGAGGGGAAAAGAACCTTCAAAACTTTAGAAGCAGCAAACACTTTTATAAAGAAGAAGAATCTGGTAACTGCAGAAGATCAAATGGATACTACTTCAACATTAAAGAGACAAGCAGCAACAAAGTCTGACTGGACTGTGAAAGACCAGAAGAAACTTAAAGACAAACTAACAAAATGTACTTTTTGCCCTATTTGTCTCATCTATCTTAAACATTTTGAATAGTCAACTAACATTCTGACATCATAGATTGCTACAAAGATAAAAATGGTAAAATATGATTTTTATTAATATATCTATTGCTATTTTATAGGTTCATAGATTAGTACTAAGTTAACTGCCCTTGCAAGCCATTTTAAGCCTAGCCAATTATTCCTTCTGAGACTCAAACCCTGCACCTTGTGTTTGTAAGGCAAACACCTTAACCATTAGGCCACCCTCCCACCAAATCAATAATATAGATATATGAAGTAACATAACTTCATCCATCACATTTAGTATAAGCTGCAAGGTACTTAAGAATGCCTAGCTGTTATTCTTAACCTTTAGTAATTAAAATGCATCCATTACATTTAACATAGGCTGCAAGGTACCTAAGAAATGCCTAGCTATTATTCTTAACTTCCATGAATTAAACTACATCTTGGATAAAGTATATATTTTATTTACTTATTTATTTTCTCTATTAATACCTAAAAAGTAAACGCACATAAAAAAGTTCATAAAATATAACTAATGTGACATGTTGTGATTTACATAAGTGCAATGTCTCACTTGCAGTGTGGTTATAGTATTCTATGTCTTGATTTTATGAGAACTAGAGCCTCGTAAAAGGCTCTGTTTATGTTGTTTAACAAAGTACTAGAGATGTGTTCATTTAGTGAAGCAAGCATGACATATTAGTTATAAATAACTTAAGATAGAGCTTATATTTTATGCCTGTTTTTAAACACGGAAGCTCTGTCTGGTGGCCGCAGACAAAATCGTAGTGAAGATAACAGCACTCCACCACCTAATCAGATGGCTTTGGCTTCACATCTTGTTTTAGGAGCCAAACCGAAACTGCAGCAAACCAACATAGAGTCTTTTTTACCACTTCCAGTACACCCGAGAAGGGATTCAAGGGGAAGATCAACAAGCCACGGAAGAGGAAAAAGGAGGCTATCGGGGGAACCGTTGAACAAGAGAGGTCGACAAAGAGACTAAACAGTTTGGTCTTTAATTTATCTGATTTACCATTGACTGAAACGGACTATAAATTACTTAACAAGGGTCTTAGTTTTATACCTGCACAAATTGGCAATATATCTGATATATTAACTGACTTAAGAGTCTTTATACGCAACATAGCTTTGAAAATGTTTTTTAAGCAAACTTCACAGAATGTAAGTAATTTAAACAATATACAAAATGGTTTTGAATGTTTTAAAAGAAAAAGTGCATTTACGCCTGTACTTCATCCATGTTTGGATTGTTTTATAAAAGCCTGTGAAAACGATCTTTATAAACACTATTTAAATTATAGTAAAGGTTCTTTATCAGTGTTTCATAACATAACTAATGATGAAAGGATAGCTATGAATGCTTTAGCTAACAACACAGAGACTACGATAAGACCGGCAGATAAAGGTGGGGGCTTGGTCATTCTTAATACCATTGATTATTTACATGCTATGGGTTTATTGTTACAGGATGACAATACATATAAGGAAATAGATATAACAACGGTTGATAAGCTGATATGTGAGGTACATCAAAATATATATGATATGATGTTAACCAGACAAATCAGCTATGATTTCTATATGTTTTTACTAATTGAACATCCGACTATACCTTACATCAAGGGATTACCCAAGATGCATAAAGGCATATTACCTCCACCATTGCGCCCCATTGTAGTAGGACATCAATGGGTTACAGAGAATATTTCTATATTTATTGAAAGAAAATTGAAACCATTAGTTATGGAAATTCCGACCATTTTAAAGGATTCATATCAGCTCCTTAACAAGCTTAGGAATCTAGAACACAATATATTAAAAAGACATTTATTAGTTACTTTAGATGTCAAGAGTTTATTTACAGCAATACCGAATACCTATGGATTAGAGGCAGTTAGATTTTTACTTAAAGATTGTCGATACAATAATCATGAACAAATTTTATTAAATGCTTTATTAGAGATAGTTCTCACTAATAATGTGATGTTTAATAATTTATTTTACATTCAACAGTGGGGGGTGGCCATGGGCACCCCCTGCGCAAATACCTATGCTAACTTGGCTGTTTATAAATGGGAAATTACATGTTTATTTACACACCCCGATTAAAGCAAGGTCCTTGCATATTATACATTTGTGGATGACATACTTTTGATATGGGATGGAACACCTACTGAATTGAACAAATTTGTGAGTGATTTAGAAAAAACTACAGATTTTTTAAGGTTTTCCATCGAGTATTCAGATTCCAGTATTAATTTTCTTGATCTGAATATTAAAAAAGATAGGGAAGGTAAACTAAAAACATCACTTTACAGGAAAAAATGCTGGAAAAATACATTATTACAATATGATAGTATGCATCCTAGATTTACTTTTAATAATATTGTTAAGGGACAATATACAAGGATACATAGGATTTGCCAGGATGAAGATGAACGCAAGGCTGAGTTTAATAAACTAGAACAGCTTTTTCTAGACAGGGGCTACAATTCTGAAATGGTAGCTAGAATTAAAGGGATTTTTGCTGATAATGATCCAAAATTTATGCAACAAAAGACTTTTTATAATTTTGATAGACAATTTAGACAACAAGATTCACACCAAGTTAGATGCATAATTAGTTACACTAGTGACAATAAATATTTAACAAATATTATTACAAAAAATTGGTCGATCTCGATTACTAATGATGAAATTAAACAAATAATAGGTGAAAGGCCCACCTTCACCTATAAAAATACAAAGAATCTGAAAAGAATATTATGCAATGAAAAGATGAATTGTAATGAAATTAAGAGGTATAATATGGGTACTTATCCATGTGGAAAATGTAATTCATGTCAATGGATTTCTAAAAGCAAGAGTTTCTTACACCCTGAACTGTTATTTGATTTTGAATTTAGATGTTCAGCAAACTGTGAAGACAGTAATGTGATATATTTAGCTACATGTGAGATATGTCCGGCCTTCTATATAGGAATGACGACAAGAAGGCTTAGAGACAGGATACAAGAACACCTGTATGCCATTAGGAAAACAGACCCTAAAAATGCACTATCTAAACATATCACAGAGTATCCAGAACACAAATTTACTTTCAGGGTGTTACAAAAAGATCTTTAAATAAGAGAAGGGGTGACAACTTTAATGATCTAGAAAATCTAGAATTAGACTGGATTTTCAGGTTTTGGGCACAGAAACATCCGGGCCTCAACAGTTATGTCAGTATTAGATCGTACTTAAAGAAACGAAAACATCATTGATTAAATAATACTTAAATGCATACCTAATGATTTTTACCCATATTTATAGATAGTTTGCTCATATGGGTCTAAGTTGATAGAATAATATTTGTCTTTTATTCATGCACTTTACAAATATTGTTTTTTCCATATGGTTAAAGAGGTATTATGCAGTGCTAGCAGAATTGGTACAGGACATAATAATATCATGAAATAAAATGCACCATCTTAAAGTTTGATACAGTTTAGATGTATTTATGTATTTATTTATTTATTCATTTATCAAACAGCTATAAACTTGCCTGATTATATATATAGGAATTTTTAAAGAAATTTTGTATAATTTCTGTATATATTCTGATACCTAGTGCATACACATATTTGATGTTGATCGATATTTATGCATAGTTATGCATACATATGCAATACATAACTATGACAGTCATAAATGTTAAATAAGCATTAAATATTCAACATATTTTCCTAGAATATATTCAGTGGTAAATAACAGTTTACATTTATTTCATGTTTTACATCATATTTTATATGATTTCATATTCTATATTTGTTTATTTTTATTTAATTTGATTGACACTATTATAACTAACATAAGAAATAATATAAATACGACAATATAAATATACAAGTAACATTTTATACATATTGTCAAACATATTTATATTTATAAATTAAATACTATATTATGATTTATATACTTTTTGGTTATATATGTCCATACTAACTTGGACAATTATACAACTAAGTTATATGTTGATTTTGATTTTTAGACAGATCGGCAGATTATATTGTTGTAAAGTTGGTTTTAAATAAGTTTTTAAAACTATTATCGAGTATGTGAAATTTGTTTGCTTACTAATCTATGTTGCTATAAACTCATGACAGTATGGATATATTGGTTTTTTGCATTTCTGATCAAGATATGATACATCGTTCCATATTTTGGTTTATCAATGGGCAGCTTCTTAATGTTTTCGATAGCTTTTTAATAATATTACAAGATTCACTAGCACAAGAAGCTTACATTGTCTTGTATGCCTATAGCTTTAAACACATCAAATGTATACATATTGTTTAATTGGTTTATTTGAATCAATTATCTGATTAAATAATTACAAATGTACTATATATAGAGTGAGATTGTTAATGTTTTATATTCATCTGAAGAAGCGTGCATTTGGAAGCACGCGAAAGCGCTCATTTTATGTAATAAAGAACTCGTTTTTATTCTACGTGGTGGTTGATCTACAATTTTTTCTACTATATCGTTTTTGGTTCCTGTTTGTGGTCAACTTTTAAGGGAAAGGTTTGCTACCTATATTCTAATTGTTTTTAAACAGTATGGAAGTAAATGCGCTTAAACTGCTGTTTTTCTACAGTACATTAGATTTGCAACAAATAAACTTGCAGTATTTCGAACATTTTTAATCATTTGATACATGTTAAATATAATTCCCGCCTTCTTACCTAAATGGTTTTGAAATTAGAGTTTTTGAAAGCAGCTCGAGCCTTGTAATTCATCCACGAGCCTCATTTCTTCCCAGAAACAACTTAAACGCTTAGCAGGAACTGAACAATTGACCTCTGAAGCTGTAGTTCCTCTGAGACCAACGGACCAATCAGAACGCTGGAAAAATGGCAAAGTAACTCAAAACATAAAACGAGCTTTATTTCCATATACCTGACAGACAAAAATAACTATCTATATGCTTTGCAAGGTTTATAATGTTGATTAAGAAGGTGCTTTTTTGTTGTCAGGGCAGCAGTTCCAACATAATGATCGCACTGCTGTTAATTTGTAGAGTGGTCCTCCTGATTTTGCCTCATACCGTCATGCTGTTCCCTTCTAAAATGCTTCATTTCCTGGTAAAGCACTACATTGCATTCAGGCAGTAATGCAAGAAATACATAGTTATTATTGTTTAGAAAATGAAAATTAATACAACACATGTTGTATCAACAGGAATTCAGATCGAGTAAGGTTTTAAAACCATTATTCCTTGTCTTCGCTGCTGATTGTTCAATAAAGAAGTTAAAAGCTTTGTTATGACTGAGCAGTCACTGTTGTATGTATAATCTATATATGAAAAATAATTAGGAAATAGACAGACAAAATTATTCTGTCTTCCTATAAAAACGCTACACACATTCATATTAAACTTTGGTCTGTAAAATAATCCTTTTGCTGCATTAATTGCTAAGAAAGCAATTCCACTAAAATAAAAACGAGTTGTGAAGTTCCCCTTTTTTGTGCAACAGAACTGGCACTAAATCTTGTGCTAGAATCAAGGGGTCTTGCTCACAATAACTCATAAGCAATGGACTACCTAATCTACTCGCAGTATTCATCAGCAGTGCTAAACAGCTGTAGAAAGGGATGTACTACCTACAAGAAATAAAGTGTCATAACATTTTGAAAATGTCATGACTTAATTGGACGTTATTAAGTTAAGGTACTGTCCCCTCTTACACACACCTTGAAGAAGTAATACAAGATATTTCATCAGCTCATTGGGGGTGTTGTCCTGATAATGGAAGAGTACCAATAAAAAATATAATAAAAAAGCAGTACAGCCAATTAATACATTTTTTTGAACATTGGTTAAGTGCATTATGTACTAAAGAAGTATTGGTTAAAATGTCAGTGCTAAAGTATTTCATCCTTAGTTTTTGTAATAATTTTAAGAGATACGGTGTTATACTGTTGCCATAACTTGTTTAAAAAAAAAAAAAAAAAGTTAAGTCTTGTTAGTACCTTGCAAGACACATTATGAGAAAACAGAGATTAACCAAATATTACATGTTAAAATATTGTGGATGAAGGTCAAAAAATATATGTACTATTGCATACTCCTTTTCTTTTTTTTTTTTATATACTGTTTCCCCAATTTGACACCGCATGAAATATAACAGCTGTAGTAACGTACTGAAATTTTCTTTTCCCCAATTTGACACCGCATGAAATATAACATCTGCAGTAACGTACTGAAATTTTCTTTTTTCTTAAATTTTATATGACCTAGTTTATTCAAACAAGCTTCTGTTTTTTGGGGAGGGGAAATGAAGGTTATAACAGAATAAATACTTTAATTAATACATAGTTTATGCACACACAAATTTAAAAGTTTCTTGTTACCATTCTCTGAATGATTGATTGTAAGAATAGTAAGGTATTATATATCACTCACATTTAACCTTAATCAAAATATTAGTTCATATAGACTCTACAATATATAACCCTATCTTCTTTTTGGTTATTAATGAAGCATGCAGTTGCAGTGACCCAATGTTACTGAATATGTGTTGGCAGACCTGTGGCTTGTATGTAACACATATTAAGCCAGGAACACTAGGTTCCATGAAGAAGGATGTTACTGTAAATACTATTTTACCTTCTTTAGTTGTTACAGAAACTCAGTCCATAACAAATTTTGTTATAACCTACAAGGTTAATCATCTAGGAAATCATTATAGCTATTTTGAACTATTATACATTTTAAATGGTCTTAACGTATAATTGCCTATCACTGAATGTTAATGGGCTAAATAACCATATTAAAAGAGCAAGCATTAATAAATACATTTCTTTACATAAGGCTGATATAGTATTTCTTCAGGAGACACATTTAATATCCCAAGACTTAAATAAGCTAACACTAAAAGACTATAAAATATTGACAAGTTCCCAATTTAATTACAAAAGAAGAGGTGTACTAATTCTTTGGAAAAAAAAGTCTAAGGCTTCCTGAAATAGTAAACTCATATGTAGACAAAGAGGGTATATGTTAACTTTAGTAGTAATTAAGCTTGCAAGGAAATTCTATACACTCAAATTCTTACTGGATCCCTGGAATTGGTACAAAGTCAGTAGAGAAATACTTAGACATTATAACTTTACATTCTAGAGGAGAAATGATAGTCGCAAGGGATTTTAATTGTATTCTTTCATCTGATGAAACTACAAGTTGTAAAACCTTCAAGACCTCCCCTGTAGCAAAACACCTACATAATTGTATCAATACAAGAAATTTAAGACATATACCATATAAAACTTCCCTCTTCCCTAAAGTTCTCTCACTATTCATATAGGTTTGGGACACAAACTAATATAAAGTCTTAGTGTCAAATTCTTTACAATCAAAAATAGATAATGTATTATTAATATCTTGTCCCCTTTTTGATCATAATGCCATTACTTTTAGTATAACTTTTCAAACTGAACCTTTAATACATTGCCAAAGAATACCAGCTTATATTACGAAAATAAAAGTCTATCAAGAATGGATGTTATCAGAAATTAATCAGTTTTTAGAAACAAATGACAATGGAGAAGTATCGGATACAATCCTATGGGACACCCTCAAAGTTGTATTATATGGAAAAGTTAAAATGTGGTATATGCAAAAAAGAAAGGAATGGGATAAAAGACTACAAGATATTCAAACTGAATTAGATAACTTAAAAGGTAATCTAACACCAAATAAGAAAGTCTTAGATAATATAAACAAAAAATATCAAAATGTATTGCAATGCAAAACATCTATAAATCTAGAGAAAATTATGTTCATACTCTTATCAATCCTAAAAGTCTACATAGAATTGCAGTACGTTCAAAGTACTTGAAAGAAATCACATAAAAGAAATTGCATATGTTGAAAATGAGAAAAATAAAAGATACAAATTTACATTCCATACTACAAGGTTTCAAAAAACATTCTGAGAATATAAATACTCTCAAACCAATACATGAAAATCTAGACAAATACTTATCTGATAATATTCTAAAGACTTTATCCCCTGGGAATATTGCTAAAATTGACGGACCTTTCACATATACAGAACTAAAAAATCAAATAAACAACTTAAAAACTAATAAAGAACCAGGGTTAGATGGTTTAATTCCTGAAATATACAAAATCCTTACTGATAATACCTTAAAAATACTACTAAACACATTTCAGGAAATCAAAACTAATTATAATATCCCACCATCATGGAGATATTCATTAATCTCTCCCATACTTAAACCTGATAAAGATCCTACTTCCTGTTCCTCCTATAGGCCCATCTCACGATTAAATATAGATTATAAGATTTTCATGAGCATAATATATCAAGCAGAATCAATTCCATTATACCTAGCCTAATAGAGGACGATCAGACGGGTTTTATTAAACAAAGAAAAGTCCACGATAATATAAGACTTCTGACTCTTATAGATTTAGCTAATAAAAATAAAAACAAATTAACAATAATGCGTCTAGACAAATACACCCTTTGACTCGCTGAGTTGGTCCTATCTATTTAAAGCTTTACAACACTAACTTCTCTCTAAATTTGATAAAATTAATTAGAAACCTTTATGAAGACTTGTTTCTTTTGTAAAGATAGGCTCTTTCTTATCCCCTCATTTAAACTTACAAAAGGAACAAAACAAGGTTGCCCTCTTTCCCCTTTAATTTTCGCTCTAGCTGTAGAACCACTAGCCAACTATCAATACCAGAGCATTTCTTTTTTGGATTTGTTCTGTTGTAGCGTTTCTTTTTTGGATTTGCACTAACCAACTATATTAGAAATAATGTTCACATTAAAGGCTATAATTTAAATAGTAACATATTTCCAAAGATTCAGCTATTTGCGGATGATTTGTTACTAACTAGTAGAGACATTGATACATGTTTAGATCAGCTACTTAACACTTTAGATTTGTTTGAAGGCTTATCTGGACTAAAATTTTATCATAAAAGACCCAGACTTTAATAAATAAAAAGACAACTATGAAAATGAAAAGTTATAAATGCTTTAACCCGGACAATACACAAATTAAATACTTGGGTGTTCAAATTAATTCCACTCAAGAATACAATTACCACAAACTATAATATCTTAAAATCTAATTATTAATCTCACAGATAATTGGAACAAACTATTTTACTCTTGGTGACAAACTAATGCTAATTAAAATGACAGTGTTACCTAAAATTCTTTATATAAGTCAGTCCTTAATCATTCCCCCAGCCAAGAAAATATTAAAAAAAAATTAGCAATAACTTACTAAAATTTCTGTGGTATCCTCAAAAACCCAGAATATCTTTACAAAGACATGTGGCAAGTTGGGAAGAAGGAGGTATTAGTTTTCCTAATATTGAATATTATGTAAATGCTTCTATTTTTAATATAATCCTTTTATGGTTAAACCCCTCATATAATTCATATTGGAAACTATTACATGAAAAAAAAATTATTAAATAGAACGTTAAATGACCCTCTAACTACAATACACCAAAATACCTTTTTTTGGTCTTTACAAAGAATTTAACACACAAATTAACTGCTTGGGAAAAGTTACAATCATTACTAAAAAGTATTAGATGATTTCCTGAATGTATACAGAAGTATTTCCTTGTTATGGACTTTGTAAATAATTTGTTTCAGTTTTGAGTGTAAATATGTTATGACTGTTGTTATTCTGGTTATAAAAAAAAAATTAAACATTTTTGAAAAAAAAGGAAAGCTTATTCTCTGCCCTACCACTCAGCCATCTGGAACACATACATTGCTTAAATAAAAATAATGTTACTACACATACAAGAAAAACATGAAGCAGGTCACTGAATGCTCACTGAACTTCCACCTAAAATATTAAAAGATGCATTGATGACTGCTAATAATTAGGAATGAATACATACACAACTTGAAAAAAACCTACTCTGCTTTAATTAATACCACTGGCAGAAACTGCGCTTCTAATGAGCACAACAGTCAAGTCACATCCCACGGGTTTCACACAACTAGCAAAATTCTGCACAGTCTTGAGCAGTATAACCTCCATAAGCAGCCCCTTTTCTTAACTCTGGAGAAATCAAAAACCAATCTTTTTATTTCTGCAGGAAAACATGGGGCTTGAATACACAGCAGTAAACACGTGAAGTAGCAACATGCAAATACTTATCCTAAATGTGCCATGCACTCAATGTCATAAAATTCATAATGCACCTATAACGCAAAAAGGTTATTTATTAAATCACATTTGCAGGAAGTGCCCAAATTATTTTAACCCCTTCCCTTCACTAAGGAGAAAGTTGAGAAAACTCCCTCATTCCTGATCTTATACTAATAAAAACTGCAAGACTAATACATAAATGCAATGCTACCCCCCCACACACACACACAAACAAGACAGAAAAACACATACTTACAGCAACTGACAATGAAATAAGCAAACAATTATGTGATTAAATGAAAGGCTAAAGGAAAATATTAAAAACTTCTGAATTACTGAGAACCACAAAACCAAAGATGACCCCAAAGGACAGCTTATCTGTAACCTCCAGTTAACATGGTTAATATACTTGGCACCTCTCTTCAATCAGTTACCCAGAAGTAAGTTAGTACAACAGCATGCAAAGTATCACAACAAAACAATTTGCAGGAACACAATAATGACAAAACAAAATTGCATTCTTCCACTAAACAATAGTGACAAATACAACAGGAAACTGTTACAGTGACACTGCAAACACAGGAAACAAATGGTTAAATTTTGGTAATAAGTGTACTGGCAAACAAAAATTCTCCTACTGATCATAATGACAACTGCACACCAACACTTGTTACATGGTAAGCAATCAATCAGTGAATGCATCAGCTGCTCTGCATCCTGTGGTTTTATTGATCTCACTTATCTGCCATACTGCCTGCACACAGCTTACTGTATATGAAGGCACTTCATTTCAAGTACAGAAGACTGGAGTGCAGTAATGTGCAGCCTGACTGGGCTACTTTACTGCTGTCAGTAAGCAGCATGGCACACAGCTAGCAGCGAAAGCTGGCTTTTAACTTTTTGTAGGTGCCAACTCTACCACAGCAGAACCGAGCTTGTGAACCTAAAAAGGCTCAGGCATAAAGGACATTCGTCACAACTGCTCAGACAAAACAGGAAGCACAAACAAAAATCCTGGTTTATCCTGTTTACTTTCAGTGGAGGAATGCAGCAGCCTTTTGAGATAAACTTTCCATTCAAACATTCTGTACTTCTGGTAAGTGAGACTGGAAATCCCTGGTACCTTACACTGGATATACAGTACGTAGCTTTAACACTAATGAGCTAACTACAGTGAAATGTATGTTGTCTAGTACACATCTGCTTAAGAGAACTTAACTGTACTATCCTCAGTGAGGCTACAGATAGGAAGAATGACAAATCAGAACTAATTATAGACACACAGACAAATATAAAGAAAGCCATTTGCTTAGTCACTGTTAGAATAATAGAAGAGAAAGGACATTTTTTACACATTTTTGGGACTCGAACCCAAGATCGCCAGCATACCATGCTGGTGTCATTGCTGCTGGATTAACAAGAGCCAACTGACAGACAGATGCAGAGTTTTCACTTAAGAACTTCATCATTTCAGCTAGGAACTCCCTAACATGGGGATTATGGTCAAATTACAAGCATGCACACACACACAGACAAATCACTCTGCTTAGGCATTGTTAGAATCGAAGCGAAAAGATAACATTGGCTTTCATTTTTTGAGACCTCCAGTATACAATTGTTGGCATTACTGCCGGTGGACCAGTTACAGCCTCTGGGCAGATAGGTTCTAAGTTTTCCCTTAGGAGCTTTTTAGCTAGGACCCCCCCCCCACCCACCCACAACATGGTGATTAAACTCAAACAACAAACACACACAAAGATAAAGCCTTCTGCTTAGGCACGGTTATTAATGCAGAAGTGAAGAGAAGGTTTGCTTTAATTTTTTTGGGAACTGAACCAAAGACTTATCATATTGTACTAGCATCACTGCTGTTGGACCAACAAGAGTCTCTGAACAAAAACTAGAAATTCTGTATGTAACTCTACAGTTACCCGTAACAGGAAAATAAAAATGTCAGTGATGTACTCACACAGACTCAGAAATACAATTACTGATAGATGTTAATATTAATAGATGGCCTGAGCAAAAATATCACCAATAAATTCATTATTTTATTTTTCAAAATAATCTCTGGTCAAATGGAGAGAAACAATTGAGAGGATACATAAACCACAACATAAAATAAAAAAAAAAAAAAAAGAAAGAAACAATGCGTTAGCCGGCAATGGCATCTCATACAGAAAATGTACAGCCATGTTCCCTACAATGCATAACAAACTGAAGGAAAACACTGCAGCATAGCCATTGCCAAGTGTCAGTTGAGTTGAGTGGGGTCAAAGTCACTCCAGTTCAAAGCAGCCATGCATGCTCTCTGTGTGATGCCCACCACTGCTACCAATATGTAATAGCCACCAATATGCATCGTCCCCACGCTGGCCCAGTAATCAAGGAGCCTGAATCCTCACCAACACTGGAGAGGGACATGTACTTAGAACACAAATGGATACACTCAGTATTTGCAGACCTCTCTGCATCAAGTACAATTTCCCTTAAGAGCACACAGGGAACACACTCAAGCCCGGAGTTGTGATTTCTCTGTCTCCCTCCACGTCCCTAATAAGATTTCCCACTGGTACAGCTGTAGGGTTAGGTCTAAGCCAAAGTCCTCCAGCACCCTCTCTGTACACCCAGTGCTTCATGCCCCTGTCCCAAGTAGCCGACGCACACACCCCCACCTGGGAAAGACTGGCATAGATCACCCGCTCTATTAACTTTGCCCAGACTATAAGGTAGTTATCACTGCCACCAGTTAGTTACTATAAAGGCTCTTACAAGGATATCCAATTATACTGTGTAATATTAATACTAATACAAATAATAGTAGTTCACAAAGACGGTTAAAACTTCAAGAGTGGCCCACACAGTGTCTCCAAATAAATATAAGCACTCTCCAAGGTTAAGTTTTAAATACATTTAATAATAAATAAAAAGTACATAAAAATACTGAATATATATTCACAGTAAACCACAGAATTCAGACCACAGAAAATACTGAAAAGAACACTGAAGGACAGACTCAGACAAAAAGAAAAACAATATCTAAACTAAGCTTCAGCTAAACTAAGCTTCATTACAGTCCTGACTGAATCTAAGAATTACTGTTCCCTAGTAAAATTACTTACTACTGCAAGGCAAGATGCTGTGGGTGAGGGTCTTTCTAGTCAGGCTTCCCATACAGAATACTCAATCTGAGATTTCTCTCTGTAATATCTAAAATATAACTTCCAAGAGGGCTGGTAAATGACTTAATCTGGTCACTTGACTCTAGGTTCTCACAGTATTCTCCTTTAAAGCTGAGACAAAGTTAGCACAGATGGTCGCAACACACAACAAATGTTTATGGCAGTGCCAGGGGCCTCCCCGCTTTTCACTGATCTAATAGACAAAGGCTCTTCTCCCCAGACCCAGCGTCTTCAGTCCTATTCAGCACTGTGGGGTGCTTTTTAATGATTTAACGGCTCATTTATATTTGCCTTATTTTCTTAAATTTAACCTCTGCTATGCTTTTATCCTCTATTAAAACATATACATTTAATTCAGCTACAATAATACATGTACAATTCTCTTCATTTCAGCAGGGTGCACTGTTGATGATGCATTTCAAGACACTCAAAGCTCACAAACATTTTCAGCACAAGCATCTGTACAAAATCAGTTTGATATACAAATGACATACAGTTCTAATGCATTTGTAACACAAGCATCTTGTATAAATCAGCTGGATACCCAAAGGACAGATCTTTCTTTACAAAACTCCAACTGGCTATTTGACCATATCATGGCACTCTATTATGCAAAATATCCTAAAAACAAAGGAAAAGGTAAATAAAATGCAAGTGTATTACTATACTCAAGTCTGAGGTTAACATATTTGAGGATAGTCTACAATACACAAGAACAAATGGATATTCAAATATATAATGTCCAATCCAGCATATCCACAACTTACTGAAGCACGTAGAGAAAGAAATATTTGAACATGTAAGAAAGAACATGCAGAAAAACAATGACAGAAAGGAAAAGTACAAAAATTGGGGACTGTTTAACAGCAAGCTTGTGCAAATAAGCACTCACTGTAAAACAGGTGGAAAAGAAGCAAGTTTATACCAGAAACTGAGGAACGTAGAGAGCCAGATATGAAAAATCAAGCTGTAGTATCCAGCTTTCTTTAGAATATTTTTTCCTGCAGGATGAGATAGCAAACAGAAGGGAATATTGCATCTCATGCCTCTGACAATAACAAATGCTCTTGGAGAAGATAAATTGTGGAGTTAACTATAAGGTTGTTTTACATAAAAAGCAAATTATGAAAAATGCAAATGAAAGTATTCATTGTTTTTGGGTGTTTTCACAAGTTATATTTTTCTAAAGTGTTTTAGTCTGCTGACTGGACGTTTTAGATGGGAGAGGGGTACTTAAGGGAAAGTTTTTCAACATTATGCTAGTGTTGATGAAGGCCATGGTTGTTTTTGGTCGAAAGCGCTAAATTTGGTTCAATAAAGTAGTCTTTGATAGTGGCTTGCGTCGTGTGTTTTTCCCCAAGTGCTGTTTTATAATGGATAAGGTATTTACCTCACAGACACAAGGTACCAGGTTTGATTTTCACCTCTGAAAGGTAAATTGACTGGGCTTAAAATGGCTCAAAGGCTTAATTGACTGGGCTTAAAATGGCTCAAAGGCTTAATTGACTGGGCTTAAAATGGCTCAAAGGCACAGTTGGCCTAGTACTTGCCAATGAACCTAAAGGAACGGTCATGTAATATGTAGGAGTAATAGCTTTCTATCATAATGACTATTCTGTCCATACTATGGAATGTAAGCAGCCTTAAAGGCGCAAGTAAAAAGCAAGAAGTACTGAACTATATTAAGTAGTGTGCAGACAGCAATGATATAGGAGATGCAGCGGGATAAAAACAAGCATGCAAATTTGACAAAAAAAGGATATCAGGTATTAAGACAAAGGGTGGTAATAACACTGATCTCAAGAAGGGCTCCGATAGTGATACTAGAGAAGGAAAAAAAAGACAACGGCAGATTTGATACAGATTACTGGCAAGGAAGGAGGATTATGCTGCCAAATATTTACATTCAACCTAAAAATGCTACTACACAGATTAAGAGAATTTTGGGAGAAATATTAAGTTTTCAGTAGGTAATATTTATGCTAGAGATTCAAACCTGACTTGCAATACTGAGGATGTACTGGGACCTAGATGAGAAAATATAATGAGAGATTACAACTATGAAAATACATGAGAGAATGCTTATTATGAAGACGGGAATTCTGTAGCAGGAAACCAGACAGCATTTACATATTCCTCAAAGTATGATAACTGGGCTAGACTAGACAAATTATATTTTACAGGAACATGTGCCATTTAACTGAAAGTTTTGAAACATTCAATACCCATTTCGGGATGTGCACCAATAAAAACAAAGATAAGATGTGGAGTAATGAAGTGCAAAAAAATGAGACACTGGCACTTTATCTGTTAAAGAAACAGGAATGTAAGGAATAGGTAGAGTAAATTACTCAAGAGTAATTAGGAAAGACATTTTTCATAAGGGATGGTTAGTGAGCGGGATAAAATGAAAATTGAGATAAACATAGTAGAAACAGAACAATGATATGAAAAAAGTAATAGGAGTACTTCAGAGGGATTGACAAAGGTTAAAATACTGCATAAAGGAAGAGAAGAAACTGCAAACTGCTAAAAAGGAAAATAAAGGCGTACCTGGATACTAAGCATGAGTTTAGAAAGGCTGATGTAAAAGCTATTTTGATAACCCTAGAGCACAAAAGGTTTTAAAGATAATGACTTAGGCAAAAAAAGGCAGACTGGTTGCCAAATTAGGGTGCATGTGATAAGAAAATTATTGAGATCCTATAGAGATAGACATTTCAAATATTTTATGAAAATGTATATAAAGCATTGGAATGTGGAAACCAAGAAAAGGCAAAAATGGAAATATTTATGAAAAACTTACTTATGCCAAGGTTAGAGGAAGATAAGGCTCAACATTTAACATGGGAAGATATGAGATACAAAATGTGATCTATAACGAACAGGAAAATCACCAGCAAACATTATTCCTATGGAATTTTGGAAGCTAGGAGGGAAGAAAATGGTAAAGATTGGGAAAGGGAAGTAACATCTTGAAAGAAAGCTGTGGTGGTGGTATTACCCAAACAGGGGTAAAGACCCTTTAGAGATAGTGTCATATACACCCACTTCAAATTTAAAGCAGGATTATAAAAGTTTGTCTATACTAGCTAAAAGAGTAGCAAAGGTGTTGATAAAATTGATAGATTTGGCTCAATGTGGTTTTGCAAAGAGGAAGCAAATATCTGGCATTAACAGAACAATGATGACCTAGAGGGAAGCAGAGTGTAGGAAACCACCACCATTGTTGATGTGTCTTGATGCAGAGAAGGCATCTGAAGGACTCAGCTGGTATTTTATAGAAAGGGCAATGGTAGGATTTGCATTCCCTGACAGGAGGATATATATGAAGGATCAAAGGCAAGAATTAAGGTGCGATGTTTCCTCTCCAACAAGGTATGTTTGAACAGAGGAACCAGGCAGGTGTGTCCTCTTTCCCCCTTATTTGCTATATATTTAGAACCACTGGCAAAAAAAATAAGGGACTCTCAAATTCTAGGATACAACTGATACGGTAATAAAGAAAAGTTAGATTTATTCACAGATATTTTGTACCTGAAAAAAAATAAACCGAAAAGTACACTTCTGTGTTGTGGAAAATTCTAAAACAGTTTTATTACTTATTTATTTTTTTAGGATATAAAATAAAGCAAAAACTACAACAGTAAACTCTGTAGCTATGTATGAATTGGTTCAGCACTAGCCATAACAGGGACAATAGATGACAAGTTTAGAGTTACTGATTAAAAGATTCTATTATTGCAGCTACAGATATGTGGGATAGACTAATAAAGTTGAGCATTGGGAAGTTCTTAAGTATGGATATGGACAGACACAAGCAGTGAAATAAACAGTCCATTTAGTTTTATATACAGGTCAGATCATTTTCATCAAAAAGAGGAGATGCTGTGGGCCATACGTAGCAGAGATGAAAGTTATTTAAGAGGTACAAGTTGATTCTCCACATCGTACAAGGTGGTTTATGATTTCCTGAGTTGAAGGGATACTTGGGTCACTTTGTTATTGCTCATACACATGACAAAAGCAGAAGGTTATAAATCAATGTGGAAGGGGATGATGATGAAATGGGGGAAGTTCTAGCAGTAAACAGTTATTTCTTTCAAAGAACTTGTAAGGACTTGGGTGCAGATCCTTCAGGGCAACCACCACCACAAAGTAGCAGAACATATTCTGAGAAGCAAACCAAAAAATGGGAATGCGAATGGAGATTTTACCAATAAGAACGACTGCAAATAAGGAGGCATAGAAAATATGCAAGAGGGATCTGGAGTTTACTGGAGAAAAATCAGTAAATGAAACAAGTTCTTTGAAAGAAATAACTTGAGAGGGGAAAATGTAATAGACTGAGGAGACCAAGCAGAAGTTTGGACTGCAGTTTAGAGACTGCCTTCCATACAGTGACACAGTATAGGAAAAGAGACATAGGGGAGTGCTAAGTGAAAGACCAACTCTTCTAAAGTTTTTAACTGACTCTAGAACAGAAACTGCTGTTAAAAAGGTATAATTAGTAGGGCATAAAAAAATAATACATAAGAAACAACCGTAGGTTAGAAAAGATTGGGAAGAGAGAATGGAAAGGCAACATACAACAGAACAATGGCAGGACATTTGTGTAGTTCTCCAAGTATTGAATGTTTAGGATTTTTAAATCAAAAGTATTTGCATAGGTATTTTTATAACCCCCAAGTAATCTTCAGAGAAGTTTAAGTAAAGAGTAAAAGCTGGAGGTGTGATGGGACAGACAGAAGTAACTGAACAGAATGAATCTTCATGGGAAGGAGTGATGTAAAAGACAGTTAAGACAGGACAGGAATTGGAGAATTTATGTAATTAATGAATTATTGTTGAAACAAAACTTAAGTTCAATGCATGAAAACGTCTGATATGGTTTTGTTTCTAGTACTGTATGTGCACCTATATCATAGTTTACAATTCAAAAATTGAATAAAGATGTTTAACAAAAGTATTTTGGGGCTGTTATCTTTTCAAAGGGAACATAAATGAAATGAGTCAGATTTGTAAACATAGTTGGAGCTACAACTTCAGTAATCTCTACCACAGCTAAGTAAGGTGCGGAGTCTGGAAGCACATAAGAAGCAATACTCTGCCTGACTTGAGGGAGTTGAAGGTAAAAGAACAAACCGCAAAAAGTCCTGAAATACTGCTCCTTTAAAAATGCAGTTTCTTCACTTTCTGCATCTGAAAGAATGGATTCAGTTGCAGCATCAATAAAGTAAGACTAAGAACAGAAATCCCAGTGAGTTGGTGGAAAAATAGCGACACGATGAGCAAAAATTATGAAAGGCGACAGTAATTCCAAGTATTACCTACGGGACAGGGTATTATAACCTCATCTTTTGAGGGAAGAATACAATAGGGGAAAGAGAGGGCTTCGCAAAAAAAAACTCAAACCACTAATTAGTAAGATACTGCATAAGGTCACAAAGACTACTGCTAAAAACAATGTGTGCATGGAGGTTTTACCTGCACAAATCAAGATCAGATATATTTTTTAGTTACTGTCTGTAATTTTCCTTTAAATGAAAAGGATAAGAGGTCATCCAAACCAAACAGCATGTGCATGGAGGACTGAGGAATCTGAAATAAATAACCAAAAAACAGGTGAGAAAAGCAACAGAAGGGACACACTATATTTGGCAGAGTATGAATCAACTTCTAGTAAAGAAATTCCCTTTGGCAGGAAAGAAAGTGTATCCGGGGTATAAATGTCATTTAATGCACTCAGCTTGCTTCTCCATCCAGCCAGCTGTTTAACGGTATTGTCCATTCTGCAACCTGTGACTAGGGGATAACAAGTGGACCTTAGTTGGCAGACCTGCTTACTAATGGTTCAGAGGTGTCTTACAGCGCAATGAAGCAAAGGTACTTTCTCAGCAATACAAAACCTACCTGTCCTTAAAAGGAAAATGCAATAATTACGTGCACTTTAGACCCTCCTGTTGGCATCATTAAAAATGTACAGAAATATAGACTGCAGTACCCAGCTACAGAACATCTTAATGAATGAACAAAGATATTAATGCTAGAAGATATCTACAACAAAGACTGGAACTGGTGGAGGCACTGCAGAGTGCCATCAGTGGAATCCTAAGGTAACTGCTACAAATGTGCTAAAGCAGGATATTAAATGGCAGCAAAGTGCAAACTAACAGCAAATGATAATTCATGTGGAATAACCAGACAATACTGCTACCAAACTCACAAGAGTAAATGTTACTTTATCAGGACCATAAATCAGAAGAGTTAATGCGCTCATACTAAATGCAAAAAGCATTAGCATGCACCAAAGTAGCAGAGGGCAGAAAGACTTCCTTGGTAGGAATCAAATGGATTCTGGTCATTGGGCAGCTCTAAACTTGAAAAGACAGGGACTAATGACAAGGTGGACCACAAGGAGGATGACCATAAGAAGTGACTATTTATGCACTACTACTACTACAAGATAAAGGCATTGACAAGTTAGTGACATTCTTGTAACTGTACTACAACTGCAACATTTTGGGCAAAACTTTTAACAATCTCTAAATTTGTTGGGCAATTCATAAAGAAAATGAAATGCCAAGTGGTCAGAAATATGTCTCAATCAAAGCTGATTAAAACTAGACATGACATCTGCAAAATATCAAAACCCTAACGTAATTTTGAGTTTAACCACACTCAGTGGGCATTTGATCTTGGGAAGCATGCCTTTAAATGATCAGAAATGTTTGAAAGGTCTTGTTTACAGATTGTGAACAATTACATAACAATGCAGTTACAAATGTGTACCCATTCCCCTTGGTTGAACAAACCTTTAATAGAGCTCTTAAGGCTAAAAAGAACATTTAATATCTCCAAGAAAAAACAACTAAGAAAGTTTAGAATGAGCAAACAGTTAAAGAATGCCCTTTGACAAGCTAAAGCTGGGTACGAGAATAAACTGCGCTGTGTTAACAGTACAACTGTACCTTCCTATGTTACTAGCAGTAATAAGGGAAAGGATAAATATATTGGCTCAATCCTACCTGCGGGAAAGAAATTCTTATTCACGAGGATTTGTAATTAGGTGATATTTTCTACTCACATTATACAACTTATCACAACTGTGTGACGACCGTGCCCTGGCCCAGCAGTCAAGGAGCCTCAATCCTCACCACTAACACCAGAGAGGTCATCTCATAGAAGAGAAAAGGATAACTAATACACACAGTTAAAGTACAATTACGCTTAAGTGCACACAGAGATCACAGTCTGGGGCTGGTTGCTCCCTTGCTCACCAGGTCCCCAATAAGACTCCCCACTGGCACAGCTATAGGGTCCAGGTGTCAGCCTAACTGGGCAAGCTAAAACCTCCAGTACCTTCTCTGTCCAACCAGTGCTTCGTGTCCCTGCCAAGTAGCTGACAACACACACACTGAGATAAGTCTTTATACAATTTCACAGACACTCTTGGGAAAGGGTGACAGATTCTCCAACTGTGCCCCTTTACCCAAACTATACGGTAGTAATTACTGCCACCACCCAGTTAATATCAGCTACTAAAAGGCCCTTAAAAGGGCATCCAATTATTACTGTGCAATATTAATATCCAATGGTAGTATGACTAACAGTCAAGGCTTACTTTAGAGTGGCCTATTACAATAACCACTATAAATATGCAATGCACTCGAGCTTATCTCTACACAAATCAGCCACAGGTAGGTTTCAAAAATATTTAATAAATAATTAAAACACAAGACAAAACTACTACACCATAGAGATCACAGTTCAGAGATCACACAGAAACTTAAAATAATACAGTAGGACAGGTTTGATTTCAAAGAAAAATACCTAATTAATCTTTACTAGCTTTAACTATTCCTACAAGAAATCAAAGTACTATAAACCTACATTTGAGCATAAGCAGAGTGCTGGTAAGTTGGATATTAAGATCAAAATGCTTTCAGGTCTTTTGTGAGAAATAGTATTTAAACATTACTAACAAACATGTCTCTAAGGCCCTCCCAAAATTGCATCATTTTTGACACTTAGGCTTTCCCAGTATTCATACTGCATCATCTTAACACCTGGTCTGAGTTCTCAGGCCACAAACTGCATTATTTAGCAATCTAACACCAGCACAGAAACTTACCACAGAAGACATTTCACATGTATATTCTGAGAGAAACTAGAGCAATAAAGCACCTTCCACATCTAAATTCTGGTCATAAACTTTAGCCTCAAAACAATGGACATGAAATCTTCATCCAGCCACCTTGGAAACGAATTCTAACATAAAAGATATTCATAAGATCTTTTCAACTTAAAAAGACACATTTGAAATACTTGGCTAGGTTTTCCTTACAGAAGACGGCAATGTTGCAAAAATCTTAAAGTTCACATTTTACAGTGTTTTCTTTACACTCAAGAAACATGCCTGCATTTTACATTTATTTACAAATGCCAGAATTAGATATCAAATTCTATTTGACTAGGCTGGCAGCGTTCGCCCATCTCTCCCCAATCGTCACAAACTGCATGAGCAGTTGTCTGGAAACTTGATTTAATGTTGCTAAATCTAATGACTCCATTCCACGTATTACGAAAGATGAGGTATGAATGTAGCCCAGGTCTTGTTTCTATTGCATGTTACTTTTCTCAGAATGCCAGTCATATTATTCCTACATGTTCAAGCTTTGTGCAGTTTGCTGCATCTATAGTCTTTGCACCAAATTGGAAACTGGATATAATATATCTATACATAAAGGGGGAGAATTTGACAAAATTTCCTACTATACACCTATTAGTTTAACATCTCAGTTCAGAAAAAAAAGTTTTTAAAGAGTTTACTGCTGCTTTGAACACTGACAGTATATCTGGTTCTCATACTGTCCAAATCAAAATCAAAATAAATGGGTGTAGAACAATGCTAAGATCTAAGTTCATTACCAAAGTTCTGTCAAGACTATGGATTAAGTTACTAGTGAGTAATAGACTAAGTACATCAATGGAAGAATTCAAATAATCGAATTCATGGATGGAATGGACTTCGCATGCATGTCAAACAGAGCACCTCACTGGCCCTCAAGAGAAAATTGGATGAGAAATAGAAAATTCACCCCGGGGATCACTCTAGTGGCTCTACACGACAGAGGCACTGGGAACTAAGGTCGGGTGGCATGATACCAGGGTAATCCTATAGGCTAGGCTTGTCAAGGCTTCAGGGCCATTAGCCTAGTACACACCCATGAAACCAGTTTGGCTTCATTAAGGGCAGGTCTTGCTTATTAAACCTGGTGGACTTTCTTGACAATGTCACCAAAGCCCTGGCTGAGGGCAAAACAGTACATACGGTCTATCTCGACTTAGCCAAAGCCTTCCACACAAACCCCCACTCAAGTATCATTGAGAAACTCTTCCAGCTGGGGAATAATCCATACATCACTACATGGGTAGCAAAGTGGCTCACCAACAGAACGCATACTGTTTCACCTCCATCAGTAGACCAGTTACCAGCGGTGTACCAAAAGGGATCTGTGAAGGCCCTCTGTTTGGATTCTACTTCTCGGATGTCCAGGTGAAAGTAGATGGCCTACGGCTTACCAAGTTCACAGATTACTGCAAACTAGGTGCAATCACTGAATCCCCCAACAATGTTAAAATACAAAAGGGGCTAACACAGACTAATGATTAGTGCCAAAGTCACGGTCAAGCTAAATGCAAAAAAGTGCATCATTATCCCCTTAGGGAAAGATGTGGCCTCTGCAATTTACATTTATTGATAGCAGCCCCCTAAGCTCAAACACAGTGGTGAGTTTGGGAACACAGGGTGACAGCAATTTAAACTTAGTTCACCACTTCTCCAGAGTAGTAAGAAAAGCCTCCTATGTCGTGAATCTCAAAAATAAAGGCATACCCAAGACTAAGGATGTTATAACTCCTCTATACCCGACCCTCAGACCACTTATCAAGTACAATGCTCCCTTTTTTGCATGTACCTCACCAGACTTCTGCAACAATTGTAGAGACTACAGAGATTTCTAACCAAGAAAATTGAGGGCCTCCAAAACATGACCTACAAGGAAAGAGTGAAGGCCGCATCTCTGTACTCTGTATCCTACAAGCCGCTGCAGGCGACCTATGCCTTGCCTATAGAGCTATCTCTTACCATGCCCAAATGGGAATGCTGCATGTCTGCAAATCAAATAGTACAGGAGTCACTAGGAATCTCAACCTAACCGGTGACATACACAGATCAAATTGGAGATACAGACGTCTCCGAGATAACTGCTCCTCTGGAACAAGCTCCCACTTCACTTGAAGCAGAGCTCCTCAATGACCCTATTTAAGTGTAACCTTGACAACTGGATGGGAGAACACAAATTCACCCTAGAGGTGGCATCTATGTCCCTTCATGGACAGGGGCAGTCAGTGCTAATCACTGATTCGCTCTAACAATGACCATCTAACCATGGTCAACTAGGGAACAAGGGTATTACATGGCTAGGCTTGATAATGCCCTACGGGCATTAGCCGAATAACCTCATATGAGCCTATAGATGGAAATACTTAGGCCTATACACAAGTCACTTTTAATCTTTATTCTTTAAAAAACACCTCTCAAAACTAGAAAAATAAACCCCACAACTTCATATATAACACAGGTTTCAGACTGGTCTCCCGGTCCCTACTAAACAAATATGGCATCTGAGAAAATTATTTTCAAGGAAGGAGCATTTTCATCATAACCTATCCACACACACACACACACACACACACACACACACACACACACACACACACACACACACACACACACACACACTTTTAAATTCCTGAAGCACTGTATTCTGCCATAAAAACATCAGGCATTATTTCTCCATTCAGTATTCATTGCCCTGTTCCTACTGCTCACAGATGCTTTCAAAC
>NC_056725.1:832088484-832282954 GCF_019279795.1 Protopterus annectens
ATACCCTGTCAGCATGGAAAATGATGAAGGGTTCCACAGCCATGATCGCTTGCAGCTCAGACACTCTTCTGGCTGAAGTGATGGCCAGAAGGAATGCTGTCTTCCAGGACAGAAATTTTAGCTCTGCAGAAGAAGCTGGTTCGAAGTGGGGCAGGGTGAGCTTTTCTAATACAAAGTTAAGGTCCCAAGCTGTAGCTGGTGCCCTTCTGGGTGGCCTCAAGTTGCTAGCCTCTCTTAGGAACTGTATGATCAAAGGGTGTGAGAAAAGGGGCTGCTCAGTGGGAAAATGAGCAGAAACAGAGGCATGAATTTTTATAGAGGAGAAAGAGAGGCCACTGTGTGAAAGGTCAGCTAAATAATCCAGGATGAGAGGTGAGGAAGGGCTGTGCCATATTGGCTCCCTTAGCCTGGATCCAGGTGCAGAACCTTTTCCATTTGGCAGCATAAGACTTTCTGGTGCTAGGGCATCTGGCCTCACGGATAACATCTAGAACCGGTTTGCTGAGGTTGGCAGATTGGTTCGGAGTTGGGGAATAAGCCAAACTGCCAAATTCAGTGTTTGCAATTGGGGGTGCATGAATTCCACTTCCCTCTGGGTCAGAAGGTTTGAAATCTGAGGAAGGTGCCATGGAGGCAGTGGTGAGAACCTGCTCAGCAAGGGGTACCAGTGCTGCCGGGGCCAGTCTGGAGCTATCAGAATGGTCCCTGGTTTTTCTTCCTTTATTTTGAGCAGTACCCTGGGGATGAGAGGAAGTAAAGCAAAGGCATAGACCGATAGATTGACCCAGGGGAAGGACAGGGCATCCACTTTCCAAGCCATACAGTGATGGTCCCTGGTGCAGAATTTGTTGAGCTGATGGTTGGAGTTGGGGAATAAGCCAAACTGCCAAATTCAGTGTTTGCAATTGGGGGTGCATGAATTCCACTTCCCTCTGGGTCAGAAGGTTTGAAATCTGAGGAAGGTGCCATGGAGGCAGTGGTGAGAACCTGCTCAGCAAGGGGTACCAGTGCTGCCGGGGCCAGTCTGGAGCTATCAGAATGGTCCCTGGTTTTTCTTCCTTTATTTTGAGCAGTACCCTGGGGATGAGAGGAAGTAAAGCAAAGGCATAGACCGATAGATTGACCCAGGGGAAGGACAGGGCATCCACTTTCCAAGCCATACAGTGATGGTCCCTGGTGCAGAATTTGTTGAGCTGATGGTTGGTGTGGGAGGCAAAGAGGTCGACCTCCAGGGTGCACCATTCCTGAGTTATTAGGGTGAAGGTTCTTCTGTTGAGATGCCACTCGTGTGGGTCCAGAAGATTTCTGCTTAGTCTGCCAGAGAGTTGAGAGATACTGGCAGGAATTGCAATAACAGGTGTAGTTGCATGGCAGAGGCTGTGTGCAAAAGGATCATGGCTAGCCTGCATAGAGGTGGTAGGAGTGAGATCCTCCCTGCTTGTTGATGTACCATATTACACTAGTGTTGTCGGTTCTGATCAAGACAGTCCCTGGAGAAAGAAGGGGTCTGAAAGCTGTCAATGCGTGCTGCACAGCCATTTTCGCTTTTTGATTGATGTGCAGAGGGATTTGCTGCAGGCTCCATTGGCCCTGTACGCACCTGCCATCCAGATGCGCCCCCCAAGCATAGTCTGACGAGTCTGTGGTAAGGGGCTAGATGGTGGGGGTGGTGAGAAAGGCAGTCCCTTGTTGTGGGAGCATGCTGTTGCCCACCAAAGGAAATCTTTTCTGATGCAAGGAATTATAGGTAGAAGAGTTTCCAGGTCTTGAGAGTGTTGACACCAAAGGCTCTATAGGTACCACTGAAGTTTCCTCATATGCAGTCTGGCATATGGAATGAGTAGTATGCATGATGCCATGAACCCCAGAGCTTGCAGGATCTTCCTTGCAGATAGCTGGGGCTTGATGGCTAGTTGAGAGAAGGCGTCTGTCAGGAAAATTTGTTTCTCTGGTGTAAGGTATGTTATCTGGGATGCTGTGTCCAGGCTTGCTCCCAGGAAGACAATCCTTTGGGTGGGCACCTGTTTGGATTTCTTTTCATTGATTGTGTACCCTAGGGAGGTTAGTAGGGTCTTGACAAAGGCCAGGTGCTTGAGCAGCTTTTCCTGGCTGTCTGCCTGAATCAGGCAGTTGCCTAAGTATGGGTAAATCTGAATATTTCTTTGTCTGCAAAAGGCAACTGCCAGAGCCAGACATTTTGTGAAAACTCTGGGAGCAGTGGATAAGCCAAAAAGAGATGCGCAGAGAACTGAAAGTGTTGAAATCCTGCCCTGAAATGGAGGTATTTCCTGCATGATTCCCTAATAGGAATGTGGAGGTAGGCCTCTTAGATCTAGGGTGGCTAGCCAAGCATCCCTGGACAGCATGGGTAAGCAGCTGCTGGAGGGTGAGCACTTCGAATTTTGGAATCACTAGGAAGGTGTTTAGAATGCATAGATAGAGGATAGGGTGCCAGGTGCCTTCTTCTGGGCACCAGGAAAAGTCTGGAGTAGAAAACCTGGCCTATCTGTTCTGCAGGAACATGCTCTACTGCCCTCATAGAGAGAAGGGAAAGGATTTGCTTTTGAGCCTCTGCCCACTGATTTTGTGGTAGATCTGGGAACCCTTTTCGGGTTGGAAGGGTGTGGAAGGAAAATTTGTATCCCTGACACACTAGGTTCAGAACCCAGTGGTCGTTTGTAATGGTGGCCCAGGTGCTTGCGTGAAAGGAGAATTTTCCTCCTAGGGGTAAGTGAAGGTGGGCAGAGTGGGTGGCAGAGGTGAGTCATTGTGAGTTCTTACCAAAAGGGGGTGGCTTAGAATTCCCTGGTTTTGAAGTGGAGGTAGTCCACTGCTTACATGTCTGCATTCCCTGTGGCTGCTGTCTGGGGCGGGGGGTGGGGTCTGGTTCCCCAGGGTCTAGGCTGGATTGGTTTATTGGAAGCAGGAAAGGACCAGTATTTAGTGGAACAATGCCTGCTCAACCTAGGTGGTTGGATCTGCAACAAGCCCTTAACTGTTTGCATAGATTTTGCTTTTTCTTCCATCTTTTTTAGGACCTCTTCTGCTTTGGTGCCAAATAAGTTCTTTGTTCAAGGGGGCATCCAATAATTTAGATTTGACATGGCCTGGCAAGGAGCTGTTCTGTAAGCCATGTATGCCTTCTAATGACAGAATGAATAACTGCTGCCTTGCAAGAAGCTTCTAGGGAGTCAAAACCACAGTGCAAGGTACGTTTACGTTACCTGACTTGCATAATGCATTAACTCTTGTAATTCAGAGTCTGCCCAAGCAGGAAAGGAAGACATATTTGGTTTACGGAGTTCTAGGGAATGTTGCTGAAATTTCAGCATAAAGAACTGACAATTTAGTGCCCTGATAGCAAGAGTAGCTGAGATGTATACTTTTTGACCCCATCTGTCCAGTGCTCGGGAATCCCTATCTGAGGGGGGGGGTGGGATTCTTAGCAGAGGTTGCTTTAATTCCTTTAGGCCCTTGAGAAATTACCTCAGGGTCAGCAGTAGGATTCTTAAAGAGAAATTTGCGAAAGTCAGGGACTCTCATACCGGTCTGGTTTTCTGAGTGCAGGAGGGAGGGTGCGTCAAGAGTCAAGCTGGATTCCGGGAAAATATCCTCCACAACATCCAGGACATGGGGGATGGCCAACGGTCTGTGCTGTGGAAGATCTAGGAATAACCAAAGTCTCTTTTTAGACTGAGGATAGTCTTGACTCTCCCATTGGAAATGCTCCCTTAAGGTATGCAGGATTTCCCCAAAGGAAAACTCCTCTGGGGGAGAGGCTGAAGGAATTGAATCATCTGCATCAGAGTCCTCGTAAGCAGAAAGGGGTTGCATGTCTTCATATTCAGATTCATCAGATTCATCTGACTCTTGTTCAGACAGAACTAGAGGGTATAGATCTTTTTTTCCTTTTGGAGGGGCTTGCAGCTTGGCATCCCGTGACCAGCATGATAAGATCTTCTGCCATTTTAAGCATTTAAGACAGAGGCAAGGAACAGGTGCTTGAGAGTGGGTCAGTTTTCTTGGTTGTGGTTCGTACACTGGGCCTTAGAAACTGCCATTTTTGAAAGAACAGTAGTCACGAAAAAAGATGCCTGTGTCGAGAATCGGTAGTGCAAAGGACTTTCTCGGAAGCTGGTGCCTGCTCAGCGGCTCTAGATCCATCCAAGGTAGAGACGACCGCAAGATCCTTAGTCGAAGAGTTTTGCTACATACCGGACTCCGAAAGGGTCTCGGTAGCGGCCTACGAATCCACAGAAATGGGCATCAGGGGCTGCGAAAGTGCCTCACTGAGGACCGGAGAACTGACTACTAGCTTAACGGAAACGTCAGTAGGTTTGGACCTGAGCGGTCTATCTTCACGTTTTTTTCGGAAGATCTGCTGTTGGATGGCTTATCGAATCCATATCAGAGTTCGAGGACTGTAAGCAAAAATATCTGGTTACAATAAGGGCCCAACGACAGATAGTTATGGCGTTAAAGCACAAAAGCGACAATGTGGGACTTTGTGGTCTGGGCCTAAACAAGTGGCGCATTAAGAATGGAAGTCTTAGTGTGGTATTTGCTTTCCACAGGCAAGACAATTAACTTTGTCTGACATCAGTTAGTGCAAGAAAAAAGTTCCCCACAACAGGGTACTTAGCTTTAGAAGACTTCAACTTCAATTCAGTAGACGAAAACTCAGGTAGGCGCCGACCGGCACTCGTGTGAACTGCTTTTGCTTTGGGCTCCACGGCAAGAAAGACTGATGTAATGGCGTCGGCTGCCTTACTTTATACTACTGATGACCTGATGTCAGTCCTGGAGTGACAGCAACCGACGCAGAAATACCAAGTCTCTGGTATTCGAGTGGCCGAGGGCTACCCTGGCAGGGATAACCTAAATGTGATGACTACAACAGTGAAACACGAAGAACATCAGCAACTTGGATGTATCATGTACAATGTGTGAAAAATAATACAAGAAAAAAACTACTGACTGCAAGCAAAGAACCCAGTTACAAAACATTTAAAGTTTTACTTCAAATGTGAAGGAAGGACTGGATGCCAACACAGTAATCCACAGATACTAAGAACAGCTACTCAAACAATGTCACAATAAACTCTTAAAACAAAATCAAGGGCAGAAAAGGAAGCATTTCAAATCTGCAGCACTGCCAAAACAGAAATGGGTGTAGACAGAACATCTACACACAGACATTTAAAAAAGCATTCATAACACACCAGTTTGCCCATCCATACACAACACAAACCATTTCAGTTGAACTTGTGGTCTCTTAACATGAACAGCACTCAAATTCATTTGCATATAGTTAATCAGTATTCTTAAAAAAGAAGATGCATTCAAAACTGGAAATAAAAGGCATCCTGGAAACTTAACACAGTCTTTCATTTCTTCATTGTGCAATCTCTTTTCACCTCTCAACTGGAAAGACTGGTTTAACAGGACAAAACTTTGCACTATTACAACACTAACAAAAATACTACATGGGTGAGGACTGAAATTCTCCTCCCTTTTAAACCACCGGTCAAACAATGGTGATGTACTTACCGGTAAGCTTGAAGGCCTTTCCTGTTGCATTATGGACATATCTTCATGGTTTGACTTTCCTGGTGTCATTGGTTGTTGAGTTCGGGTTCCAAAGCCTTCCTGAGAGATATCCTAGGAAAAGAAAAAACAAAAGGCCTTTGACTGCTCAGGAACAATAAAGAACCCTCTCTGATTTCCAAACATATGAATATCAAAAACTCAGTGCTACATAAGCTGGCACCATGTTGCAGAGGGATAAATCCTCGAATGCAGCCTAGAAGACCAGGGGCCAATAAGCATCCCAATTGCTGGAGTGGGAAGCCAAGGAGAGATGAGAGTGGGCAGCTGACCCCAGCTTGTTCCTGTCAGGGAAGGGAGTTTATCGCGTCCTGCCTCATAAGTATCATGGGGGGGAATTGAAAATTGACTTCATGTGCACAGGTTAAGCCACAAAGTGCTTGCACTTCAGAACAAGGGTGGCCTGAGTGGAAGCACAAGTTCACACTGTTATTGGTAGAGCAGGCACTGCAACAGGTATGACAGTTAACTGACAGAAGGAAAACAGGAGCACTGACAAATTTCCTAACCATTACAGAAAGACTACTGCAATAAACAGCAAAAAAAAAGTAAATGTAGCTGAAAGCCAGTCCAACAAACAAAAATACAGCAAAACGAAAGAACCGACTAACAAGGTTGACAAACATAAAAAAGGTACATATACTTTATTGGTAAGCACTTTCCTGTACTAAACGCTTCTTCAGACCACAATATTCTTGGATTCAATAAAACGTCTGGACAAGAATCGTAATGTACTTCAGGATACTGAACATTTTTTATGTGGTCTGTTGACTGTGTGATGGGTTCTAAGTTTATGGGTCACTGTTTAATGGTTACAATGGAGGTACAGTCACTGTTCACAGTAGTACCTAATGTTGCAGGCATTGATGCAGTCAGACTATTTTCGATTGAACAACAGTGATTACACAGTCATGATCAGATGCATTTTATTTGCTTTTTACTTGATTTGATTCTCAAAATGTGTTTATTTTTGAAGGTGCTTTTTACCTGCAGAGGCTGGGAGGCGATGGGGACCGTATGCCCTAACAGCTATGCCAATGATGTCATGGCTGGCCAGATATGTCCTTGGTGCTAGTGCCTACTCCCCCTTTATCAAGTATTATGCACGTTTGGTTGATGACTTTTTTGCTTTGGGATGGTCCCCATGTGACCCTGGATGAGTTTATACAGGTTTACAGCATAAAAACATGCTCATTGCTATTAGGTTTTTAATATTTTTAAAATGTTTAACTTTTTTTTTTTTTTTTTTTTTTTTTTTTTACGAACAATGGTTATTCGTATTGTTTGTTTACAAGTTTGTGTTTTACATATGCATTTTTTTTTTTATTTAAACTGGAACTCGTATGGCAGACTGCTACTGTTGCTTTAAGCTAATGAAGTAGTTGCTGTTAATTAATGAACTCATTGGCTTGAAAATGGTATAAACAGCAATGGTGAATGTCTTATTTATTCTGATGAAGTCTATGGTGCAGCAGATGAAAGCGCTAAATCTTATGGAGTTTTGGATGTGAATAAAAGACTGTTCGTTTTTTCAATATACATTGAGAGGACTATTGTGGCTTTTGAAGTGCTTGGGAATCTTGTCCCTGGAGTTTTCCCTACTACTTATTTTTTGAGTTTGCACAGTACTTTTAATAGCAGTACAACTTTTCTTAGGTTTACTGTTAATAGCTCGGGTGATGCAATGGATTTATTAGATGTTTGTGTATAAGGATACTGAAGGAAGACTCAATACCCATTTGCATAGGAAAGATTGCTGGAAGATTAGTATTTTACATCGCATCCGCATGCATGCTGCACGTACTTTTAACAAAGTGATGAAGGGACAGTTTATGAGGAAGTCTCTCGGCTACATACTTGTGATACAAGAGGAGTCTGCATCCGAAAGCCCCAGTGAAGGGTTTAATAGGAGAGGGTATGGTGCTAGTGAGATTTTGTGATGTAGCAATCAGGTGCATAGACTTACAAATACATGAGCTAAGCCACATTTTTCTAGTAGGAGTGTGGGCGCTGGTGAGATGTCATATCGTGCATCTATGGACAGGGATTGTGTTAGAATCATGCTGACCTATTCCAGTGATATCAGTGTCATGAGTGACGCCATCAAGAAAAATGAGTCTTATTTTGAGATCTAATGATAGTCTGAGGCAGACTGTTGGAGATGGACCAAGTTTTTGCTTTAGGAATGCTCTCTCCTGTTACAGACCCAGGAGTAGGGGAAATTTTCCAACATCTATGAGAATTGTTACATTCTCATGTTACACGTGCAGTGCTCGTTGTTGTAATTTTGAAAGAAAAGTTTTTGTCCATCCTGAAACTGGTAAGTACACAGCTAGACTGTACGCTGATTGCAAGAGCACAGATCTAGTTTATGTGGCTATATGCAATGTTTGTTATTTTTATGTGGGCAAGACCAGCCGCTCTTTGAAAGAGATCATACTTGAGCACCTTCGTGATACACGGAATAGCAAAGAGAGTAATGCACTTGCCAAACACGTTAATGCTTTCACTACCCATTCCTTTAGATTCTTCGTATAACAATTAGTTGGTAAGAGTTTGAGAGGAGGAGATCTTAGGAATGCAACAGAGTTGGCTGAGACTAAGTGGATCGTGACACTACAAGCAAACAAGGGATTTGGATTAAATGGGATGATTCTTTTGAAGCCCGTCTTGAAAGTAAGGTAGTTGCAATATTGATATGCCGTTTTCAGTTGATTTTAATTGATTGACTGAACTTCTAATTGTTCTATTAACAGCCGGATTTGATTGGTTATCTGTGTTCTAAATTATGTGTTTGAACAGTTCTTGTATCTGATGGTCTGAAGAAGCGTCTAGTACACAAAAACGCTTACCAGTAAAATGCATGTACATTTTTTTATGTTTTTCAGCCTTGTTAGCTGGTGGTTCTTTGGTTTTGCTACAAGACTACTGCAATCCCTGGCTCCCCCACCCTCCTCCCTTCTGGGGTGCAAAGATGGGAAGGAATAAATTAAAACAAAAACACTTGGTTGAGAAATCCACTTTATAAAAAGCAAAGCTTTCGGGTAGAACCCTTCTTCAATACTAATACATACAATACAAAATCTCACAGTTTAAATACAGGTCGACAGTCACATGACCGGCAGCCCAAAAATCATGTGACCAAACCATTAAAATCACAAATGTGATAACATAATGGTGTAGTAAATACAAATATAAAATATATTATATTATACTAACATACATATTAAAACACACTTTAGAAGCACATTAAAAGCATTTTAGAAATAAAAATGTAACAATATATCATAGTTTAGTATGCTGTAGTCTACCCAATATAGGTTTAAGGCTAACCATATTATTTAAACCTGGAGGGGAGTCAGATGCAAGCCTAAGGATCCATTCATATTCCTTAATCTCCAAATGGTTGTTGCTATCACCACCTCTAAGTGTAGGGTAGATAGCATCAATAGCCCTAAACACAAACCTATGCTCACTACCACAAGCAAGTATATGTTTGTACAGCGCATTTCTATCATAACACCTCCTAATTTCCGATTTATGTTCAGTAATGCGCTCTTTTAATTTACGGGTGGTCTTTCCTACGTAAAAAGAAGAACATGAAACACAAGTAGCTAGGTAGACCACAAAGGATGAATTACAGGTTGCAGATACTTTAAAGCTATAGATTTTTCCACTAACAGGATGTTCGAAAACACTACTATCTTTATTAAAAATATCAGCGCAACATGCACAGTTAAAACACTTAAATGTACCAGGATTAGCTGAGATAGATAAAGACAAGGGTCTACTGAAGTCCTTGTAGCATAACATACTTTTTAAGGTCTTCATATTTCTATGTGCAAAGGATGGTTTGTCACCTAATATACCTTTGATTTCAGCCGATGCCATAAGGATGACCCAATTTCTCTGAATAATTTGTTTGATATGACTCGTCCTTACATTAAAAGAAGAAGTAACATATCTAACAACTGAATTTAGATTTTTATTTGTGGTCAGATTATATTTACCTTCCAAGAAGGTTGATTTCAAAGTTGTCTTCCTGTCAGCTATGATCTTATGCCTCACACTTGATAGTAAGTGCATGTCATACCCACTAGATAAAAAATCTTCCATCATCTCATCTAACTGCACTTAGAGGTGGTGATAGCAACAATCATTTGGAGATTAAGGAATATGAATGGATCCTTAGGCTTGCATCTGACTCCCCTCCAGGTTTAAATAATATGGTTAGCCTTAAACCCATATTGGTTAGACTACAGCATACTAAACTATGATATATTGTTACATTTTTATTTCTAAAATGCTTTTAATGTGCTTCTAAAGTGTGTTTTAATATGTATGTTAGTATAATATAATATATTTTATATTTGTATTTACTACACCATTATGTTATCACATTTGTGATTTTAATGGTTTGGTCACATGATTTTTGGGCTGCTGGTCATGTGACTGTCGACCTGTATTTAAACTGTGAGATTTTGTATTGTATGTATTAGTATTGAAGAAGGGTTCTACCCGAAAGCTTTGCTTTTTATAAAGTGGATTTCTCAACCAAGTGTTTTTGTTTTATCTGTGTTTGCAAGGAATAAATTAACCCATCGTGGAAGCTTGATGGTTGCTGTAAAATGAGGGGCTCAAAGTAGAGCAGTTAAGACAGCCAGACAGATGCACACACAGTAACACCTACTTGCAGTAGTGTGAAAGAAAGCAGAAACACTCCAAATGAATGACAGAGGTGGAGTGCATCTCGCATCAAGAGAGCATCTACTCTGCACACCTGCATTTTCACTGAAAATGTCACCTAGACTACCAAAATGATGTTAAATGAGCAATAATGTACCTATCCAGGCAAGATGTGTACAAGCTTGCAAGAAGAAACCCTGCTACAAATCTCAACCAGTACAATTTGAATCTAACAGAATGGCCAAACAGAGAGGATGGTAAAAAAAAAATGACAAAGATCTAAAGCAGCAAAAGAAAAATTATGAGGACACTAACAGACAGTGCAGGTTTCTGGTCATGAAGCCTTTTCTTAACAATGGGACGGTCTGGTTATCCATTCAATTAGCCCACTCTTCTAACTCATATTTTACAGCATAACATACAAGGCAATGGCATCAACATAATATTGACAAAGTTTAGTTTCAACGACATCAATATTTTCCTAATAAGATTTCTAAGTGTCTTGCATAGGTTTGGCAGTAGCATTTTCATAAGTGTTACTTACACAGGCATTTAGCATACTGAAGTTTTTTTTTTTTTTTTTTGGGGGGGGGGGGGGGTTATGACTACTTGCAGCAGTGGAGAGGAAAGAAAGGCTTGGGAATGGTGCGGAGGGTGAGAACTGGCAGGAAGGCCACACAATGGGACGAGACTGCCTCTCTCTTGGCCCGCAAAGGACAGACTACAGCTGCGCTTAGTGCTTTTCTGCAAGAATACACAACCCAACAACTACAGGCTGGCTGTTCAGGCATAAATGAAAAACACACAAAGCAGAAGAACAAAAAAAGGGGCGTCAAACACTGTCATCATGTAGTATTACTCTGCAATTTAAGAAGTCTGGATGAAAAGATGGAGAAGCCCTGGTGGGGCTTACCAGAAGAATGACCACATGTCTGGGAGTTCTAGGAAGTAGTCCATCTAGTACACTTGCTCTTTATCCTCTCTAACAGTAGTCAGTAACTTCACCTCCTTTCTGTCCTAGTGTCTGTGGTTCTTCCATTCTTGCTAGTCCATTTTTCCAGGATAACTTCTCCTTACTTTCCTTATTGAACATTAAAGTGAAGCATTCACCCATTACAGTTTCTTTTCAGTGGTTGAGAACTGGAAAACGGCAAGTGTGGTATCTTTGTACAAGGGAGGGGAACAGTCGAAACATCTCAGTACTACAGGCCTGTCAATTTAACAGCAGCAAGTGAGGTTACAAAGTGAATAGAGAAAAGAAAGGATGACAACATGCTAGAGGACAGCAGGCAACATGGGTACAAAGGTACAAGGAACTATCACACTTTTTTTGACCCAGTTTTAAGACAGAGTTACAGCTGAAGTTGAATACTGAAGGACAGTACTAAACATGCAATTTTCCTAGATTTCAACAAGGCCACTGACCCCCACCCCATCCAATTCAGGAACTGGATTTCTGCATGACAGTAAGACAGGATACACAGGATTGTGTTCTGCATGACAATAAGACAGGATACAAAGCGCTGTGGTAAAAGGCACCAGATTGGGAATAAGGCAGACAAATGGGGTACTACAGGGGTCTGCACTGGGTGCAGTCTTCTCCTGTGTTATCATAGACACTTAAAGGAACAAAGAACAGGATTACCCTCTTCGTTGATGACACAAAGGATGAAGCAGTGGAGATAGGTGAGGAATTTAGGGCACAACACAGCGACATATCAAGAGAACAACGCGATAGATTAAGTTCAAAACACATGTAAAGAACTTCACAAAGGTTTTTGTGGCCCACAGACAGTAATCGGCAGGGGAGGGAGTGGACATGGTGGCAAAAGACCAAGAGGAGAATCTAGTGGTACTGATCATCCCTGCACTGGATCAGTACGAACAGAGCAATGGTTGCAGCAAACAATGCTGAAACGTGTCATCAGGAGGACAGATTCCAGAAGCAAGAGCGGCATCAGTAATGCAGCATATAGCACACACCTTTGCTGCAAAAGACCGGGGGTTTTCTTCCCACACCAGGTAGTTAGATTCCTGACATTTAAGTACAGCTTAAGGGGGTACTGCACTCAAGTGTACCATCCTTGGATGAGATGTTAAACCAAGGTCTCATCTGCTTGAGTTGGCGGTAATTTTGGTGGATGTAAAAGATTCTACTGCACCTATCCAATGCCATGGCCAAATTTCCCTTCGTGTAAATGCCACCTATCGTCTCCCATGGAGAGAGGCCACTAGGCTTGCGGCTCTAACCTGATCAAAGGATAAATAAAATAAAGAGGTAATGCTTCCACTCTTCAAGCCTTAGGTACCCTGAGCACACTGCACATTTCTAGAGGTGACATAATGGAAGGGACAATAAGCTGCTAGAATGAATCCAGAAGACACCCACCAGAAAGATGACTGGAATAGAAGAGAAGGGATATGAATAGAGGGACAAGCTTTTCTCATTTGACAAAAATAAACCAGAAGAAAGGGGTCAAGCACATGACACTGGTGGGGGGGGGGGGGGGCAGGAAGGGCCACAGACAGTGAACTGTAGGGACTAACTACTCACTGAAACTCAAAGTTCTTCGCCACAGAAAGGGACTACTGTAATATACGGTTTAGAGAGAATTCACAGTGGCATTCATGAGTACATGTAACAGGTGTAGGAAAAGGTAAGGTGGAAACAGATGCAAGAGAGGTTAACGTACTAAACACATAAAGGGCATACTAGATAGGCTTATTACTTTCTGATGTCAAGCAGACAATGAAATTTCTGCAAAAAAGAGACAAATTAGGGCTAGAAATCACACTTCATTTAAAGGGACTCTGCCAGCCATGATGACATCGAGCAAGTAAGTCAACATTTCAAACACATGAGAGTCAGACTGCTGCTACAACTGAGACTTTTTTTTTTAAAATCACACTTTTGAGTGGTTAGCTTATTAACATACTTGTCTTAACCACATCATACCAAACACTCTGGTTTAAGTTTCTTGAGTAGTTTCCCCACAATATTCTTGGATTCAACAAAACTTCAATCTATGCTCACATTTCTGGTGTAATTCAAAAGAATACAGTGCAAACTGGAGTCCAATTTAGTTTTCCTATACACTCCAACTTATTATCTTATAATTATCATTCATCTTCATAGTCCTTTGCATTTACATTCTAGTCAGCATTTACGTTCTAGTCAGCAAGTATGCTGAAACAAATGCATAAATTAGTGACAGCTACTCATAAAACAAGAATTTAACTCACTAGTACAGGGCATATTGGGCTTGATTTGCTCTTTAGCTTTCACACAGCCATTGGGAGGATAGCGGAGTAGGCCAAAGGCCAGTTCTCCTGCCTTGTATAAAAGGGTTCCAGTGCAGGTTCACCTCTTAAAGGCAGAAGGCTAGAGTCAGTTGCACAGCTCAATGAAAGGGTGGGACTCACCAGGACTTGCACAGCAGCATGATCTGTGTCTTGGTTTCCCTGCTGTGACACGGTCAAAGAGTTGAAGGCCATACCCATTATTTAAAAAAAAAAAAAATTGCCTCACACTTGCAGCCTAAACAGCCACGTGAACTCCAGAACTTTCAAGCTTCCCCAAACTCAGAAAAATGTGAACCTACCTGGCCATCAGTGGTATAAACGGGACAATTGCCTGCAATAACTTTCTTGCCCTGGTTCTGAGCAGTGGGGAAGTTTGGATGCCAAGCTAGAATACGCATCTAGTAGGCACTACAGACACTGGGTCAATCTTGGGAAGATGAATGTCTTGTGAGGGAAAAAGAGGGAGCATATAAGGGCTAATAAATCAGTGGATACCTACTGTAACACTAAAGAGAACCTGTGAATGGGAAGGAAAAAAGGGGTGGAGGGAGGGGAAACATTACCAACAGTGGGCATAATCCAACATCTACAATCCTGCCAAGTTCCTAACAAATGAAAAGCTAAAAAAAGGCCTGAAGGGAATCTGGGGGGGGGGACTTTTGGGGTTCTTCATTAGTGGTTCTAGTTTTACCTTTTGGGTTTCTTCATGGGTGCTCCTAACACAAATGAACTATTGTCAGTGTATTTCAGACACACCTACTGGTTACATTTCCTTTTTCCATTCCAACACTAGCCTAGTTCTTAGAATACCTTCCACTAGATTATAAATACAGGATTCTGTGTGTTTTCAAATTATTATAATCACGAAGTACCAGTATTCTAAGAATTAAGCCAACAAGGGAAAGGAGAAGAGATTTTTTTACCTACAACGATGACACAAGTAAGGGTATAGGTAGTAAGCAAAAGGGGGCTAGAATTTCTTGGAAAAAAATTAGCAAAGAAGCCAAAGTTTGGGGAGCAAATAACTAGAAAAGGAAAGGTAACAGAGCAATGAGGCCAAGCAGAAGTTTGGACTACAGATTACAGGTGGTCTTCCCTCCTACTAGGGACTGATGAGAGTACAGGCATATAGAGGGACAAGGGATTGCTTAATGAAATAACTCTAGTACAGTTGAGAGTCCAGAACAGAAGATGCTGTTAAAAAAGTGATAATTGGTTGGGCATATAAAATATTGCATAACTATAAGAATCATTCAGTGGAGATTAGACATTTAGTTTAGAGAATGGAAAAGCAACACATACATAAATAGCAATATATACATGTATATAAATATAAATTATACATGTATATACATTCTATATATATAAACAATGGGAAGGAAATGTTAAGCATGGGTAAGCAGACTTTCTCCTCGGGTAGATAGCAAGTGATGTAGCTGTGAAATGGAAGAGGAGAATTTTTTTGTAAATGTAACAAAAGTTGAGATTTTTAAAAATTCCTTCAGAGTGTCAAACATGGGGGGGGGGGGGTTATTTTAAATAAGGAAATTAATTATTTTGAGCTGTTGAAAAAAAGCACGATTACTGGAAATTAAACTCAAACAACTAACTGAATTGTAAAGCAAATAAAGAACTGGAGATGAGACTGTTACAAAAGGGAAGAAGCCAATTACATAGAAATAAACAGAATTTGTATAACAATACATGTAGAATAATGTTCACAGAGTAAAATTAAAGGAGCAGGCAGGAACTGAGCAATTTATGTAATATTGGAGTAAAAATGAAAACGTACATGTATACTGCACAAAAACATAATGGTTTGCTTTCTTTTCTACTACTGTTTATGCAACACATTTAAAAAAAATGTCACATTTAATAAAGATGTTTAAAAAAAGCATTTAGTAGGATTAGTTTCCTTCAGACCTTGTACCCAAAATCAGTCTTCCTTTATCGCATGAGCCCCCCCCCCCACTGTTTCATCCTTCTTGTTTTTGATTTGTATCTTCTGATTGCGTTACTTACATCAGTCTTAACAGAGTATTGCTAAGGTAGCCCCTTAATATCTGGTAATGCTACGCCACCTTGCTATTTGTAGAGAATCTGATTATCCCACTTCACTCTTGCTTTCTTCCTTACCTGAATAAATTCAGCTCTTTACCGTCATCATCCAAAACATCTCCTCTGGCTGACAAAAACATATCAGACCTGCATATATGACTAAATGGAACAAAAACATTTTCACTGCTTGTATTTACGATCAGTATCTATAAACGTAAGCTTCCAGTTTCTCAAATTTTTATTCCATTTTCCTTAATTTCTTTATGCATCATAACAGATTTTTAATCATCACACCCAAATACTTCATATTATTGTTTCCTCAGAAGTACAGGTACTGTTGAATCAATTCATGCTTGGGTTCAGAGTATAGCCTGTTTTATCCTTATTTTATACCTTGCAAAGATATGAAATGGTCTCAAAATGTTCCGCAACAGCAAAACATTCCTACCTGGATTTAAACAAGAACAAAATAATGTCATCTGCAAATAAAGTTAACTTTTATTGAGTAGCACACTAGTTACATACCTGGATTTGTAAATCCCTCATTTTCCAGCTGCTCTAAACATGAAGCAAACAATGGGGAAGAAGACATCCTTGGCTGGATCTTCAAACAGCCCGTCAGAGAAGAACCACCCTTCACATTCTTCTACTTACTCCTATTATTCTCTCTAGAAATACAAATGTGACCATTGCCATACTGATAAAATCCCAGTGGACTCTACTGAATGCCCTCTCTACATCAAGATCTATCAACAGCAGTTTTGTCTTCTTACACTTTCCCCCCCTGGATCACCACTGTTCTATTAACATTGTCAAATACTTGCCCCCATCTACAAAACCACAATGATCTGTATCATCAACTTTGGCAAAACATTTGCCACTCTCTTAGCTAATACAGGCATAAACACTTTATAATCACGGTTCACAATCTGGGTCTGAGGGGTCTTTACCTCTTTTGCCAACACAGCCACTGCAGATTTTTTCATCCATGCTTGTATTCTTCCCATCCCTTTTAAAATACTGTTAAACAAAATTTTCAAGACCTATCACTTTCTTCCTAACTGCCAAATGTCCACAGGAATACCATCTATTCCTGATGACCTCCCTCTTGATCAACTGATTACACATTTGTATTTCATCTCTTCCTCTCTCAGCTAATTATGGAGCCCCTTCTTGTTCTAACTTAGGCACAATCAAGTATTTCATAAATATTTCCAGGCATGCCTTTTCTTAGTTTTTTTTCCATTCCTCTGCTTTACACAAATGTTAATTTCCAAAAACACCTCTCTCTTTGGTTATATTTCTTGTCACAGGTTCCCTAAGGTTGGCTACAACTCTTTCTTCTCTCTCTTGTCCAAGCTGTTGTGTCAACAATTTCTGCACTCCTGAGTTATCAAAGAATAGCTGGTTAACCCTTCTAAACTCATTTATATTATTCAAACATTCACTTAATTTTGTTTAAGCTCTATGCTGTTGCTACTTTTCTTGTTCAGTTAAACACCCTTTCTTCTGCAATACTTAACCTTTGTCAACCATTCTAAACAATTCATATTTATTCTTTCACACATCTGTCTTATTTCTATCATGTTTTAAACAATTTTCATTTTACCCACTCACTAGCTATCCCAGCTGAAGTAATTTCTATCTTAACTAATGACACTCAAACCATATGCAATAGCTATTCCTTAAATTCTTTTTTGACAGATAAGTAGTGAGGTGCCATTGTCTAATGTTTACAACACTACCCTGTAGCCTCATCTTAATTCTTAGTGATGTACGATATGATATAGTTAATGAATTGGTCTTAAATCTTTTAATTATACACACGTACTTCTGTGAAATACCACTTCTATCTAATCTAGCAAAGCCATTGTACCTCAGGGAATTACCTTTAAATTCTTCTAGAGTTCTTGCTACTAGATTTATATCTTCCATACCAAATATTTTCAAGTAGGTCTTCAGAAATCTATCCTCTTTTTACATCTTCCCTTCTAGACCCCTGACACATCACTACTGCAAATCAGGGTCTAGTTGGTTCCCATAAACAATATTCATTGCTAAAAGCTCATGATTTCTCCTAAGCTCCACAACTAGTTTCAGGTGGAATGCAAACGCGTGCCAAAATAATCTTCCTCCCCTGCCGATATATCTCATTATTACCATAAATCCCCACTTCTATCACTACTGACGCACCTCCTGCAAACAGTATTACTACTCCCATTTCCTTTGCCCATGACTCTCAACTGAACACCCAACCTGAAACACTTTTTTTCAAATTCACACAGTCATTTCTATCTAAATGCTCATCTTCTAACACAATTTTCACTCTGCACTCTTTAATATAACTCAATACTATTTGCTTTTTATCAACACCTGTTAGGACACATTTACATTTCAAATTAATAAGGATACAGCAGTCATTCTGATAGCAAGCTACTTCATTCACATTTTATAAACATTACACTTCTTTTGAATATGTTTCAAAGTTTCACTTTATATACGTATACTGATGTCTGCAAGGCTGATCATGTATGTAGCAGTAGTTTCTTCTCATCGTTGTTTGAAGCCTTATCACATTTTCCAGATTTTTTGCTTTAATAAAAACACTAATGAAACAAAATATTTAACCCTCTCCAACAACTTTAAACTAACCATACACAACTATAAGCAGTTTACAAATGGGAAATGTTCTCCTTCAAATAGAAGCAGTTGAACCAAATCAACAGCTGCACCCAGATGCATTACTTTCTAAAGACAGAATTAACCATGATGAACCAAACGTTACAGCCTATGTTCCCACTTTCACATACTATCTACCCTTATCTCTTTGCCCCTCCCAGATGTGAAAAATAACTTGCATATTTTGAATAAAATTTAGCCTTAAAAGAAAAAGTGCCAGGCTACCATTAAATAAACTAAATTTACGTTTATATTTGATGAATTAAAGTACTAAGGCTGCTAATGCATGCCAGTTGTTCTTTATGAATTATATAGTATTTTCTGCATTTTACTCTACACACACTGTGCAGACCTTTACCGATTAACTGCCTGCATCTCCAAAGACTTTTGTCTGTCAGTTTACAGAACGATACAAACTAAATATTGAAATAGTTCACAATATAACTAGCATTTTACAACACACGCAACTCCACCCTTGCCTCCATCCAAAAACTTAATTTCAGCAATACCATCTTTTTTTTGCATGGAATAAAAAAAATTTCAGCCATTTTTGTAAAGGAAAAATTGCCATATAGGGTTACCCATTGTTTCCAAAATTCTGAGATAATTAAACTAGCCATTTTACATTCAAAACCAAATAAATCTCCTACAATCCAAAAGTCAAATGACAATGGGTTGTAAAAGCCAAATAAATAAGGTCCAGTAGATGTTTTTCCCCCATCAGGAAATATGTGAGCAGTCCAACAAAACATACATCCATTAACCAATTATCTTGTAACTACACCAAGAAAGTATTACATAATCCGATTCAAAACTTGAGGGGTTAAATAAACCCATATGTTTTTCTGCTGAATTACTCTACTCTTACACAAATTTACCATAGTCTGAAAAAGTATTCCACAACTTTTGTTGAGGATTCTTTGTTTCACTTATAAAAAAACATTAAGGAAACCTAAATTAATATCTTAGACTGAATCACAACAGTTTCAAAATTACCCTTTTCTATAAGAAAGGGAGAAATTATAGGGGAAGAGTACGAGGTGGAGTAAAAAGGAAATTTAGATACCCTTCATCTGGCTGCATGTTCAAAAATAAAATAATTTACAATGTTATTTAAGTTTAATAAATTAAAGAATTTTTAAAAAATATTCCTTACGTTGTTGGACAGTTACATAGCATCTGTTATTTGGACGGCAGGCATAAAGTCTTACACTTAGAAACAGGATTCCTTAAAATCCCTGAAGAGGGATCTTGAGATTTTGATGAATTATAGAGGTCACACTAAGCACAGAATTTCAGCTGCCATGTTGAATTTATATTTTTTTGAAAAATAAATTGGAAAAATTTTATTCCAGTCATAACTGTTTAACCAAATTTAGATAAAGGCCATTAATTCATGGTATTTTATAAGTCAACAGGAGATCTTATAAGAATTTCCAATTTATCCTTGGGCAGCCACTTCTGCAAATATTTGGACCTGGTTCTACTGTACCAAGATGAATTTGGGGGTAATAACACTTTATAAAAAGAAAGACCCCCCCAAAGAAGAAATATTTTTATTATAAAAATTACTCTTACAGAAAAATATTTAGTTTAAACTAATAGTTAAGTAAATCATTAATTTGTGAGTCTCTAGAAGCTGTTGTAAACCAACTCAATCAGATGAAAAGATTGATCTCAAAAATTAAGGACTTCAATAAAGTTCAAAGGAATTTGAGAAGCATTATAATCAAACATAAGTCTTTTTTCCATTAACTGAAAACTTGTAATATTTCTAATCAAGTTTTTCACTAAGACAGGACAGCGAAGAAAATCCAACCAAATAATTATTATACCAACATGCACCAATGTTTTAAGTGACAACTCTAATTTTAATGGGAATTATATTCTGGATCATCAATAAGAAAATTTAAATTTGTATTCATGGCTAACACTAACATCTGGATTTTGAACCTTTATATCTGTATCTATATAAAAGTTAAGATAGTAGATGCATCGTGTAAATACTAAGTCAATAATATTCTGTAATAAATACATTTCAGAATATAAAATCTACTCTAACTGAATCAAATACCTTATGTGCAACTAATGAATAAAAGGCAGCATTTGGTGAAGGAGTTATTTTTATAACATAGCAAATCAACTGGGAATGAACAAATCTACCCGACAGAAATGGAGAGATCAATTCTAGAACCTCTTCAGTAATATTTGACAAAGATTTAGCGAATATTTCAAAATCAGAGTTTAAATGGGAGATTAGTCTATAACTGGAAATCACCATAGGGTTTTAGGCAGTTTGAGAACCATAATAATTCCAGCTATATATAAAATAATGAGTTAACTTCACAAGGAATTGTACTCAGAAAATCAGCAAGTGTAATTAAGCAAACAGCTAATAAATCTTCAAAAAACAACCTTCATTAATGTTACTAAATCACTGCTTTTCACAGCCTTTTGTTGACCATATTTGAACTGTTTAACATCAAAAGTTGATCCAAAAGTAATAACTGTTCAATATTACTATCTGACTGGTTGTCTTCCTATGTTCTTTAACTTCATCTTTAAAGATGGCCTAAATTGTCAAAAGGAAATTTCCTCAGTTATCATTCTTTCTTTTGGCTTTTCCCGGTTAGGGGTCGCCACAGCGGAACTCCAGTCCGCTAATGATTGGCAGTTGATTTTTACGTGCTGGCTTGCCGGGCCTAACGCACAACCTTAAACAAAGGAACGCCCATTCACGCATGTTGACACACAGAAGATGCTCTGAGAATCGAATGACTCCAAAATGCCTTAATAGCATTGTTGATTTCATTAAAATATAAAACATCAGCATTAAAAAATAATTTACTCTTTCTACAACCATTGAAGTTTAAAGGTAAAACTACTGGAATATGATCATAAATGCATCTAGGACACAGCTTAATAAGAAAGGAAGTTAATATACATTTCTCAGACACACAGTCAAGTATTGGTAAAGAATGTTGCTGATCAAAATAAGTAAAACCTTGAAGATGTGGATTTTTATAACACTACATCAATTTAAGAATAACCCACTAAAAAACTTTGTCTGACACTGCACTGGATCGCCTTGAAATACACAACAGGTCAACACTGAAGTCCCCAGCTAAAACAACATTTCTTGCCATGCCTAGATATACTAAGGCCTTGCTAAGTTTAATTCCGGTGGCTGCCAAACAATTACTAGAAAATGGAAACCAAAATCTAAACCAACTGTATTTAAAGTAGAGAATATAGTAACAAAGACAAAAGAATTGAGATCCTTAGAAAAGGGGAGGAGAAAATTACATAAAAAATATAGGAATTGGGGGGCACAATGCATGCACAACAATGTTTTGGAGGAGGAATGAGGCTTAAGAGAAGACAGGAACAGAGTAAGCTATGTAATGCTGGATTGAAAATGACTGTAGAGAGAAACTTATATGGGATGTATAATGTTTATAAATGACGGTCAATTTGTTTTTTTATTTATATAAATGTATGGTTAACTGTCATGTGATAATTCAATAAAGATAACTTAAAGATGACAAGTGTGCAAACTGTAATATGTAAAATTATCATTTAATAAAGGAAGCATAAACTGAACAGTAAAAAATAAATTGACAATTAACCAGTAAAATTCTTGAATCATGACCTCTAACTATCCAAAATCAATCTACTTTGCATCAATATTGCAACCCCTCATGATCTGTCTGTTGAATTGATAATCACCTGTGCAAGGTCTTTACAACTGGTTAAGGCTCCACAGTTGTGTGACAAATTGATTTCTTGTAAGAAATATCAGGTCATACATGCTTTATGTTGAAACACTGCCTCTTTTAAAAGGGTTATTTAATTTACATTTAAAGCATCAATTTTCATTTAACCACAAAATACTCAAATGTCTTACCACTGAAACAAGACCCATGATGGCTAGAGCCACCCTCCAGCCAACACACACACGTTTGGATGAATTAACCCCTGCCGGTGAAAGATCAATTCCAGAGTTGAATCCAGAATCCATGGTTGGCATACTAGGTGAGGCCAAAGGAAGGGAAACCAAACTTTTAATGGGCCAGTAGGGTGCAATAAGGACTACTCTACTTCACAGCTGAAGGGTCTTCTTTAGAAATTGTGAGATCAGGGGAAGGGGAGGGAAAGCATACAAAAGTCCTGTGGGCCAATCATGTATTAGAGCATCCCTCTGGGACTCCCCCAGCGGGGGAATAAGGGCAAAGTAGCTGCTGCATTTGTGATATGCCGGAGAGGGGAATAGGTCGCAGCAAGGCTGGACCCAGCGACTGAAGATCTGTGCCGCTATGATTGAATTGAGGGACCACTCATGAGGTAAGAGGATATATCTGCTCAGTTTGTCTGCAATCACATTGGAATTCCCAGGAATGTGCTTTACTATCAGAAAGTGGTTGGAAGCTATCAACCATTGGCAAATTCTCATGGCCTCTGGACACAACAGGTAGGACTTGGTTCCCCCTTGTTTGTTGACGTACCAGATCACGGATGTCGAAATGGATAGCAATTGTCCCTGATGGGAGGACAGATTGGAATCCTTGCAATGCTAGAAGCACTGCCCTAAATTCTAGAACACTGACATGCAGGTTGGCCTCTATGGTTGACAAAGCGCCTTGGATCGGCTTACTCTGAAAATGCCCTCCTCCACCGTATCAGAGAAGCATTTGTGGTCACTATGGCCTTGGGTTGAGATGGGGAGAAAGGGCGATGCCATGTCTTTTTTCTGGCTTCATCTATAAAGGTAAATCTTGTTAGCATCGTTTTGTTATGCGGATCTGAAAGGACATAGGATGATGCGAATGGGACCACTGTGTTAGTAGGCGTCATTGAAGGAGTCTCATGTGTAGTCTTGCTAGAGGAACTATTGTAACTGATGCTGCCAATGATCCTAAAAGATGGACAGCCCAAGCTGGGACTTTGTCTTGAGAGAGTATCACCTGGAGTTGTGACTTCAGTCTTCCTAATTTGTGATCTGGAAAGGAAACTAGGCACAGTTGCATACTGAAAGTTGCTCCTATAAATTCCAAGGTTTGAGAAGGAGTCAACTTGCATTTCTCCCTGTCTATAGAGATTCCTAGGTATTTTGCTAGTTCTAGAGTGTAGTTTAAGGCTGTAGGCAGTAGACGCTTGGTGGGGGTGGTAAGGAGCCAACTGTCTAAGTACAGAAACACACTCAATCCTTGCAGTCTCAAGTGAGCTGTTACCAGTGCTATGCATTTGGTGAGCACTCTAGGGGCTGTAGAAAAGTCCAAAGGGCAGTGCCCGGAATTGGTAATGATTGTCTCCCAGCCGGAAGCAAAGAAATTTCCTGGAGTGTTTGTCCATTTTTATGTGGTAATACGCCTCCTGAAGATCTATTGAGCACATCCAATCATCTTTCTCCATGAAGGGTACGATAGACTGAACTGTGACCATCCAGAATTTTGTTTGAGTGACAAATTTGCTCAGAATACGGAGATCCAAAATTGGTCTCCAGTCCCCTGTCTTTTTTGGCACTAAAAAGGACAGAGTAAAATCCAGATCCTATTTGGTCTGGTGGGACTGTTTGGATGCCTCTTTTGAGACAGCTTTCTTATCTCTTGAGCGGCTGCTTCCCTTTGACTGGGTGGAATGTCTGGAATTTGTCTTGGTTTTGGGTAAATATTGAATGGCATGTGATAACTCTAGCTATGATATTCTGTACCCAAGAATCTGTAATTGTTTACCAGGCAAGGTGGTGCAGAGAGAAACGGCCAACTGCTTCCAGAGGAAAGCAATCGGGCTGCTCTTTAGGAGTGCTGGTAGGGCTGTCCCAAGAAAATCTCTGGACTCATGGTTACGCGGTCCCCCTCTGCCTCTGTAGAGGTGTCTTCGTGATGAGTTACCCCCTGTGCCCTGAGGAGTAAACTCGCCACGTGCGTCATGGAAAAGACCCTGGGATTTCTTATTCCATATCTTTCCACTCCTCTGATTCCTGGAGTAGGGTCATTGGGGGGGTGGAAAAACATATGCCCACAGCAGACAGGGTTCTTGCCGTCCTTTTCACCTGGTTAATGTGTCTTCCACTTTTGGCCAAAAAGGGGAGAAGCTTCCACCACAGCGTTAAGAAAGGAAGACTTAAAAGGGTCTGCAAAGTCACAAAGGTGCATCCAGGTGTGACATCTCATTACAACGCCTGAACCCGCAACTCCAGCCGCCTATTCAGTAGCGTGAGAAATTAACCACATGGGCAAGTTGGATATGGATTCCAGGGTTGCAAGCTACGAGGCAACTTTGTCTCGTACCACATCAAAAACTGCTCCTGCTAGGATTCCGGAGAGTTCTGAGATTAGGTCTCTCTGAAGGATAGTTAAGTGTGCCAAGTAATTCAAAGACCAAATGGCAAAGGTCGATGAGGCAAACACTCACTTCCCTAACTTGTCCACTGCCCGAGACTCCTTGTTTGGGGGGTGGACAGTCTGGCTCTCCTCGGCGAGCTCTTTCCTAGTGGCCGCGGCCACCATCATAACGTCTACTGGTAGGCCTTTGGACCAGTGTGGACTTTCTACAACAGGTGGGGAGAAAATTTTGTCTGGTCTCCCAGGGGACTAGTTCAACAGTATCAGGACTCTTCCATGCACACTGCACGACGAGTTGGACCAGTTCCATCTGAAAGCGGAGTCGCACAAGAAGTAGAGAATAGAGCACGAAAAGCATGCAAGAATACAGACTCCTCAGAGGAAGGGTTGGTCGGCTTTCAGTCTCCCCGCCGTTTTAAAATTTCTAGTACGTCTCCAAAGGGGACATCCTCAGGGGGCGACCATGGGGACCCCCTCCCCTTCATGGCAGTCCTATCTTTGGTGAGAGACTCTTCGGGGGTGTCTACGTGCTTCGTCTTGCACAATATCTTACGTGGTACATCTTCATCAGGGGCTTTTTACGAGGACTCCTAAGAGAGGGCACCCTGCGTTAGTGTATCTTGAGGATCTTGTGCTCGATGTCCCAATGTGGTGGCCTGCGTCAGCTGCGGATCAAGAGGAGGACATATCTGGTACTCTGACGCTGATGTTTGCCTACAGAGGCAAGAGCTCTCCATCACTTGGAAAGCTGGGCCCGCCTGAAGAGGGGTGGGAGCCCGTAACACAGGACAACCTCAGAACTGGGATCACACCCCGTTTTGACGAGCCCACTCCCACAAGGAAGGAGCCCAAAGAGGACTTGGTACTGCCAAGACTTCAAGAACCATAGTAGATGGCGCTGTAGAAAAAAAATTGGCGCCGTACTAGGGGTAACTGTGCCAGCAGCCCAGTCAGGATCCAGAAGATTGCTCGGCTCCAAGCAAGTCCATGACCAAAAGGTTAGCTCCAGAATCACGGTAAGGTCCACCAGTGGAACCAAAGGAGTGGGAATCTAAGTAGGCATAGATGCTGGGTGCTTTTTATACATACAAGGAGGAGAATATACAGGAGTCCGTGGAGAAAACCTCCTAACTCCGGTTGGGAGAGGAGTCCTGGAAGGTGCTGAAATTCCTCTTGCCATCAGCAGCTGATCCACAAGACACACCACGTCCAATTCAGAGAGGCTCCTGGAGGATTGGGTTGATATCCATGGCAGAGGATCGGGCTGTTCCAAAAAACAGCTATATTGTTGTCCAAAGAATGGATCTGCCGTAGGGGAGTATCAGGTCCGAGGAACAGACTCTCCTACTGGCACTGTGGTCTCAAGACCAGTAACATGTATAGGGAGGGGGAAGTGACCGGTGCTGGGTTTACTATTGCAGGTGCTGAATAGGATGGGGCTGAAGCACTAGTTGAAGGCATAGTCGGTGCAGTAGATGTTATTGGTGTCGGAGCTAGTATTACGGCACCAAAGTGGATATGCGCAGTTTCGGAACAGAGGATGGCACCGTGGAGGGAAGTTGAGGCCCTGGAGCCAAAATCATTGGTGCAGGTTTACGAATTTTTGGTTTGGGTTCAGACTTTCTACCACCAGAATGAGGTGAAGAATGAACAGAGTGACTTGTGTTCTTTCTTTGGTGAGCCTTCCGACCCATAAATAGCCTCAGAAAAGGGAATTTTTAATAGGCCTTTAAGAATCAGTTTGCTTTTCTTCTCGTTCAGGGTACAAGAACTGAACCCTTTACAAATTTCACATGGTGGTTGAAGAGAGCTGCAGAACACCCAGACAGACACAAGATACAAGAGTGTCCAAATTAGGCATTTTGTGACTGCACTCGTCACACAGATCAAATCCAGTTGTCCCTTTCTTATCAGACATGGCGGGAACAACTCTAAATGGAGACACAGAGAGAAAAGCATTTTTTTGGGGGGGGGTAAGAAAACACCAACAATGGTACTTAGATTACCTCAAGAGGTAAGGGGGGGGGAGAGGGAAGGGCTTTATCAACGATGATACTAGAGATTACCAAGTTGGTAAGGAAAGCAAAAAAAAATACTTGATAGTGGGCAAAGGTCTAGCAACTAATGAGAGAAGGGGATTATCAAGCAAAAAAAGAGAATCTGTAAAAAAGGTTTATAAGTTTTACATAGTACTTAACTGAGAGCTGGCATGACACGTCTTGATATCCACGTGGCAAACTAGATCTGTGGTAACACAGAGAGGGGCACTATGGATAAAGCTTAGCTCGAGAGTTTTTTGGCTGGCACGAGCTGGTTATAAGCCACACTCTGTTCAGAGGAAGGGAGAGAGACACCCATCAGTAAGGAATGAACGGAGATCAACAACATCAGATAATGGGTTTATGCTTTACAATCCTCCCACCAGTTTAAACAGTCAAACTTCCAAGTCCTTTTCAACCATTCTCTGAAGAGCAGTTTGTCTCTAAACTACTTGGGAATGATTTACAGTTTTCCCATTTATTCACCAATTTTACATTGCTGTTGGTCTTACTCATCACTGGTCACAGTTTAAGTCGGCTCCCAGGAGCTTTTTTAAAACTTTTCAAAGGCAATTTTTCTCTACGGGCTTTGCACTGTCAGAGAAGGAGGATAAGCAACATCATCCTTTGGAAAACTGAAGCAGGAAAATGTAAAACTGCAGGAATAGGAGCTATAAAAAGGATCCAAATTATTTTGTTGAGCCCAAATTGAAAGTCTCTTCCATTCACTTTTATAAATCTTTTTAGTAGAGGCTTTATGAGAGGATATTAAAATATTTTGAAGCGATTAATAAAGCCTGGTATCTCTAGCCATCATTGCAATTGGAGGAGCCATCCAGTTAATTTCAATCCTGAGAGTTCCAGGTGTGCCTGCCCTGATGGGTGGGACAGAAGGTCTGATGTGGTTCTAGTCATCCATGGAGGGCATACTAATAAGTGAGACCAAAAGAAAGGGACCAAATCTGTCAAGGCCAAAAGGGAGCAAGCAGGATTCACTTTGCTCTTCAACCTCTGAGCTTTCTGAAGAAATCTGGGTATAGGGGTAGGGGAGAGTAGGCATAAAGAAGACCAGAGGGCCAAATATGAACTAGGACATCTCTGGGTGACTGTCCTTGAGGAGGGATGAGGACAAAGAACCTGCTGCACTTGTTGAGGGACGAAGCAGAGAGACTGCAGCAAGGTTGACACCACTTGTGGAAGACTGTTTGCCGCTGACTGATACAGTAACTCATGAGGCATCAGAATAACTCTAAGCCTGTCCACCAGAATGTTGGACTACCGAGGAATGTGCATTGCAATCAGGAAGTGTTTGGAAGAGGCTGCCCATTGCCAAACTCATTGTTTCTTGACATAAGATAAGATGTGGTTCCACCCTGTTTGTTGATGTGCCATACTACTGATATATTGTCAGTTTATATTACAGTAGTGCCTATAGGTAGTAAACACTGAAATGCTTGCAACACTAGAAGCACCACTCATCTTCAGTACATTGATGGAGGCTCTGCCCTAGTACATTCCAAGCTTCTCAACTTAATACTGCTCCAAATTCCTATTCCACAATTCCAGAACACTGAACTAACGGCTGGACTACTAAAATTAAACAGGCACAAAAATATCTGCTTAATTACCCTCTACATCTCCCCTGGAAATAATACATCAATACTAGAAGAAATTCTCCTATGGGCTTCCACAAAAATCAACTATGAAACTTGCATCTTAGCAGATGTAAATATTGATTGGAACAAACTCAACTGCCCCTCCCCCACCCTATTCATCAATGTCTATAATTTCACTCAGACTATCCTCACCATCACCCGACCTAACAAAAATAATCCCCCAGGATCCGCCTTAGACTGGATTTTCGTCTCTAACCCTAACAGAATAACCAACTCTGGCACTATTCCTGATACCATTAGTGACCATCTCCCTGCCTTTATCCATCACTCTACCTCCACTTCCCCTTACCAGCATCAATTTATCCAAACTCGCAACCTTAGCAACTTCAACCCCATTACCTTCTCTAATTTATTCAAACAAATGAGCTGGCACATGTTAAACTCCCTACCCCTTGATAAAGCTATAGACCATTTCAACACTGTATTCCTTGATACTTTAAACTCTGTCAGGTTTGTCAGTCATAGTGCGATCCAATTAGAAAAACAAAATAAGAACGTTGTAAAAAAAAAAAAAAAATCTCTTCTCTTAAAGAAAACGGAAAGGAACACTAGGAACACTACCAACAACGGTAGAAAAAGAAACACCTGAAGATGCACAAGTATCTAAAGACCTAGTGGAGAAACCAAAAAATAAAGGTTTGTAGAAGGGTAAGGAAGGTGATAGGTTAAAAAGTTTGATCTAAATTACTTAGGACCCACGAGGAGCTCAGAGAGGAAATCCCAGCTTGCTAGAATTGTGGCAAACGAGATATGAGGTACTTTGGAGAACATGGGTATTACAGGTAAGGGAGTAGCTTGAGAGTCTGTTCCTAAGCTATAAGCAAGTGGCAGAGTCAGATCTGGGTTCGTATTCGAACCCACAGGTTGAGGAATAAATGAAAATGACATTAGATCTCAGGTTATCCCTGGGTACTCTGTCTAATTTCACTCTTTTCTGAAATCCCCCCCCCCCCCATACATCCCTGTAGAACCAAGGCCCAGTGGCTCTACCTGCAAACCAATCGACCCATGTCTGACCCACACCCAGATATCCAGACCATTAAGGATCAGGTTTTCAGAACAGGTGTGACATACGGAAGCATAAACTTACTAGTGCACTTTATAAACACACACTTAAGCACCCTTCTGCTTCCTTTTATTTTACGGTCATTGACAAAATTAAAGGAGATATGTCCCTCAAAAGTGGTTAGCACACAATTTTAAATAAGAAAAGGAAATGGATAATTAAATTGGATGGCCTTTTCAGCCCTAGTTTGAATGAACATCTCTAAATATATCTTTAATAGGAATCCATTAAGTATTTAACAACTGGATTGGTTTGTAATTAAGATGCTATAAATACTGCTGCTCTGATGTTACTACTTTTTATTGATTTTGTTTGTGCACTGAAGAAGGCTAATATAGCCGAAAAAGGTTTGCTTTCTCTGGAGCACTTTTGTGCTTTACTGGGGGTGTCTTGACACCCTTAGTTGCTTGAAAATGTTTATTTAATAAATATTCATTTGGCAACTTCCATTTGGTGCTGGCCCTATTTTTTCATATTCATCTTGGAAGTCCCCCACCTTCCCTCAGAATATTAAGGATCCACAAGTCCCACATTACTTTCTCCCACTCACCCACAAATAGATCCATTACTCCTGCATTATTTTCTCCCACTCCTTCACAGACTCAGAAAGCCCCCTATTTCTAAAATGGGGTGAGGATCAGCCTGACAATCATAGCTGTTCCTTTGGATTGTCTAAGCCCTGAGGGACCCAGTGCTTATCCATTTGTGTTGCTTGTCATTCTTTTCTGTGGTGTGGCTTTTTTATGAGGTTTACATCTGCATTGTCTAGGAAGGATGGTCAATACCTTAGGATGGGCAACATTAAGGACTTCTAACATCACATGGTTCAGCACGGTCCGTGTCCCGAGCCAACCATGTCAACAAATCAATGACCCCATAAGCCGGTGACCTGAATAATGTATTTACTTGTATTACAGCCACATTTGGAGTGCTTTGATACATGGATAGACTTGGGAGGGAAGAAAATGGTAAAGATCTGGAAGGTTTTGTTTAACTGCATTTTAAAGGCAAACATTCAGTAGGGTAAATTCCACTGTTTTGGAAGGGAAGTGAAATAGCTGTTTAATGGTCTACATACTTTCTTTTTTTCCTTCTAGCTTTTTAAATGAGTCTTCAGCAAGGGGTCTAACACAGCAGCTCCTTTTCTAATGATTTCAAAATCTAATGGTTTCAACCACTAGAGGAATAACTAAGTTGTGGCTTCATTAAACCCAAAAGTTCTCTATACTTTTGATGGGCATCACAGTAAGACTCTTAGCTGAAGAAATCTTCACCTTGTTAGGATGGTCTCCAAATGAGAATTCATCTAATGGAGAGACAGATGATAAAGTCTCCTCACTAGCTGACGCACAAAAGAGGGATGGATACCAGGGCCACACAGGCCAACTCATCTGCCTCAGTCAGGACAGTCTCACTCCTCAAGGGAGATGCTTATATTTTCCTTTTCAATGCAGGGGCTCGAAGCTGCTGGCTGCTCTGATGGTGGCTGCAGACTTTTTGTTGGTCCCCTCAGACCTCACTTACCGGCCCAGCCACCAGTACCAAACACCCACACCAGGTTTATTAGCTACTCTCCAAACCACCTGGACTTGCTCCATTTTTGCTGGAGCCGGTTGTGAATCCAGAGGGCATCCTGGGGGGCTCGGCTCATTTTGTGATTTTATCTGGGGGCAGTTCCGAGATCCGCGGTGGTGCAGCGGTAGCATTGTTGCCTCACAGCAAGAAGTTCTCCCGTTCGATTCTTGGCTGGAGTGCCTTCTATGTGGAGTCTGTATGTCCTCCCCGTGGTTAGGTGGGCGTTCGAAAGACATGTGCAAATGGGAGCAGCTTCACTGAAGGTTGGACGTTGAGCTGGCACCTCGGCGTTCATGAAAATCTACTGCCAATCATTAGCGGACCGGAGTTCCGCTGTGGCAACCCCTAACCGAGAAAAGCCAAAAGAAACATCTGGGGGCAGTTCTATGACCTACACACCACTCCCCCCACCATACTTATGTCTGAGGGCAACTCCCCTCTTTGAACCACACCCCCTTAGGAAGCATATCAAACAGCATCCTCCCAACTAGGATGGGCATTCTCATCCCTTCCTTGTCATTCTGACAGTCACCCAAGCTGTTAATCAAACCTGGGTAATAGTCAGGGCTTCATCCTTGTATGCCACCAGATGGGCTACGTGGCTGCAGGCTCTTGAGGAAAAATATAACCCTTAGCCAGCTTCTTCAGGTCTTGCAAGGGGGCCTGCAGTGGGGGAAGGAGGCAGTCCTTTACAACTCAAGCTAAAGCAAGATGGTGGGGGTACCAGAACTTAATGCCTTGACCCTACTTTTGACAGCAATAGCCAGCTTAGAATTTTCCACTTGTTGATGAGTGCCAAATACTTCAAATTTTGAGGTGCAGACTTGCATGTGCATCAGAACGGAGGGAATACTGCCTTAGCGGTCTTATGAAAACCTGGGCATCAAAATCAGACCCGCACAAAACTGCTGCAGGGTTTAACCTCAGAAGAATGTTCCATAATCTGAGGCTTCAGGCCAAGCAGGTGACGGCTGGAGGCTTCAAAGTGCCTCACTGAAATCAATGTCTTTGAGCAGCTTTCGGACTTAAAGGATATATTACTGTACACCCATGATCTCTTCTCTTACTCCCTTCTTGGGTGCACTTCTCTTTTGTGTTTAAGTGGGACATCAATGCATGTTAAGGCTGATGGCATGGAGGCCTTGGACAATCCAAGTACCTTTTCTGGTTCAGACAGTCCTGGAGAGATTTTGGGTCACACCTTGACTGTCTTCTGTTTAAAAGTAACACAATGAGGACAGCAGGTGACATTCTGGCTTAAAACAAAGGAAACAATATGGAAGCCTTTCTGAGAGATTTCCTACCTGTATTGGATATAATTTTTAACTTTAGAAATTGAAATCCATCTCTTAAGCCCAAACACACTTTAGAAACATGCAAACAAGCAAAGCACAATAAGACAGACTTTTTTCTCCAGTAGATTATTCAACTGCATTTGGAAAGCCAGACTGAGCCAAAACTACAAAGTATTCCCATTGATAAATATACATTCTCAAAAAGCATCAAGAAATGGTTAACGACAGAAAAGGCACATGTGAAAATACTTAAGCAAGATTTATGTTAAGACTGGAGTAAGATTAGGCTAAAAAATGAATAGTTAAGTTAGGAATACATGAGATAAAAATGATTACGTACAACCAATCAATAAGGAAGTCTCCAAGAAACAGACAGTATTCCTGGCGTAGTTTAAAAGCTGGGAGGGAGGAAAGTAAAGATGATTTGGCAGGTTTTGTTTACCAGTACTTTAAAAAGGAATAATAGGAAGTACCAGCACATTGGAGGAAAGCTGTGGTGGGTATATTACCCAAAAAGAGTAAAAGACCCTTTAGACTCAACTTCATATACATCCATTTCAATTTAAGTCTACAACAGCCAAGATAATAGCAAAGATGCTGCCAAAATTCATATATATGGACCAATGTGGTTTTGTAGAGGGGGAGCCAAACATTGAACATTAATAAAATGATGATCCAGACGAAATCAGAATGTAAAACACTTACTACAGGTAGGTCTTGACACAGAGAAAGAACTAGAGTCTCAGCTGTGACTTTAGGTGCAGGGCAATGGTAACATTTTGATGACCTAAGAGAATAACATAATGAAGAGTCCCTCTCCAACAAACTGTGTAAACCTGAGTGTCCCTTTACCCTTTGCCTTTTTTTTTAAACTAGCAAAGAAAAAGGGTCTATATTACCATATCGCACAGTCAGAAGAGCGAACGACAGATAATCGACCCCATGTAAACGAAAGCTTACAACATTGAAACTGCAGAACAGCGATTATTTTCCAATGGAAAACAATCACTGTTCCGGGGGGGGCAGTAAAACATTACTTAACGTGAGGGGCTGCGGTCCCCACACCTCCCCTACTTAAATATACCAACTCCAAGATCGCACTACAGTGCCAAAAAGGCAAAGTAGCTATAGCGGCCAAACAAATTCTTTCCCAGGGAAAGAATTCGCTGAAAAGCCACTTCGCTATTTTGCCTTTTCGCGCTTTACTGTTCGACAAAGACACATTCGACAACCTGTGTCTGCGATGGAGTAATAGGGAACCAAGAAAAACTGGCATACACATTCAAAGATATAAATGGAACAATAATAGAGAAAAGTTAATTTGCAAATTATATTGTTTTGTGCTTAAATTTCAGAAAAGGACTCTACTGGTATTGAGGAACATGTTGAGAAGTCTTTTGGGCTAAAACAACTACTAAATAAAGTAAACTATGTACCCTCTCACAAGTGGTTCAGCAACTCCCGTATTTATGGAGACATAAGATGAAGTATTTAAGTGCTTGGATTAAAAAAAGATTCTCTTATGGCAGCTAAGGATATAGAAAGAGAAACTTGAAGCTCTTTATTATGTACACGGTTAATGCGATATAAAACGGTGAACATTTTTTACTCCTTTTTTTATGACTCTGTCAGGTGTGCTTTTACCAACCAAAAAAGTTATGGACAGTAACTAAAGGGAAGAGAGCAAGAGCCAAGAGGGATAAACTTATCTCCCCACAGAACAAGGTGGTTTAGGATTATCTGACTTGAAAGAATACTTTAGGGCTAAACATTTAAGGCTCACATATAAAGCACAAGCAGAAGGTTATATAAATCAAAGTGGATAGGAATGGTGATGAAACTGGGGCGGGGTTCAAGAAATAAGGAGAAAGTAGGATTCTGGATGCAGGTCCTTAAGGAGAATTACAATAACCATACAAAATATATTCATAAAGTAGCAGAAAGTATTCTGATAACGAAGCTAGTTTGAGAATGGAGAAAGGAGATTTTGACAATAGGGATGACTAAAGGAGGAGTACAGAAAACAAGCACAATGTGCTGAAATTTAATGTAGAAAATCAGCAAATGAACAAGGTTACTGGGAGTAAATAACCAGAGAGGGAAGGGTAACTGTGGGATGAGGTCCTGCAAAGGTTTGGATTGCAGGTTAGGGACTGCCTTCCCTACCAGGGACTGACATATAGTACAGGCAAAAAGAACAGGGAACAAGGCAGTGGTAAGTGAAAGACCAGACCCAATAAAACTTTTAGGGGAGTCTAAAACAGAAGCTGCTGTTAAAAAAGGGATCATTAGTATATTGCATTACAACTAAGAAGCAATCAGAGGAGGTTAGAAGAGACTGAAGACAGTCTGGAAGGGCAACTTACAAAAGTAACGATGGGATGCTCCCAACTGTGCAAAATTCAGGCTTAGAATTTTGCTTGGAAGTGCTTGCATGGGTATTTTATACTTCAGAATTCAAAGAATTTTCCTCATGTAGACAGCAAATGCTGGAGGTGTGATGAGAAAGAGGAAATTAGAAACATTTTTGGGAGTGTTAACATTTGAAGAGTTTCCTACAGAGGACTTTAGAAGAAATATTGATGGAGCAAATGACTGTAGTAAAGGAAATTATTCTTTTTGATCTAGGACATAAGGTATGAATTGCCTACACAAAGTAATTCCTTGCGTTTAATGTTGCTGGCTGGCAAAAAAGCAATTGCTAGAAAATGGAAATCAAAATCTAGAAAAAAAATAACACTGATGTGCTGAATATTGTAAAGATGATTAAAAAACACTACAGGTGGATCTTTAGAAAAGGAAAGGAAAGGAAAAAATTACAAAAATAAACGGAATTTGTGGGAACAATGCATGCAGAATAATATTCAAGCAGAGGGAGGTTTAAGGGAAGGCAGGAAACTAAGCAAGTTATGTAATGCTGGAGTGAATCTGCATTAGTGTCAACCCCCTCTCCAGTTTTGTACATGAGGTTGGAGTGTCGCATCTACAGTGACCATCACATATAGCCAAAGTTCACACTGCAGGGTGGCTGACAATTATTAAAAAGTAAAGCTGTGTAATATCTTACCAGAACAGTTGATGTACCTTCCTTCACTGTTGCAGCATTTGCAACCTATGGGATCGCCAGTCAATGGTATACTGGCCGGATGTAAGGCCAAAGTCTTAACAATTCTTAGCAGCTTCGCATGTCAGACTTATGCTCCCCACGTCAGCACTGGGCATAAAGGTGACAGACAGCAGAAACTCAGAACTGAATGCCTCAGGAGAACTACAGCTACCCCATAAGGAAGGAGAACATGTACATCCAGGGAAAGAGAGAGATGTCTAAGGAGAAGAGTTAAGACCCATCAGCCAGGCACATATTCTCAACAGAAAACAGGGGACAGAGAAAACGGCCAGGAGGGAAGAACTGAATACTGCAACAGTGACGAGAAGGGCATCTACTGCAATGGTAACATTTTACACAACTGTACTATGTCCTTCCATATCACGGTTACAGTATTTATCACCTCTGGGAGTGTACAAAGGCTACTGTAAGGAGAGGGAGGAGGAAGGCAGAGAGAAACCCTCCACACACCCAAGAATAGCAGCTTTGGTAAAATTGGCACTGGCTTTGAAAATGACATCCAGCTTGTAATTTTTAGTAAAGGTGTGCACAAAAGACCAAGCAGCAGCTTCAACAATGGAACTGGTGTCCAAACCCTTGAAGAAAGCTCCCAAGGAGGCCACTGCCTGGTAGAATGGACCTGAACAGAGGCTGAAACTGTCATGAAAGGAACAAAAGGAAATGGCTTTTGAAATCCAGAAGGAAATGGCTTGCTTAGAAACTGCCAAACCCAATGTCCTGGCATAAAAAACAAAATGTTGCTCTGATTTATGTATAGTCTGTTTTGTCCAAATACTGAAGTTGTCTATGAAAGGTATGTAGAACCTTCTCACTAGTAGATTGCAGAGAAGGAAAAAATGAAGGAAACTGGATAGACTGATTAAGGGACAGCTTACTGACCCCATCTTAGGCATAAAAGGAGAATTATTATGCAGATGCATCCTGTACTTATGAAAACAATCAAAAAATGTCTAAAACAGGCCTCTAGGACTCATCCTTTCTGGGGAAAAGAAACATCCAGGAATAAAACCCCATACCCATACCGGGTCTCTGGGAAGGGATGAATACTTCCCTCATCCATTAAACTTTGCAGAACCCCAGAAATTTGATCTGAAGGATGTTGAGAAATGCTGGAAAAAGGGGGACGTGACTTCCAGACTATGAAGTAGCTTTGACAGATAATTTAAAGAACTCAGTGTCTGAAGTAATCTGTTACCAAACAGTGAGTGAAAGTCTGACAGACAAAGGAACCTGGCTGAGGGGAAGGGAAGGCAGAATGTTAGATAAAGGCAGATTTGTCCTGAAAGGAAGGTTTTTGATGTCTAGGTGTCAGAGTTTGTTTGCTGGGGGGGGGGGGGGGGGGGGACTTCTAGGAACTTTCTTACTTTTGGAGGGCTGACAAGACGGTCGGTGTACAAACAAATGCAGTTTTAGCAGGATAATGCCTTGGAAACTTAGGAATGGACAATATAAAAATCTGTTTATGGTCCTTCACAACCTTGCCTTAGTCCTGTAAAGCCTTAAATCTGCTACGGAGTACCAAAGAGATTTTGATTATCTAAAAGAGCATCAAGACAGTGGGCAGTATCAGACCTCAACTTTTTTGGGCCTTTTTCTTGAGAGGAGTCTGCATCTCAGGACGAATGGATTCGGCCAGGATACCCTGGGGGCACCAACCTGAGACTTTGGTTCTGAAGAAAATAGAAACTACATTTTTTTTTAAGTTAAACTTACCATAACAGTAGATGATCCCTGCTGCAGTAGCCTTAACTATATGGGTTATTATCTTGCCAAGGATATAACAGCTGGCCAGCTTCCAAAGATTCACAGCGCCTTCCACATGCCCAAACTGTCAAGTGGGTGAGCGAGCTGACTAAAAAACAAGTTTGAGTGTGAAGCCCTTCAGAACTTCACTGCCGAAGACTATGCGCTCTGCTTCTCTGAGGCTTTCGAGGATCAACAGTCGGCTTGTACTTTCCTTAGCAGGGCAGAAAAGTTCCCTTTGCAGGAAAAGAAATTCCATTTTCTTATTTTGTACTGATGTCTTTTTACTTTTCTTCAGGAAAGTTATTTTAAAGCTATGAATGCTGTGTTTTAACAGGCTGTCTTGAGACTCTTAACATACTTTTAAAAGGAGCATTTGTTTCTGTCAGCTTAAAAGCAGTGTTATTGAAAACTATTTTCTGTGGAGAAATTATGCTTATTTCAAAGTTGTGGGGTTGTCAGAGCTCGAAAAAGTTTTTTTTTTACTGAGTCTTTTTTGTCCAAAAAATTGCAGACTGGTAGTTTTACCCAGGATACAGGCACCATGTTTGGCTTGACCATGGAACAGTCCCTCCAACAATAGGTCCTTCTTTCAGCCACAAAAAGAAAGAGTTAAGCAAACAGTCTTTGCCACCACAGCAGGCTAGCAATTTGCCTCAGCTGCAGGTGGTTGACTCTGTTGTGGCAATGTGCTGTACCTCAGACCATTCATCTATTACAATGGATCCCCCTAATGTAGCACCAACACCCACTACTGACCAGGTGTTAGCCACGGGCTTTGCATGCAGCTGGTGTCCTCTCAGTGGGCAAGGGAAAACCAATCTTGTCGGTCCTGGGAGAGGGAACAGGGAATGTTTCCCTGTTGTCAGAATGTTGTGTCCAACCCTGGGGAAGCAGATGTTGCCATTGGTAACATGGTTGGGCCCATTTTTCCAATTAAAAAAAAAAAACAGGAACCTCAAGCATGTATCTACCCCTCAAATTTCTGTGGATAGGAACAGTTTACTGGGACTGGCTCAGGGTTTGATTCAGGCTATTGATCCTTCTTGTAGAATAGTTTCTGGTACAAAAAGAGGGCTTCCTCCTTTCCTGAAGAGACTCAATATTCTGAATTTGTACAGGAAGATGCAGGAACGGATTCAGGGTTTTGTCCTCCCAATTTCTGATTCAGACTGAGGACAGTTGTCTTTTTGATTCTCCATGTGGGAGCAGCTAATGCAACTGCAGCAGCAGTCAGTATGAAGAACACAGGGAAGACAGATAGCTGTGCACACTCTTAGACACAAATGCCTGAGAAATAAGACAGTGTTGTCGTGAGAAGCGCCTTGACAAAAACACCTGTGATGATGCTTATAGGGAATCTGCCTCCCATACTGACATATTCACTTCTTGGATGACATGAACTCTCAAAATGCACTAAAAAAGTAACTCCAATGGGGTATCTGTAAAAGGCTCGGTTTAACCAACACAGAGAAGGGTATTCAGACTGATGTACAACTCTGGTGTTCAGACTGGCAGCAAAGACGTTATGATTCTGGAGCACCCATATGTCACGTTTATGCCCTATGCTGACACGGGCAGCATGTGTTTGACATACAATGCTGATAAGAATTAAAGACTTTGGTATACTGGCTTTTCTATTAATGTATACATGTCTAGGTCATGGTTTAAAATGTGACTTAATAAAGATGTTGGAAAAAAAGGGGGGGGAAAAAGAGCTAAAGATGGACTGGGATGATCATCTTATATCACAAGTCAAAATGCATGCGCAGACTCATACCTAGCAGCAGAAACTGGCAAACAATCTAAAGAAGAAAGGACCCAGGAGCATTATGGGAGTTATAGGAGGAGCATGAGCTATGGAAGACCCCAGTGGTGCTGAGATGACACTAGCAGTGGCAAACAGTCCTGAGTACTGAAGTGTATAGACTGGATCATAACAGAACTAAATATGGCATTAGTGGACATTCTTCTTATACCACAGATGTGCTGACACTTGCATGGGATGGAATCTTCACAAGAAGTGGAAGGGGGAAAGCTCTGGATGTCAGGGCTTCTGTGTCAGAAGTCTCAAGCATTAACACTATTGCAACAGTGAGCAAAATAATGCACATCTGTAACTACTGAAAAACTGCATGAGAAAGCAATAGCACAAATTAAGAGGTTCTTCATCCTGCTGTTTTAGAATACAAGAATACAACTCCATTGCAGATACATAATCTCTCGCCCTCATCTGTTTACAGAAAGAAGACCAAAAATCAAAGTAAAAGAAATGCTAGAAAGAAATCAGCAAAGCCAGAAATACCATCATAATTGCAAACTGCAAAAGACTTGCAGACTCAAAGGCTGGAGAAGAGCACAAACAGCAGTACAAAGTTTGCATCCTAAGCTGACTATGTCCCAGGCAACCCAAGTTCAACAAACAGCTCAAGCATTCTGCTGGAGCTGGCATGGGGGAAGGGAGAAGTGAAGTGGTTTTATTAGCGCATACCTGAGTGTTTGTGTGTGTCTTTCGGCTTTTCACGGTTGGGGGTCGCCACAGCGGAACTCCGGTCTGCTAATGATTGGCAGTAGATTTTTACATGCTGGCTTGCTGGGCCTAACGCACAACCTTCAACGAAGGAACGCCCATTCACGCATGTCGCCACACAGAAGACGCTCTGAGAATCGAACAGGCAACGTCTAACTGAGACAACAACGCTACCACAGCACCACCACCGCATGCGAGACACATTCATGGCTGAATCCTCAGCTGAGACCAGAGATCACATGGGAGAGCTGGCTTCAATATGTGCAGGGTTTTGTGGGATTATGTAATTTGCAGAAATACACAACACCTCCACTGACATCCACTGCATACTGAACCCAGGTATGTCTGTGGGTTGGCAGTGAGGGGTGAAGACCACAAAGAAAATAACCCAAACAGTTGCCTAAATGATGGCCTCTTATTTGACTCTACCACTGGTGTATGGAGAAAGGAAGGAATGGACCAGTTAATGAAAAGACTACAATGTTGGGCAGGCACTGGAGCAAAGAACTAAAAGTCATAAAAAGTACAGTTGTGTACACTTACCATAAATGTAGATGTTCTTCGTTTCTCACTGCTGCAGTCATCACCATTGGGTTATCCATACTGTGGTAGCCCTCAGTCAGTCCGAATACCAGAGTCAAGGTTTTGTGCGTCGGCTGCTGTCGCTTGCTGGGTGACGTCAGGTCGTCCGAACTATAAAGAAGAGCAGGCGACGCCATTACCTCAGTTTTTCTTGCCTTAACCAACCAAAGAAGTCCAATTTTAATTATTATTAGTCCTAGCGTAACTGACCTCCATAGAAATATGTCTCTAAGGACAGCAGATATCAGGGACAGGGAGGGAAGCAAGACTGCAGCAGTGCAAACACTCGAACATCTACATTTATAGTAAGTGTACACAACTGTACTATGTTCTTCGTTTCTCACTGCTGCAGTCAACACCATTGGGAAGATTCGCAAAGCTGAGATGGATGGAAGGTTGATAGAAACTTAAGACTGGGAGAGCATGCCCTGCAGAATTGCAGAGGCAAATCCAGCCATAACTTGAGAACTTTTGAGAATTTGGTGACTGTGGGGACTGAAGTCCACGTGGCAGCTTCCAGGATGTCCTTTGTAGATACTCCTCTAAGGAAAGCTGTGGAAGTAGAGGTTGTCCTAGTGGAATGGGTTCTAATGGTCCTAGGGGATGGTTTTCCATGCAAGGAGTAGCAAAATTGGATGCACAGTGCTATCCATTTGGAAATGGTCTGGATATTGGTTTCCGCTGTGACCACGTTATAAAGCTGACCAAGAGCTGGTCAGTTTTCCTGAATGTCTTTGTATGATCCAGATAAAATCTGAGTTGCCTGTGCACATCAAAAGAATGCAGTATTGTTTCCCCCTTGTTCTGAGGGAAAAGGGAAGAAGGTGGGCAGGTAGATGGCCTGGTTGAGGGCAACATCAGAAACCACCTTTGACATGAAAGAGGGGTTGGTTCTCAGGGAGACCCTGGTCTGCATGGAAGATAAATGGCTCAATGGCCATTAAAGCTTGAAGCTCTGACACACTCCTGGTTGAAGTGATAGCCAGGAGAAAGGCAGTCTTCCAAGAGGTACATTAATTATCAGGATGCTGCAGGCTTGAATGGGGAGGGGAGGGGAGGGGGGGGGGGGAGTAAGATTTTCTAAAACATAGTTCAGATCCTAGGCTGGGGTGGAGTGTCTTCTGGGAGGCCTGATATTAGAGGCTCCTCTAAGGAACTGTTTGATAAGAGGGTGGGAGAACAATGGCTGTTCTGTATCAAAGTGTGCTTATATGGCAGAGGCATGGATCTTTATGGAGGAGAAGGAGAGACCTCTTAAGAAGCTCAGCCAGACAGTCTAGAATAAGAGGAATGGTGGGCAGATGAATGTCTGCCCCCTTGGACTGGCTCCAGGAGCAGAACCTTTCCCATTTTCGAGCACAAGACTTTCTGGTGCTGGGCCTTCTGGCTTCTGTGATGTCAAGGACTTGCTTGCTTAGCATAGATTCCTTGTTGGTTGTGGTAGAATAAGCCATGCTGACAGCTTGAGTGTTTGAAGGTCTGGGTGCAGCATTGTCCTCGCCACCCGGGGATAGCAGGTGAGGTATCAGAGGTAGCTGCCAGGGGGGCTAGAGAGATGGGCTGCACAGCAGTGGGTACCAATGCTGTCTGGGCCAATCTGGGGCAATGAGTATTGCTTTTGGCTTTTCCTCCCTTACCTTGATTAGTACTTTTGGAATGAGAGGAAAAGGTGCGAATGCATACACAGAGTATTTCAAGGGAAGATCAGGCCATCGACCTTCCAGGCCAAGTGATGGTACTCCCTGCTGCAGGTGGTCAGAAGGTTTTTATACCACTGATGACCTGACGTCAGTCCTGGAGCAACAGCAACAGACGCAGAAATACTAAGCCTCTGATATTCGGGCCGACTGAGGGCTACCCCTGGCAGGATAACTCAAGCGTGATGACTGCAACAGTGAAACACAAAGAACATCTTCATACTGCAATAAAAGTACACACTTTCCACAGCTTTTGATGTTATTAGTTCTTCCAACTGTATACAGAGGTAACCAGTTTTGCCAGCAATTACTTGCACACTTGTAGTACAAGTACTGTCAGAACTAAAACATACCACTGATGTTCTGTCAAGAACTATTTTCACTCCCCCTCACCACTTAATTTGAGCTACTAAAAAGTGCATGTGGGGAGGGCAAAAATCACGAACTTTCTACAGCCTTTAAAAGCATGAAAGATATCACTCTACTAAACAGTAATCTGAGATTTAAAATACCTCCATTTTAACACCCATGTGAAGAAGGTTCTTTATCCCAACAGCAAAAAAAACACGGAATCAAGTTCCTCTTACAATAAGGTGTTGTGGTACTAAATCATCTTTTAAAAGAATATTACATTTTTGGGTTGGCCCTGAATTATTTTCAACTTAAATAATGAAGTTTAAGCTACATGATAGTCTTTAAGGCCCAAACATAGGCAAGTTTAAACTATGTCACTGAATCCACCAAAAAACAGGCCGGGGGACACCAGATCTGTAACAATTTTTTGGTAGACCACACACAAAAATCCAAATTAAAAATTTCATCCTAAAGCAGATAAAAACAAATGACCCAGCATCCTCTGGTAAGGGCTGCATCCCTTCTTACCGCAAACACTAACATCAAAATCACAAGTATTAAGAAGTCAGTACCGTCTTCCTCTGCTTACGTAACTTCAGTAGCAGAGCACAAAGGAAGTATATGGTACTGAACTGCTTGGATACACTTGGCATACATACAACTGCCATTACTACAAGGTCATTCGATGAAACTGCATGGTCCCACCTAAAAGGCTGCGGCAGATGACAAAAAGTCTAGGGACTTGTATTGGAAAGCAGCAACTCTGAGTCACAAGGGAAGCAAAATGGGTTAAGCACCGACAGTGGGACAGAAGACTAGTCCTAAACAACACAGACTTGCGAATTAAACCTAAAGGTGCTTACAGGGATCAGCACCAGGATCAGAAATGTTTGATTGCCCTTATCACAGCACGAACCAAATCTCTTCAAAAATAAACACTGGAATAGTCTGGAAACAAACTTTTTAAATATGTACGTAACTGTGGCAACCAAGACCCAATATGAAAATAAACTGAACTAAGCTTGTGGGAGCAGGAACCGTGAAGTGCATAACATGGGGAGAAATTAGGGAAACTGGAAGACAATCAGAAGTTGATCTGAAACAAATTCTCATCAGATGACCAGGTCAGACAAAACATACGTAACATGTATGACAGCCTGCTGCCTGGGAATATATTCACTGCCTTACTGTGACCAGTTTAGCAAAGTTTATTGATTTTCTTTTGGACAGAGTGGTACTGAGAGGCAAGTGCATGACTTACCGAACTGGACACTCAGCACAATCCTGAGATGAGCAGGAAAAGGTGTCACATCACCTTAAAAGTACTAAGTGACAACATGAAAACCAACAATGTGACCTCACAAACTACTGCATCTCTTAAACAAAAAGGTATAAGCAAGTCAAAAGACTGCCCAAGGGAGAGAGAAGATGCAGGCCCTGAAAAACAGTCCCAAATGAGATTTACAGACTCTCAATATTACATGTAACAGATAAAAAGGATTTACAAACATGTGTAGGGTACATCATATCACACACAAGGTGACATTTCTGGAAAAGCACGTTACAAATAGGGAATACATTAAGTAGAACTGAGAAATCTACCTATTAAAATAACCATAAGTATCAAGGAAGTCATACATGTACCTCCATTATGTCACTTGGTCTAATAACAGTGAGAAAACTATAGCAGTTTGAATGATGATTAAACTTAAAGAGTTTATATAGTTCAGGTTCAAATCTTTCAATATCTCAACAATGCTAATTCAGTAAAAACAGAGCAAGAATGCAAGACTATCAAGAGAGCTTAGTAGAACAAAAATCAGCCTCTGAACTGAAACATAAAATGTGAACCATGCGCAAGTGCACATGTTATTCAGAGGCTATTTGACTGACACAGAAAAATAAATAATGCTTTATTCAAAAAGAAAAGGAAGAGTTGGGTTGAAAAGACTTGGCAAAGCTAGAAACACTATTAGAAATGACAGCATAAATTTCATGCAGAGAAAAATTCAAAGCAATTCATTTATAAAATGAAAACACTGCAAGCATCACAGAAAGAAAACTTAAAGGAAAAAAAATGGCTTAAATCAGATGACCTAAAAGTAGGAAATCAATATGACACTGCCGGAAAAAAGCCAAGGGTATTGCAAACTGAAATGCAAGAAACGCAGCCAGCAGAACTACACATAAGGTGGCTCAGTCATAACACTCATCTCCCATCTCCAGGTTGTAGAGTTCAGCCCTGACTTTCAGTCACATTCTCCACAAATCTTTGATCCCATCTAGTGAAAACTCAAACTTTTCTTCCACCTCTCCAACATGCCCAGACTGACTACACTAAATTGTTTATAAATATATGCTATTTTTACCCTTGCCCTTGTAGCTAGACTGTCAATGAAAAGGGTTCATGAAGCAGCCCACTAAGACAGTTAACAGAAGATAAACAAAAAGTCTTTTCCAAATTTCTGGACAGCTTTTTTTTTCAGCCCCTTTGACCAGGATAACCATTACTTGCAAGGATTGTGCCTCTCCTTCTCCCACTTCCCAACCAATCAGCTTACACACCAGACTAGAGCTATCAACCTGGCCATGACGACTGGTGGAACACTGCGAGAGTGAAGGACCCAAGACTGAGGCACCCTGACCTGGCTCCTGATAGCAGGGAGTTTTTTTTTTTTTTGTATGCTCTAGACTTTACAGAGGGAAGGGACAAACAATTTTGTATACACATGCTCTTGAATGCATCTAGTCTTCAAGCAGAGACAATCTATCCTTTCTCAATGGGAATGTGTATGCACTGCAAGGTATGCAAAAGCCTATGCTCCCCACCTCACAAAGATAAGTGAGCTGGCCTTCGGCTGCTGGAGTCTTCCCCCATTTCAGCCAGCACTCCAACTTCCCAGGCTGCTACTTCTCAACCTCTTAGCACAAGAAATCTGAATAAAGGCATAAAAGTTGGGAAGACTAAGGCTCAAAATAGGGACAAATTTTAAACATTGCTCAAAATAGGGACAATTTATAAATATTGCCCTTATAACCTTAATAAATAGCTGCTATAAGTGATGTTGTGTTGGTATGCATTTTCTGAAGGATATATAGTCTAAAACTCAACTGCCAGTCATCATTTTGCAACTTAAAATCTCAATGATTTGCCAGAAAAGCATGAATTTTATGAGAAACAGCCCCCCCCCCAAAAAAAAAAAAAAAAGAGTCAAAAATCTGGACAAACTGTGAAAATCTGGACAGTTGATAGGTATGGTTACTAATCAATCCCTGGGTCACCAGCACCATAGGCAGATGCTTCGTCATTACACCAGTGGGCTGGCTTTCTACACAACCCTATTCCTGTTATTTATAAAAAGGATTGTGACAGTAAAGGGAACAAACCATGCAGGGAGAACACAAGCTGTGCAGTGTCTGCATTTAAAGCCATGCAAAAAACTGACAACAGCAACTTAAAGGTATACATCTTAGAAAAGAAACAGAAGAAAAATACATGGCAGTGCTCCAAAGAGAAACAAAACAGAACAGGGTTTTACCTTTTACCCTTCAAAGAAGAAAGCCGCTTGCAAAGTTCAGGGACAAAGCAGCAACATTTTTAGTTTCTTACACTGGTGGATATATGGATCACTCACACACAGAATGCAGGATTTAAAACAGTGACAGAATTCAGTAATACACAGAACAGATTTAAAAAAATGTTTTGGTAGGACTGACAGAGGTCGGGAGAGAGACACGAAGGGGAGGGGGGCATGGATCAGGGTTTCTATCTGCCATTTTCATACATACTGACCTAAAATCTTACTAAACCAGGTTTGCAAACTATATCAACAAAACAAAGAAAGCCGTGAAATCTACTTTTCTTTAGATACTTTTTTTGTTTTTTTCCAACTCCATGGGTACAGAAATTAACTGCATACATACAGAATACTTTGGTTAGCAGATCTGCTCAGTATTTCTATTCTAGCTTCTGTATTTGTCTCTTTCCTCCTTGGTCATTTCCTTCACACAATATTTTCATCAAGTTGGAATCTTGAAACAATCAGCTTGCCATTTTCCTGGGCACACCCCCTGGGCCTTTTCTTACTTCACACAACAAAGAAATCCGTACGGATTCACACACACACACACACACACACACACACACACACACACACACACACACACACACACACACAAGCCTGACATAAGGGAGGGCTTTCAGTAGGTAACAGTAGTAACAGAGACATGAATGCTAAGCTGCAGAACTAATTAGAATTGCTTGTCAGTGGCTGCTCCCCAAACAGAACAATGGCCTAATCTGACAATCTTGGGTGACTACAGTCGGAGCAGTCACAGCTGTTAATGCAGGGATGTAGACCATCAGTGGGGAAAACAAGTGGCCACCAGCAGACTGCATCCACCAGTCTCTGCAGACATGCCTCAGGAAGCTGCTGTGCATTAAGACAGAGGTTTACCACCAACAAACGACACAAAGCCTCTATTCAGCAGCCCTCACCCTGTCACTGTGATAAAAAAAGGTGCGGGACAGCTTCACAATAGGCAAACAAATGAACAAAACTCAGGCCTGGGCCTTAATATCCTTTTCTAAACATACCACTCATTGTCAAAGCACGTGTTAGCAGCCCAGCCACACTCCCTGAACACTGCTAACAAAGGGCTGCCATGAAACAAACGGTCTCTTTTATCCCTTCAATGGATTCCAAATAAGCACATTTAAAAAAATGTTCTAAAAGATTTTAACACCGCCAAACTGTAGATGCACATTTTCTGTAAATGCAGTCAGTCTTATAGGTTACCTGGCATACATGCCTCCTCTAAATGCTGCCAGGAAATACAGTCACAAAGCCAGTCATCAAACAAAGACACCTAGCCATCACAAAATCTGCAATTTTTTCCTACCTTTAATCTTCCCTGCGAACCACATTTGGTGGACATCATTCTTGCACTCTTATTATTCCTAACTTTAATACTTTCCCCCACTGGTACTCAAACGTCAACAAATGGAGTACCTCATTTCACATGTTTATCAATGTCAGCAGAGCTTATGAGGTTATACTGTAAATCAGATCTTAACTTCTCTCAAGTACTTTACTACTGGCCTCACATGACATGCATGGCATGTTTCCTCAAACATTACTGTAGCCATTAACAAAGATTTGAACACTAAGCCAAAATCATCTTACTTACACTGCTGTACAGAGCACAACCACAAAAAAGCCCTCAATGGGGGGGCAATGACTAAAAACAGAGTGGAAGAGGCAAAGGATGAGAAGGTGTATGGATTACAGGAACCCAAATTCTATTTAATGTTTTTTTGACACACTACCAGACATATCAGTAACTTTTCACAACTAAATTGCATAAAACAGATGAAATAAGTGCTGTCTTAAGTGTAACAAACTGCCTCAATAGGCTGAAGGAAACCCCCCTACCCCCCAAAAAAGAGTCTTGTCTAAGACAAAGGAAGGCAAAGTCCCTTTTTCCTGGGGAGGAGTACACCAGAAAATGAACAAAGCAGCAATGGTCTTTTGCAATATGAATTAAAAACACACCTATTGTTATTTTTTAAATGAAGATAACCCACCCATCTACTAGAGATAAAGTATCTGGTGCCCTTAATGGTCCAGGTTTGAGAGGAAAACTGTTAGCATTTCACTGAATGAAAACCATTTTTACTGCAAACTATATTTGAAGCTCTGTTGCCTGATGTCAGGAGCTGCAGCACTGCAGTTAACAATAAACGAAAGAGGGCGCAGGGTCAGTTTGATAGCAATTACTAATGTTAATTACTATGCTATTAACATGCAAATGACAGCTACTGCTGAGGGCAGCTGGGGAAACTAATCCTACAAGAAAGGCATGGAAAATTATATTCCACATCTCCTGCTAAATGAAAAAAAGCAATATACTTCTATAGGTATCTAAAGTTTGACTCCTCCTCATATACAATGATGCCAACTGAAATTTATGCAATATGCAATGATGCAAATAAACTCTTCATGCCACATGCTATTAACAAACCTAGAAGCAGATGACAAAATGCAGATACCCAATTAATCCTTACCAGCATCCTGAAAGCACCCCTCCAGAATACAAGATTACAACCTAAAGATCAAGTATCAGTCTGTTAGGTAATTACATTTGCACCCCATCACCCCAAAAAACAGATATGTAGATAAATAAAACAAAGAGGCAAGTGCAGAAGAAGGTTACAGACTGCGGAAAACAGTAGAATGTTATGATTTTTGTTTTACTTATAATGCAATACAAAACAGTAAGCAAATGCTGCTATGACTTAACCCCATCTTAAGACAGCAAGGCAACCTCTCAGAAAGTACAACTTTGTAAACAACTTACCATAAAATATTTGTGTATGGTGACTGCTGCAATTTAAGTACAGTTGTGTAAGACCTTGTATAACAGTAGATGTTTTACTTCTTACTCTCTCAGTATTTTTACTGCTGGAATAGCCTGCTGAGGATAGCCTAACATCCGGCCAGCATACAAAAGTCTTTACACCTTCCAGGTGTTGAAGGTCAGACGCATGTCCTATGTGCAAGGCCTAAGGTGGTTGTCATGTCTTTTGGATTTTCCCAGTTAGGGGTCGCGACAGCGGAACTCCGGTCCGCTAATGATTGGCAGTAGATTTTTACATGCCAAGTTGCCGGCCCTGACGCACAACCTTCAACGAAGGTACACCCTTTCACGCACGTCTCCACACAGAAGACGCCCAAGCTGAGACTCGAACAGGACATCTTACTGTGAGGCAACAACGCTACCGCAGCACCACCACCGCAGTACATATGTGATATACAGACACCTAATCTTCAAAACTGAAGTGCCCTAAAGTAACCAGAGCAACCCCAGAGAAGGCAACAATACGTTCATCCAGGAAGGGAAGACGGAGGAGAAAAGGATGGAAAAACCCCTCAGAAGAGGGCAACAGAAAGCAATAGGTGGCAGGAGGGAGGGTCAGAATACTGTAACAGTGAGAAATAGGTACATTTACTGTTATGGCAAGACCTTACCCAACTGCACTATGTCCTTCCTTATCACTGCTGCATTATTCTTTACTCTTAGGAGAGTATAAAAGCTACTGGAAAGTACTGGAGGTGGAAAGCAGAAGACAGTCCTCCACAAACTCATGAACACTGGCCCTGGCAAAACCCGCCCTGGCCCTGGAAATGCTTTCCAATTTGTAACATTTGGTAAAACTTAACAGAAGACCAATTAGCAGCTTCCAAATTGCATCTAGAATCCAGAAAAAAGCACCAGAAGAGGTCACTGCTCTGGTAAAATAAGCACAAAAAGAGGAAAACTGCTTGCCATAAAAACAACAGCAAAAGGAAATTAACATAGAAATTCAGGAGGTGGGTTTACTAAGACACTGCCAACTAAACTGTTCAGACTTCCCAACATGTTTTGCCTTGCTCCAGTAATACTAGCGCTGTCTATGTAAATTCAAAGTGTGAAGAATCCTCTCACTAGGACTCTGTAGAGAAGGGAAAAGAGAAGGAAGATAAACCGACTAACTCATAGACAAATCTTTAACTGCCTTGGCCATAAAAAAAAGATCGATAGGAATAGACACCCTATCCATGTGAAAAAAAAACAAAAAGGAAGAACTGCCATGACTGCTTTAAGTTCAAATACCCTCCTGGCAGAAGTAAAACCCACCAACAATACAGTCTTCCAAGTACAATGCTGTAAGGAAGAAAAAAAGCAAACTCAAAAGGGGACAGTTTCAATTTTTCAAGAACAAAATTAAAAGTCCCAAGGAGGAGCAGGAACAGGCTTTCTTGGAGGCAGATATGAAGTACACCTTTTAAAAACTGACTTCAAAGCTGGAAGCCAAAGGTAAATTCTGAGGCACAGGTGGAAATGGCTGACAAATTAACTTTAGCAGATGAATATGCCAAACCAGAATTTAGCAACTCGCACAAATAAGAAAGGACCTCAACAAAAAAGGGCCCAGGTCTTGTTTGAGGCACCAAACAGAAAACCTCTTCCATTTACTCACAATGAATTCCATTTACTCTCACTGAATTTTGTAGAAGTGGGTTTTCTGGCCTCCTGCAAAACCTGAAGCATGTTTCAGAAAATTGGTACCCGAAAGGAATCCAAACCCTACCCCCCAAAGTGACAGCTGAAGGGTGAACAAGAGTGAATGAGAGACTATGTGAGAAGATCATCCTCGAGTTAACTTGTAATGACTGCCCCTGGCCAGATGAAACAGAAGGGTGAACCAGTGCTATCTGGAGTCATCCACAAGATTTTGGGTAACCCACATAATCTTGTGCAGGGCCTGTGGTGTACAGAACAGGGGGGCAAGGCATGCAGAAACATTCCCTTCCAAGAAAAAGGGATGACATCCACTTCTCAAGCCTGAGTACTTGGCACTTTGGAACAGAACTGGGGAAGCTGTCTATTCAGAGGGAATGCTACAAGATCTACCAGAGGAGTACCTCACCAATTTACAATATCCAGAAATATTCCTATGAAGCATCCATTCATAACGATTTGTCCTGGACCTGCTCAGAGAGTCTGCCACCAGATTATGCTCTGAAGGGATATAAACCACCTGCGTCAAGTGATGGCAGACTGCAAAATCCCAAGCCTGAAGAGTCAGCCTGCAAAAAAAGAAGTTATGTACTCACCATAACGTTCCATCTCAGAAGTTCTACTTCATTTGTCTTCAACCTGTGGGTCTTTGGATCCACATCGGATCAGACATGGCTGCATTTTCCAGTTACGGCTCCGAACTCCATACTGCTCCCCTTACCCACAATGCCCCGCATCTCCCTTCAGATCAAGTCTGCTGCCTAACCGGTATCAGATACCCAACCTAATGGCACCTTATCAAACACCAATCGTCACAGGAATAAGCCTAGCCTGGACAGGACCAAGGGTCCCAACAATAACCGTCCGATGCAAAGGACATGTCATATCCCAAAGGATAAGGTTGGGGTGAAGGAGGGGACGGTTGAAGACAAATGAGTACATAACTTCTTTATCTGAAGTAGTTTACTTCATTTGCTCTTCAACCTGTGGGACATAGTCCCCAGCTACCTACCTCTTGGGAGCCACTCATGGAAGGATATTCTGGAGCACCGCAGAACAAAAGGATGCTCTACTCCTAGACACCAAATCCAGTTTATAATGAAAAATAAAGGTGTGAGATGAGGCCCAGGTAGCAGCTGAACAGACATCATCCAAAAAGACCCTAGACCAAAAGGCTGCTGACGTAGCCACAGATCGGGTCGAATGAGCCTTCACTTTTCCTGGTACAGACAAACCTCTTTCTGAATAAGATGCAGCAGTGTCGGATCCGAAGATCCACAGGTTGAAGAGCAAATGAGGTAAACTACTTCAGATCAGATAAGATTTTGTGCCCCTTTGTTGATGCACCATATGACTGTGGTAATGCCTGTAAAAACCTTTAGAGGACCTGGAACCCAAAGGGAGTGAAAAGCCTGGGCAGTCAGAAGTACAGCCTTTCTTCTCCTTGACATTGATACCGTCTATCAATTGTTGATGGGACCAAAGGACCTGGACTTTTAGGTTGTTGCAGGATGCTCAGTGACCATGATCAGAAGCATCCATGTACAACTCCTGAGCAAGAAGAGGAACCTGAAAAGGCAGACAGGATTCAGGAATTGTGATGAATTCATCATCAGAGCTTAAGCTTGAGACAAGGCAAGAGTAACCAGATACTAGAGGGTGGCAGTGCTGCAGCCAAACAGTCTTGAGATACTACTGAAATTTCCTCATGTGAAGTTTGGCAAAAGGGACAGTGGCAATACTGGATGCAATTTACCCCAAGGCACACAGACATTACCTAGCAGGAATGACTTGAAATAAACGGTTAGAGGAACTTGGGAGGTGGGAGACCAGGCAACATTGGAATGCAATGAATCCTGCAACCCAAAAATGCCTGTTTCTAATAGGGAGTGTCAGAATTTTTGAGGAGTGTAAACTTCACACTGCAGAGGAAGTATAGTGAAGTGTATATTTTTAAGCAAGGGCTGCTGAGAGGGGGCTTAAATTATAAGGTAATCCAAATAAGGGAACATCTGAATTCCCTGAAGTCTGCAGAAGGCTACCATAGAGGCCAGACATTTGGTAAAGCCCCTAGAGCTGTAGAAAGTTCAAAAGGCAAAGCAGAGAACCAATAATGAAAGGAAGAAAGAAAAACTTATGGGAGAGAGGGTGAACAGCAATATGGAAGCAAGTGTCCTTCAATTCCAGAGACTACCCCCACTCTCCCCTACCAAACTTCCCAACTCACTCTTAACAGCTCATCTCAGCTTAATAATAAAGTGGCCCACCTTCATGCTCTCCTGGATGTATACTCCTTTGACTTCCTATGTTTGACAGAAACATGTTTAAAACCTGGAACCCATGACAATGAAATCACACCTCCAGCCTATAATATATTGAGATGTGGTTGTAACAAAAGAAAGGGTGGGGGAGTAGCATTTCTATTCAAATAAGGCCTAATAGTCACCTCTTCACCCTACAACCCTCCTATGGAAAATAATGCTGAAATACTCATGTCCAAAATACAGATCAATTCTAATAAATCCATAAGTATTATCTGAATCTATTTACCTCCTGGGAACGTCACTACACTATAGAATATACTTAGCTGGGTCGCATCATCCTTCCCTCAAGAAACTATAATCCTAGATGACTTAAATATTGATTAGAAGAGCAATAATACTGACCATCCTACTTCCCATATTAACCTTCATGGCTTCTCTCAAACCATTACCTCCCCTACTAGAATTAATAAACCAAATAAAATAAAGACTACCTTAGACTGGAGTCTTATAAACAACTTTCAACAAACTTATAAGGTAGGAACCTTCCCTGATAATGTAAGTGACCACTCATTAACCTACATAATCAGGGAAAAGATTGATATTGTCCAACCCACATTTCGGACAATTTGGAGCATCAAGCATTTTAACATACAGCTATTCCAAAGTGAAATTATTGCTTGTAATTGGTCTCCCCTACAAGCCCTACAACTTGAAGAGGCTGTCAAATACTTCGACTCTAAATTCTTAACTATCCTAGACCACCATGCACCTAAGCGTACCATCAGAATTAGATCAAAACCAGCTCATTGACTCTAAAGAAACCAGGCAAAAAATCCTACTCAGAAATAAAACCTGGTACAGGTGGCGAAGTACTAAACTTACAGCAGATCAAGTATTTAAACTGAGAAATTTGACAAAAAAAAGCAATACTCTCAGATTTAAAAAAAACTTCTATTGTAAAATGTAGCAAACACAGCAAAATAATCCACAAATTCTGGGCAAGTATCAATAGACTCCTAATCCCTGGTCACTCCAGTACACCAAGCCCAACAGGCACTAATCTGAAGACCCCAATAAAAACCGCCAACACCTTTAATACCTTCTTTACTGAGGCCATACAATCCCTGGCCAGCCAACTATCCCTTGATAAACTCTACCTTTCCTATCCCCAATAACAGCCCTTTTCCCAATTTCAAATTACAACCCATCTCTACTAATTTTATTTACAAACTCATCCAAAAACTGAAGCCTTGTACTCCTTCTGCTGACCAGATCCCAGCTGAATGTTTGCAAAAAGCAGCTACATCTGTAGCCTATCCCATATCTATTCTTATAAACAGAACCATAAAGGAGGGAACCATCCCAGCCATATGGAAAATTCCTCACATTATTCCCTACATAAAGGGGGCAACTCAAATGAATATTCCAACTACCTACCTATAACTCTATCATCTCCTTTAGCTAAAATCATGGAAGGATGCATTCATCACCAGCTACTGAACCAGTTAATTCAGCATAACATACTAGCGAATACCCAGCATGCTTTAGGCCATTCCCTAGCACCACTACTGCCCTTCTTTCCTTCACTGATTCTAGTAACAGAAACCGTAATAATAACATTCTCTCCTCAGCTCTCGATCTTTCAAAAGCTTTCGACATGGTTAACCACCCTTTGCTTATAAATATTCTAAAATCACTTTCTTTTGATACACTAGCAATACAACGGTTCACTTCCTACCTCAGAAATAGGCAGTAGGCAGTGCTCTGGGAGAATAATCCATCATCCCTCCTGCCAGTCACCTTGGGTGTCCCCCAGGGCTCAATCCTAGGCCCTCTACTTTTCTCAGTATATTTATCAATGATCTGCATTTAGCTATTCCACAAGCTATCTGGATACAATATGCACTTATTTGCACAGCCAACTCTTCTTCTGAACTACAATCCATAACTCAGAAGGTGTTTAACACAGTAGAGTCATGGTTTTTAAAGCGTTATCTCCTCTTGAATCCCAGAAAAACAAAACTCCTACTCTTTACTCCTACCCGTAAGTCCACACCATTAGACTTCTCAGTCATCTCTAATAATGGTACCCTCATTTCTCCTGACTCCAACACCAAACTTCTTGGAATTACAATAGATAACCTTAATTTCTACTCTCACATTAACGCTATAAAAAAAAGTTAACAGAACAATGGGCTTCCTACACAGGATTAGACCCTTCCTTATCTCTACAACTAGAACCACTATATCCCACTCACTTCTAATCTCTATACTGTTCTATGCCTCACCAATTTACACAAACCTAACTAAAAACAACCTGCTCAAACTAGGTAGCTCCTATAACAACATTGCCCGATTTGCCACTGGAAACCCCTTCAGAACCCATCACTGTCACAATCTAAAACAACTTGGCTGGCTTGAACTTCAGACATCGGCTTCAATTTACCCAACTTACCATTGCCCATAAGGTCCTTAATGAACCAAACAAAACTCCAATACTCTCTAACCTCATAATCCCCTATAAAAATCTCGATACCTTACGCTCGTCAAATAAACTATTAGCATAAACAAGTCCAACAACATGGCAGGTGACTCTCTCTTTTCAAACACAGCTGGCAAAAGCTGGAACCTTCTACCTAGTGAACTCACATTACTTCATTCCCTACCCCTCTTCAAACAAAAAACTCAAATTATTCCTTAGAACACACTGGTTATGCCCTTGCAGTAACCCTGACTAGAATTTCACCCCTGTTCTACTACTTCCCAGTTTCTACTTTCAAACTAGATAATATTCTTTAGCATGAATGAAAGACTGAACTGTAAAACTACTGTAACATTTAAGTATTTTATTCCTCTGAAGATCATGTCCTAAATTCTGTTGTCATTTTATGTACAAAACAATGTATTTTAAATAACTGCTATTTACTATTTTATTGTAAGCTACTACCTAGTTACTTACTGTTTTGTTTATTTTTATTGTAATCTTTAACCTTTATTACTGTGGTTAAGTTTGGAGCTTTTCTCCCCGGGCCTTTACTGAAAATGGACATATATCCAGTTAGACTAGCCCAGTCAACAAATGTAAAATAATAAATAATCATCACATCAAACCCATAGTGTTTTGGAAGATGCAAACTAAGGATCAGGTAGTACTTCCACAGTGTTCCAGGCATGTATCTGTTTCAGGAAGGAAACAGCAGCTGCCATACCCATTGCTGAAGGGAGTAAAGGTCCTGCCATGGGTTTTAAAGCAAAAGTTAATGCAATGTGCTAGCTACTTTGAAATAGTTTTTGTCAAAAGCTATCCTTGTTTGTAATAAAAATCACACACTGAGCGTGCAAACAACCAAGTCCAAAATGAAACAGATTCACTGAATAAATGCACCCTTCAAAACAGTAGCCTTTTGCCAAATTCTTTAATGCACCAACACAAGATTAAGTGCTTTCATCCACAGGAATGTGGACTTCATTGGAATATCAATTAACAGTTAATTACACTATTTATAAGCCATTTTGGCACTAAAACAATACTCACAAAACATATTACCAATTAAATAATAAAACCATTGGGTACTAAAGTTCATTCACACAACGCATATGAAATTTAAAACTAACTAAAAGTCCTAACACACTATTTTTTTTACCATAAATTAAAAACTTAATGAATAAATAAAACTATGCACATAGCAGTATAAATATCCCAATATATATGCATTAATCTAATAAAGATTAAATAAAGCTTAAGATTTAATCTTATGAAGACAATAACTGAGTACATATTTGTTCCCAGTGTACTAATTAATGCACAAAACAATTTGCCTTAGATGCAGGTAAGAGACTCTGCTATGGCCAAGCTGATTCCTCATAGCACTACTATACTTTTCAACTTCCTAACACAAGAACTCTGGATAAAACCCTTAAATAATGGGGGGGGGGGGGGGGGGGCGCCGCGCAAAACTAGGGACAGACTAAATATTGTTCTTACAAACTTAGAATGCTGTCAGAAAAGGTTTCTTGTTAGCTTGCTTTTTTTTTCCCTGAAAGATATTTATATATACAGTGGACATAAGTGTATACACACCCCTGTTAAAATGCCAGGTTTTTGTGAAATAAGAAAGAGCATAATAAATCATTTCAAAACGTCTCCTGCCTTTAATGTGACTTGTAACCTGTACAATTCAATTGAAAAAACAAATCTGTTAGGGGGAAAAATATAAAAAAAATAAAAACAATTACAATAAGCTGGTTGCATAAGTGTGCAAAAGTACAGTTGTGTACACTTACATAAATGAAGTTTGAGTGTATTCACTTTTGCAGTCAGTGGAGGCTACTCTGGTGGAGTGTGCCCTGACCCCCTTGGGGGGAGGCTTTCTATGCTGTTTGTAGCAGAAATGGATGCAGTGTGATATCCATTTGGAAATATTTGCTTGGAGATGGCTTTGCCTTCTGCTCCTGTAGCAAAGCTAACCAGCAATTGATCAGACTTTCTGAAGGATTTATTCCTGTCCAGGTATAATCTGAGCTGTCTGTACACATCTAGAGAGTGAAGAATCCTTCCTCCCCTTGTTCTGGGGATTAGGAAAGAAGGTGGGCAGATGAATGGATTCGTTGAGAGCCATGCTGGACACCACCTTGGGCATGAAGGATGGGTTAAGTTCTGAGGGATACTCTGTCTGCATAGATGATGATGAAGGGTTCCACAGCCATGAGTGCTTGCAGCTCAGATACCCTTCTGGCTGAAGTGACGGCCAGAAGGAAAGCTGTCTTCCAGGAGAGAAATTTTAGCTCTGCAGAAGAAGCTGGTTCGAAAGGGGGCAAGGTGAGGTTTTCCAAGACAAAGTTAAGATCCTAAGCCCCTCTGGGGAAATGTTTGATCAAAGGGTGTGAGAAGAGGGTCTGCTCAGTGGGAAAATGGGCAGAAATAGAAGCATGAATTTTTATAGAAAAGAAGGACACTATTGTGTAGTAGATCTACTAAGTAATCCAGGACGAGAGGGATGGAGGGTTGTGCTGTATTGGCTCCCTTAGCCTGGATCCAGGTGCAGAACCTTTTCCATTTATCTGTACAAGACTTTCTGGTGCTAGGATGTCTGGCCTCACGGGCAACATCCAGAACCTGTTTAGAGTGGCAGATTGGTTCGAGGTTAAGGAATAAGCCAAGCTGCCAAATTGAGTGTCTGCAATTAGGGACGCATGAGTTCCCCTTCCCTCTGGATCAGGTTTGGAATCGGGAGGAAGATACCATGGAGGCAGTGGGGACAGGCTGCGCAGCAAAGGGTACCATTGTTGTCGGGGCCAGTCTGGAACTATAAGGATGGTCCTTCACTTTTCCTCCCTTATTTTGAGCAGTACCCTGGGGATGAGAGGGAGGGGAGGAAAGGCAGACTGATTGGACCCAGGGGAAGGACAGGGCATCCACTTAACAAGCCATGCAATGATGCTCGCTGGTGCAGAATTTTCTGAGTTGATGGTTGGTGTGGGAGGCAGACAGGTCGGCCTTAGGGGTTCCCCATTTCTGAGTTATTAGGGTGAAGGTACTTCTGTTCAGTTGCCACTTGTGTGGGTCTAGAAGGTTTCTGCTTAATTGGTCTGGCAGAGAGTTGAGAGAGCCTGGAAGGTATTGTGCTAACAGGTGTAGATGCATGGAAGAGGTGTGAACCAAAGGGTTATGACCAGCCTACACAGAGGGTAGGAGCGAGTCCCTCCCTGCTTGTTGATGTACCACATCACAGTGGGGTTTGTTTTAATCAGAAGAACCCCTGCAAAGAGAAGGGTTTTGAAAGCTATCAAGGCATGTTGCACAGCCATCATCTCTTTTTGATTGATGTGCAGAGGGATTTCCTGAGGGCTCCATTGGCCCTATATGCAACTTGCCATGCAAGTAAGCACCCCAGGCATAGTCTGATGAGTCTGTAGGGAGGGTCTGGGTGGCGGAGGTGGGGAGAAGGGCAGTCCCTTGTGGAAGCATGCTGTTGCCCACCAAAGAAATTCCTTTCTGAAAGAAGGAATTATAGGTAGAAGAGTCTCCAGGTCCTGAGAGTGCTGACATCAAAGGCTTTTTAGGTACCACTGAAGTTTCCTCATATGTAGTCTGGCATATGGAATGAGTAGAATGCAAGAAGCCATGAACCCCAAAGCTTGCAGGATTTTCCTTGCAGATAGCTGGGGTCTGGTGGCTAGTTGAGAGAAATAGGCTGTCAGGAAAATTTGTTTCTCTGGTGTAAGGAATGCCATCTGGGATGCTGTGTCCAGACTTGGTCCCAGGAAGATTATTCTTTGGGTGGGCACCTGTTTGGATTTCTTTTCGTTGATTGTGTACCCCTAGGGAGGTTAGTAATATCTTTACAAAGGCCAGGTGCTTGAGCAGCTTTTCCTGGCTGTCTACCTCAATAAGGCAGTCGTCCAAGTATGGGTAAATTTGAATACTTCTTTGTCTGCAAAAGGCAATGGCTGGAGCCAGACATTTTGTAAAAACTCTGGGAGCAATAGATAAGCCATAAGGGGAGAGCAGAGAACTAAACATGTTGAGATCCTGCCCTAAAACGGAGACATTTCCTGCATGATTCCCTGATAAGAATGTGGAGGTAGGCTTCTTTTAGATCTAGGGGGGCTAGCCAAGCGTCCTTGGAGAACATGGGTAGCAGCTACTGGAGGGTGAGCATTTTGAATTTTGGGATCACCAGGAAGGTGTTTAGAATAGACTGAGGATGGGGTGCCAGGTGACCTCTTTTCTGGGCATCAGAAAAGGTATGGAGTAGAAACCGTGACCTATCTGTTCTGCAGGAATGTGCCCTACTACTCTCATAGAAAGAAGGGAAAGGATTTGCTTTTGAGACTCTGCCCACTGATTTGGTGGTAGATCGGGGAATCCTTTTGGGCTTGGAAGGGTATGGAATGAAAATTTGTATCCCTGAGACGCAATGTTCAGAACCCATTAGTCTTTGGTTATGGTGGCCCATGTGTTTAAATGAAAAGAGACTTTTCCTCCTAGGGATAAGGGAAGGTGGGCAGAGGGGGTAGGAAGAGGAGGGGTCATTGTGAGTTCTTACCATAAGGGGGTGGCTTAGAACTCCCTAGTTTTGAAGTGGAGGTACTCCACTGCTTAGATCTCTGCATTCCCTGGGACTGCTGTCTGGGGGGGGGGGGTCTGTTTCCACGGGGCCTAGGCTGGGCTGGTTTATTCGGAGAAGGAAAAGACCAGTGCTTGGAGGGACAATGGCTGCTGAACCTAGGGGGCTGGACTTGCAAGAAATCCTGAACTGTTTGCATAGATTTTGCGTTTTCTTCCATCTTTAAGACCTCTTCTGCCTTAATGCCAAATATGTTCTTTGTGCAAGGGGGTATCCAACAATTTAGATTTGACATGGTCTGGTAGGGGCTGTTCCTTAAGCCATGCATGTCTTCTAATGTCAGATCTAGTGACTGCTGCCCTGCAAGAAGCTTCTAGTGCATGGAAACCACAGTGTAAAAAGTGTGCTTAGTTACTTGGCTTGCAGAATGCATTAAAGTCTTGTAAATCTTTACATTCTAGCCAAGCAAGTAGGGAAGACATTTTTTGTTTAAGGAGTTCCAGGGTATGTTGCTGAAATTTCAGCATATGGAACAGACAACTTAGTGCCCTGATAGCAAGAGTAGCTGAGGTGTATACTTTTTTTTACCCAATCTGTCCAATGCTGGGGAATCCCTGTCTGAGGGTGCGGGATTCTTAGCAGAGGTTGCTTTAATCCCTTTTGGCCCTTGTGAAATGACCTCAGGGTCAGATGTTGGATTTTTAAAAAGATATTTTTGAGAGTCAGGGATTCTACAGTATCCATCTGGTTTTCTGGGAGCAGGAGGTAGGGCATCAGGAGTCATGCTGGATTCAAGGAAAACATAGTCCACAACAACCAGGACTGGGGGGACGGCTAAGGGTCTGTGTTGTGGAAGATCTAGAATTCCCAGAGTCTCTTTAGACTGTGGGTAGTCCTGACTCTCCCTTTGGAAATGCTCCCTTAAGGTATGCAGGGTTTCCCCAAAAAAAAAATCCTCTGAGGGATAGGCTGAAGGAATTGAGTCCTCTGCATCAGAATCCTCAAGTGGAGAGTGGTTGCATGTCCTCATAGTCAGATGCATCAGATTCATCTGACTCTTGTTTAGACAAAACTATAGGGGACAGATCTCTCTTCCTTTTTGAGAGGGTAGCTTGGCTTCTCTTGATCAGCATTATAAGGTCTTCCACCATTTTAAACATTTGAGACTGAGGCAAAGCAGCAGGTGCCCGAGAGTGGGTCGTCTGTTTCTTGGGTGTGGTTCAAACCCTGGGCCTAAGAAACTCTGTCGTTTTTGAAAGAACGGTAGTCGCAAAAGCCGTTTTTTGTCGAGATTCGGTAGTGCGGAGGACTTCTTCGGAATCCAGTTCCTGCTCAGTGGCTCCAGATCCATCCAAGGTAGAGATTACCGCAGTATCCTTAGTCGAAGAGTCTTGTGGCATACCGGACTCCGAAAGGGTCTTGGTAGTGGCCTGCGACTTTAGTGAAGTGGGCATCAGGGGCTGCAAAAGAGCCTGAGTACCGGAGGACTGACGACAAGCTTAATGGAAGCGTCAGTTGGTTTGGACCCATGCGGTCTGTCTATCTTTACGTTTTTTTGGAAGATATACTGTCGGATGGCTTACCAAAGCCATATCGGAGTTCGAAGACTGTAAACAAAAACATCTGGCTACAATAAGAGCCCGACGACGGCATTGAACACAGCAACAACAGGGGACATCGTGGTCTGGGCCTAAACAAGTGATGCAGTAAGAGTGGAAGTGTCTGTGTGGTATTTGCTTTCCACAGGCAGACAATTGTTAACTTTTTCTGACATCGGTTAGTGCAAGAAAAAAGGATCCCCAACAGGGTACTTAGCTTTAGAAGACCCTCAACTTAAATTCAGAACAAAAACTCCAATAGTGGCCGACCAGCACTCGTGCGAGCTGCTTTTGCTTTGGGCTCCACGGCAAGAAAGACTGATGTAATGGTGTCAGTTGCCTTACTTTATACTACTGACGACCTGACGTCAGTCCTCAAGCGACAGCAACAGACGCAGAAATACTAAGCCCTCTCTTATTCAGGCCAGCCGAGGGCTACCCTGGCAGGGATAACCCAAATGTGATGACTGCAACAGTGAAATACAAAGAACATCCCTTAAACTAATACTTTGATTAACCTTTTGATTTAATTACAGCATTCAGTCTTCTTGTGTACAAACCTGCCATCAATTAGAAACTCCAATTAACCCCAAAGTTCAACTGTTCTAGTAGGATTTTCCTGACATTTACTCAGTTGCCTGCTACAGCAAAAGCCATGGTTCGCAGAGAGCTTACAAAGTATCAAAGGGATCTCATTGCTGAAAGACATCAGTCAGAAGGGTACAAAAAATTTCCACAGCACTGCATACGCTATAGAACACAGTGAAGACAGTCATCAAAAAGTGGAAAAAATATGGGGCAACAGTGACATTGCAAAAAACTGGATGTCCTCCAAAACTGATGAAAAGACAAGAAAACTGGTCAGGGAGGCTGCCAAGAGACCTACAGCAACACTGAAGGAGCTGCAGGAATTTCTGGCAAGTACTGGTTGTGTAATGCATGTGACGACAATCTCCCGTCTTTTCCATATGTCTGGACTTGTTGGGTAGGGTTGTAAGACGGAAGCCTTTTCTTATACAGAAAAACATCCAAGCCCGATTAAAATTTGCAAAACGATACAGCAAGTCTCCCAAAAGCATGTGGGAAAATGTGTTATGGTCTGATGACCAAGGGTGAACTTTTTGGCCACAATTCCAAAAGGTACATTTGGCACAAAAACACCACTTCACCGTGGGAAGGTGTTCTTTTGGTGATAACAAGCATGGAGGTGGCGGTATCATGCTTTGGGGTTGCTTTTCTTCAGCTGGAACTGGGGCTTTAATCAAGGTGGAGAGAATTATGAACAATTCCAAATACCAGTCACTTTTGGCCCAAAACCTTCAGGTGTCTGCTAGAAAGCTGAAGATAGAGGAATCTCACCTTTCGACACAACAATGACCCCAAGCATACACCCAAAATCAACAAATGAATGGCTTCACCAGAAGAAAATGTAAGTTTTGTAATGGCCCGGACGTAAATCCAATGAAAAATCTGTGGGGTGACCTGAAGAGGGCTGTTCAAGAGATGCCTTCTCAATGTGACAAATTTGGAGCACTTCTGCAAGGAAGAGTGGGCAAATATTGCCAGGTCAAGATGTGCCATGCTGATAGACTCCTACCCAGCAAGACTGAATACTGTAATTAAATCAAAAGGTGCTTCAACAAAGTATTAGTTTAAGGGTGTACATACTTATGCAACCAGCTTATTGTACATTTTTTATTTTTTGTTTCTTTTCCTAACAGACTTTTTTTCAACTGAAATGTACAGGTTATAGGTCACATTCAACTGAACTGTACAGGTTATAGGTCACATTAAAGGTGGGAAAAGTTCTGAAATTATTTACTGTGGTCTTTTTTTTATATTACAAAAACCTGGCATTTTAACAGGGGTGTGTACACTTTTTATATCCACTGCATACTTACTGACATTTGATTACCAGTAAGTCTGAATGGTAGAAGGCCATTTTCAGCAGAGGCCCGACAAGAAAAGCTCCCAAATACGACAAAACATTTTAAGAAAAATAATTTTGCAGTCTTCAAAAATAAAACAAACATCTGCAGTTTAAATAATAACAAATTAAACATAATACAAAGGCACTGGTGAAGAATTGATACAAGTTATATGACGAGAAACTTGACAGTTTTGTACAGAAATTAAAGGCAAGTCAGTCCAATACAAACATGAATTGCAATATGAAGTGAAGGGAAGGGAAAAAAAACAAGCTTATACTATATTTAGAGAGAAAGCCAGTGAAGAGAATTTGATAGCAGTAAGAAAGTAAGTAAAGAAGGGAGAGTAAGGAGATATAAGGAATGAAAAGGTACTTGTTCGCATTTATGGGATATAGTTTATCCTGGTTTTGAGCAAGAAAAGAAGAAGATTTTAGCTACGAAGTCTTTCAGAGCGGTTTTGAAAAAAGGAGGTGGTTACACATGCACCTATGAATAGACGTAGAGAGTTCCAGGCCTTAACAAGCTTGTACGAGTACAGAAAAGAACCAGCATATTTACTAGGTTTGTAGACAGACATGAGTTCTTGGTCACTGGATTGCACTGACCAACTGGGAAGATAATTGGGTAAAATGTTTTTTTAGTGCTGGACAGGCAGATAGATGCTGGGTAATTAGTTGTTTTGTAATTTTGTTACATTTTGCAGTGTTACTTAATATTAGTGTAGCAGTTGTTTTATTTTTGCAAAACAAAATTGCATTTCAGTTTTACACAAGGTCAAAATATGATAAAAGTTCAAATTTAACATAATTAAAACACTATTATTCTGGTTAGACTTTGTGTTTAACATTTGTCTGTTCTTCAATTTGTGTTTTGAATGTTGGTATCCCACAATTTCACTGGAGTGAGTGGGATTACATAATTACATACACAAACTGTATGTAATTAGTGCCCAGACCTTTGGCCAGTTGTACCTACTTTTCATGGGCCTTTGTCCAGATTTTTGATGAATCCAGGTTGAGAGTTTTCCAGTTGAATTATTAGGTTTAGATATGGTTAGGAGTTGTCCTTGGACCTCAAAGGTCTATTTGGGATGTAAGAGAGAAATATAGAACTGAGTTCAGGACAGGCTGACTGACTTTTCAGTTCAAGTGAGATGAAGACAGAAAAGGTGATGAAGTTCTAGCCATTGGATTGATTTGAGAGCAACACAGAGACTGGTATTGTGAGGGGCATTAGTGACAATCTGGCAGGACTCTAGTTTTTGTTCTAGAGAGGACTGTAAGTTGTTTAGTACAGTGGCTCCATATTTGGGGGGGGGGGGGGGGCAACAGAAATGTACTGGCGAGAGTGGTTTCAAAGATGTAGTTAGAAATTGGTTGTGCCTGTACAGCATTTCCAGTTCTGGTGCTTATTTTTTTTTTTTTGTTATTCAGTATATGAGGATAAAATAAGAAGTTATGTACTTACCATAACGTTCCACGCAAGTATTTCATCTTGCCTTCATTCTTACTGATGGGTTCGGAGCTGATCCTCTGCTCCAAATCGGCCAAATGCTAAAGCTCAAGGTCTTCAAACAGCTTTTGGCCTACTCCCTATCCCATGATGCAATAGTGCTTCCCTCAGATCTTGTTTGCCCAATCATACTGACAACTAAATACTATAGGCATTGAAATAAGAATACCATAGACAAGGACAAAATATCACTAAGACTTGGGTTCATAGGTTCATACTAGGCTATCTGCCCTAGGGCATTTATAAGCCTAGCCAGAGTGTGTTAGGCTTTCGCCACCCATTTTAAATGAATTTTGCTATGCCTTTTTTCAAGGTTAGTATACTGTGCCTCCGTCTAACAGTGACAGAGAAGTGATACCCGGGGTAAACCTACGATCTCCCATCCACTCATCAAGATTCCTCGAAGAGAGTCAATGAGGGACTCTGCCTAACCTGGATTGGGATTTTATTCCAGAGTGAAGGGAGCCTCTGGGTTATGACTCTGTCCCTCCAGCATGTCCTATTTATTTCAGTGCTGAGGTTCAAGTCTCTCGAGCGCGTAGCTCGATGGGATTTGGATTTTCTGAGGTGCAGCATGTCCATTCATTCCGGGTTGGACATGGCTTTATACATCAGGCACAGATCGCTTCTGAGCAGGAGGTATGCCACTGAGTAGAGCTGGAGTTTCTTTAACTGGGCAGCATATGGCATCTGTTGGAGCCCTTTAATCCTCTTGGTGAGGTACTTTTGGGGTCTTTCCAGTTGCTGCAGGTGTCTGGTAAGGTACATCCCAAAAGGGGCATTGTACTCAATTATGGGCCTGATGAGGGATGAGTAAAGAGGCACGATGACCTCCCCTGATCTAGATGCGAATCCCTTCATGATTAGGTGGGCTATATAAAATGTTTTCTAACCACTTTGGCAACGTGGTTGTCAAAATAGAGATTGCTATCAACTTGGGTCCCCAGGTACCCAATTACTTCTTCCGTACTTAATGGATTACCACCTATGTGGTAATTTGTGGGCACTTTGCTTTTGCCAAAGGGGATGACTATACACTTTTTGGCATTTAGCTTGAGGCCATGGCTCTGGCACTAGTTGTCTGTTTCTATGAGGCCCTTTTGGAGGATGCTTGTGTCGGCTGGAGAGTCGATTATGGCGCCTAGTTTGCAGTCATCTGCGAACTTGGTCATCCACAGTCCTTCCGTGTTGGCCTGTACCTCCGGGAAATATATACTGAACAAGAGAGGTCCCAGGACTGAGCCTTGTGGGATGCCACTTGTAACTGGTTTGGAGTCTGACATGGCTCCAGCAATTCTAACCATGTGGGATCTGTCCTTGAGCCAGTTTGCAACCCATCTAGTGACATAGGGGTTTATATTTAAGCTGGTGAGCTTATCTATAAATGCCCGAGTGGGGTATTGTATTGAAGGCTTTTGCGAGGTCCAGGTAGGCTGTGTGGACCACCTTCCCCTCGTCAATGGCCTTGGCGACTGTTTCAAAGAAATCGACCAGGTTTAAGACACAGATCTACCCTTAAAGCCGAACTGGGTAGGATCCAGTGTCTGTAGGTCCCCAATATCTTTATTTATGAGGGCCATGATGATCCTTTCCATAGCTTTGCAGACCAAGCTAGTCAGGCTTATGGGGCGATAGTTTCCAGGATCCGTTGAGGCACCACCTTTGTGGAGAGGGACCACTGTTGCTGTACGCCACTCTTTAGGTACATATCCTGTAGTAAGGCTGAGATTGAACAGTAGTTTTATGTTTGGGTTTAGCTCTTCTTAGAGTTCATGTAGGACGCAGCCCGGGACACCGTCTGGTCCCATTGATGCTGTGTTTTTTTGCTTTGGAGAGGGCGGCTCTTACCTGAGCATCTGAGATGTCAGGGGGGCAGCACTCTGCTGGGATAGATATTTGCCCTTTTGGTGGGGAGGGGGGAGATGTTTGCACTGAACCGGTCAGCTAGGATGTTGGCAATGTCTGTGGGTTCGGTGTACTTTGTCATTTTGGACTAATTCTGAGCATGTCTGGGAACTCCCACCCAGGTTCCTAACATAACTAAAGAAAGCCTTGTGATTTATCCTTAGTGTCCTGTGCAATTTTTCTCTTGAAGCTGGCCTTAGACGATTTTATGAGGGCCCGTAGTTTTTTGCTAATACTGATCAGAGATGCCTTCCCTTTTTGGGATTTTGCTCTATCATGTAGTAGCTTCCTCCTTCTATTGTATAGTTTGTTTATGGCTGGGGTCCACCAGACAGGACGTCTGCCTTTGGAGGACTGGGTCTTGGTTTTATTTGGGATTGCATGATCCATGCATTCCTGAAGGTGTCCACAGAATGCATTTATAAAGGTTTCTGCGGTCTGGGCCGTATTTTCCACAGGCCCACGGGCTTTGAAGGATTCCACCTCGGTTTTCAGGAGTGTGAAATTTGCTTTAGAGAAGTTTTTCACTGTGGTTTTCTGGGGAAGGGGTGGGGTCGGGATGTGAATATCCAGTGAGATTAGTTTATGGTCCGATCTTACCAGTGAGGGATGCACTTCTGGTCTGGAGCAGAGAGCCCCCATGTTGGTGATGATGAGGTCCAGTATGTTTTCCCCTCTTGTGGGAGTGGTAACAAGTTGTTCCACAGCATTTGAGTTTATAAATTCTAGGAACCTTTGGGCTAGGGTGTTGGAGCTACAGTAATGCTCCCAGTCTATGTTTGGGTAGTTGAAGTCGCCCAATATAATGGTGTTTGGAGAGGCTTTCATATTTTCTAGTGTTCTCAGGAAGGCCGAGTGGGGTTCCTGAGTTTGGGAGGGTGGTCTGTAGCAGGCAATAAACTGGAAGGCAGTTTTACCCACTGTTAGTTGCACACGGATAGTCTCTGATGCTTCGTGCTGTGCCACCAACCTGGAGGTGTGGGTATCTTTGACTAATATTGATACTCCCCCTCCTTTTGTGGTTCGGTCCTTTGGGGCCGAAAAGCATGGTATGAGGTATAACCTGGTAGTGCTGGGGTGCTCTTGGGAGCCCTGAACCAGGTTTCTGTTACTGCACAGATATCGATGTTCTCCATGCTAAGGAGAGTTTCGAGTGCGTGCATCTTGAGGTTTAGACTTCTGGCACTGAGTAGCATTACTCTTAGTTTCTTATCCCTTGTGATACCTATGCAGGTGGGTTTGTCTTTTGAGCCTTGCCTAAAAAAGGCACTATGGGGGTGGCAAGAGCCTTTGCCAATATCCAAAAGCCCAGGGGTGACAGGTGCAAGCCGTCCCTAGCGAAGCATCGTGGCTTGTCGAGCATGTCATCCCAGGCTGACAGGCATTGGATCCCCTTAGAATGACACCAATACTTAAGCCAATTGTTGAAATTGATCATCTTGTCTTCATATTGTGGCATCATTCTTGGTGAGAGTAAGATGCTACTCAAGGTCAGGGTCATACTGGCCTGGGCTACATGCTCAGAGAGCTCCTCTATGTCTCTTTTCATGTAGTCCAGGGAGGTACGTCTCAGGTCATTCACACCAGCATGGACAATGACAGAGTCATATTTGTACTTACCTTGGACCTGAGTGCTTGTATTATGTGGCGGATCCTAGCACCCGACAGACAGCTCACCGTGACCTTCTCCTTGTTCAGCCTGGTGAGCGGGACGTCAGTGTGCCTGACGATAGAGTCACCTATTACAAGTGTACCAGGTGTGTTGTTTAGCCTGAAGGGCTGTGACTGTTCGGCACACTGGCTTTGTGAGCTATGTGTTGCACGTGTTTTGTTTTGGGGTAGCGGTTGCTTAGGTGTCTGCTTTGGAGGTCTCTGCTACTTAGGCAGATTTTTATTTAGAGCCTCCGAGTATGTTTTTGTGTGTTTATGTGTTTGGTTTGCTGTCGTGGTAGGTCTATGTGAGACTGGAATTGTAGTGAGTGTGGTTTCCTTCTCCTCCTGACTGGTTACGCCAGTACTGAGTTGAGAGAGCTTAGCCTCCAGTTTGGCTATATGGCTGCATCTCTCATGTGCTGGAATTTGTTGGAAGGACGAGAGGGTTATCTGTGTACATGAGGCAGTTGTAACATTGCCTCAAGATTCCCAGATTCACCAGCTGGACCGGAGAAGAGATTGACAACTGACCTTTGGACATGCTAGAATAGTATTGGGAATTCCTTTATAATTGAAAAAAAAGGGCCAATGGGGAACAAGGTACAAGGGGAGTTTGTGAGGGTGTAGTGCTTTTAATTTTTTAGTGCTGACTTATATAATTGCTTTAGTGAGCAAGTGCCAGGCTTTAGAGTAGGAATAGGGTGTTTATTATGATAACTATATCAGTTCTAAGGGAAAAAGTGAAGAGCACACTTTGTGGAGCCGAGAATGGTTTAAACCCACTGCCCGATGCTGCGCTATGCGCAAAATCGCGCAAAGCTGCGCCAAAGCGGGTCTTATACAGGGGAACTTGAAAGAGCTAGAAATTGGCCCAAAACGGCCAATAGACTACCAGATTCTTGTGCTTGAAACACTCCTCCAGGGATAGATAGGCTGCTCTAAGCTCCCCACTGCCACTGGTGAACAAAGAAGCCTCCCCTTTATCAAAGAAAGGAAATGGGCAACACAGGAACTTTCCAAAAGTCCAGAATACAGCAAAGCCTGTATTTGGACTACTCTAGGTCAGGAAAGACGGGAAACAAGGATAATTTTTTTTGTTTTTTTTTTCTTTTTTGCAACAAACAGCAGGAAAATGCAATAAATATGTAACACAGGCTAGCGCACTTTAGCTAGATCGGACAGTCGCCCAGGTAGTAGCAGGAAAAAAAAAACACTTAGGTTAGCAGTCGCTCTTTTAACCTCTCTGCTGCTAGCACTCTGCAGGACCACGAGGAGCTTGGCTGAGTAGTAACAAGCGCAAAAACCGCGCCAATGCGGGTTTTATACAGGGGGACTGAAAGAGCTAGAAATTGGCCCAAAACGGACTATCAGATTCTTGTGCTGGGAACACTCCTCCAGGGATAGAGAGGCTGCTCTAAGCTCCCCACTGCCACTGATGAACAAAGAAGCCTCCCTTTATCCAAGAAAGGAAATGGGCAACACAGGAACTTTCCAAAAGTCCAGAATACAGCAAAGCCTGTATTTGGACTACTCTAGGTCAGGAAAGACGGGAAACTAGGATAATTTTTTTGTTTTTTGTAACAAACAGCAGGAAAATGCAATAAATATGTAACACAGGCTGGCACACTTGAGTGTGTAGCCTCAACAGGTAAATGCAACTAACAGGACAAACTTTAAATTACAAGCGCAAAAGCGCACTAAAGCTGGCTTTAAAGCAGGGGGTTAAGAAAGAGATAGGAAATGGCCCAAAACGGCCAATAAGCTACAAGTCACTGGGCTGGAACCACTCCTCAAGGGACAGATAGGCTGCTCAGAGCTCCCCACTCTCACTGGTGAACAAAGAAGCTTCCGCCTATCCAAATAAGGATGTGGGCAACACAGGAACTATGACACAGCCCAGAGATCAGCAATACCTTAAGACTGGACTATTCTAGTTCAGTAAAGGCGGGAAACAAATTTTTTCTTTGTTTTTTTTTTACAAAGTAGCAGAAATTAGGTACAGAAACACAGTAAATGCTTTAATTCGGCTAGCACACTTGAGTGCGTAGCCTACCAGTTAAACTAAGCAAAAACAAACTTTAAAAGTGCAAAAAACTCAGAAATACAGGCAGGAATGCAAAACAACTTTGCAGAGCTTATTTAGTTAAAGAAACAGAGAAGTCTATATATATATATATATATACAGAAAAGCAGCTAAAACACACAAACACTTCAGATGCAGTGCAACCTAGAGCACTGTTGGAACTTCCCAGCCCTCAAGACTTTAAAGGTAGGGGGGGGCTGGTGGGTGGGACGCAAGAATGAAGGCGAGAACAACAACTCACATGGAACGTTATGGTAAGTACATAACTTTTTAATGTGAAGTTGTTCTATCTCGCCTTCATTCTCACTGATGGGTAAGCCTCCCAAGCACCATCTCCTTGGGCGGTTCATGGGAGTATATTCCTCAGAACCATAGAAGGCCCTGTCCCTGGAGGCCTTATCCAATTTGTAATGAGTGATAAAGGTATGAGTTGAGAATCATGTGGCTGCTGCACAAATAGTATCTATAGGCAGCCGTGCCATAAAGGCTGAAGTGGAAATTGCCCTGGTTGAGTGAGTCTTGACTATGATTTAATGTCATCTGCAAATGTGAAAGAAATGCACTCTGACAACCATTTTGATAATGTGGTTTTTACCACCGGAGTACCCTTCTTTGAATCTGAAAAGGAGACAAAGTTGATCCAATTTTCTTAGTCCTGTCCAACTAGAATCGAAGTTGCCTATGGACGTCAAGTTTTTGCAACGTGTTCCATTCTGTTTGTATATTTGGGAAAAAACATAGGTAATTCTATAGTCTGGTTGAGATTTGTTTCAGAACAAACCTTAGGTAAGAATTAAGGATTTGTTCTCAGCGTTACTCTATCACCATGAAAAATCAAGTATGGGGCTTTGATGGACAAGGCATGTAGTTCCGAAATTTTTCGAGCGGAAGTAATAGCTACTAGGAAAATGGCCTTCCATCATAGGTATTTTAAAGCACAGGATAATGCAGGTTCAAAGGGGGGTAAAATGATCTGTGAGAGCACAAAATTAAGATTCCATGGAGCAGATGGGGTTCTAATAGGTGGTCTCAAGTGAATAGTACCCTTAAGAAATGCTTTAGAAAGTCTGACATGACGGGAGTCTATCACCAATATGAAAATTAGAGATTGCTGCCAATTGAACTCTAAGGGTTGCTGCAGCCGCTCCTTCATGAAATAATTTAGTCAGAAACTCTAGAATGGAAGAAATCAAAGCCATATATGGATCAACATTATTACTTGACGCCCATATAGAAAATCTTTCCCACTTGCTAAGGTATAGTTTCCTAGTAGATTTGTGAGAAGAAATTAGGATGTTCTGTGCTGCAGGTGATAACTTGTGGAACCTGGCTATTCGTGGAACTAGAGCAGCCAAACTGTCAATTTTAGGGTATGAATTGCAGGATGAAGAACCCCTGATGAATGTATCAGAAGATCTGGAACTGGGTCCAGGATCCATGGTTCTTCCAGTAGATGAGGTGGCAGAAAGGGGAACCAAATTTGGCGAGGCCAGTAAGGGGCTATCAAAATAATGGTCCTTCCCAGAGTTCTGGCTTTCTGTAAGAATTTGGGCATCAGAGGAAACAGGGGAAAATTATAAAGAAGTCCCGGGGGCCAACTGTGTACATGTGCATCCCTTGGGGCATCTCCCACGTTGGGGATCAGGCAAAGTAGTTGCTGCATTTGGTGTTGGCAAGGATTGCAAAGAGGTCATAGCATGGCTGGCCCCATCTGTGGAATATCCTTTCCGCTACTTCTTTCAGGGACCACTCGTGAGGAGACAGTACTGCTCTGCTCAACTTGTCCGCTATCACATTGGACCTCCCCAGAATGTGCACTGCTATCAGAAAGCACTGGGTGGAAACTGCCCACTGACATTCTCTCAAGGCCTCTTGACATAAGGGGTATGATCTGGTTCCTCCCTGTTTATGTACCAGACCACTGACATGTTGTCCATCTGTATTGCAACAGTCCCCAGAGGTAGAAAGTTTTGAAAGGACTGCAACGCTAGAAGTACCGCTCTCATCTCTAGGACAATGATATGCAGATGAGCCTCGTGATTCTCCTATGTGCCTTGGGCTGTCCTTCCCTGAAAATGCCCCCCCTCCCCCAAATCAGGGAGGTGTCCATGATCACAGTGGCAACCAGGGCTGGAAAAACAAAGGGACGTCCTATTGTCACTTGAGTAGAGGTCAGCCACCAAAGAAAATCCTTCTTGCATGACTTTATGATGATGTGGTGAGTTACTGGAAGTTCCTGATAAGGCCACTGTGTGAAAACCAGCCATTGCAGTATCCGCATGTGCATTCGGCCTAATGGAATGGCAATAATGGCTGCTGCCATGGTCCCTAGTAATTTGAGCACTACTGAAACTGGGGCTCTCTGGGGATGAGATTCAGAATTTGTCGAAGGCTCACCACTCTTTCCATTGGAAGTTTTATGGTCATGGAAACTGTCGAGTTCTGCTCCGATAAAGACAGTATGTCTGGATGGCTGTAAAGCAGATTTGTCCCAGTTTACAGTAATCCCCAAATGACTGCAAAGATCTAAGGCTGTCTCCCTTGCGTGTATGAGTTGATGCTTGGTGGTGGCCACGAGGAGCCAGTCGTCTAAATGTGGAAACACCTGGAATCTTAACCACCTCAGGTGACCCGTGACTACTGCCATGCATTTGGTGAACTCATTGGGGGCTGTAGTGAGACCAAAGGGCAGAGCTCGAAACTGAAAGGGACTGACTCTCAGCCGAAAGCGCAGATGATCCCTGGATGGTCTGGCCATCTTTATATGGTAGTATACTTCCTGGAGATCTATTGAGCACATCCAATTGTCTTTTCCTAGAAAATGAAGTATAGACTGTAGCGTGACCATCCAAAACTTTTTCTTGACAGATTTGCTCAACCTGCTGAGATCCAAAATTGGTCTCCAGTCCCGTGTTTTATTTGGAACTAAAAAGAACCTTGAGTAAGTTCTGGATCCTCTCTGATCTGCTGCAACTGGTTGGATGACTCCTATTTAGCAACCTTGTAATCTCTATGGTTGCCTGTTCCCTGTGATTGGGTGGAACATGTGGGATTTCTTTCACAGGGGGTAGAGGGGTAGTAAAGGGAATAGTGTATCCTCTGGATATTATGCTTTGTACCCACCAATCTTTTGAGATTTTAGCCAAGTGTCTGGGTACAAAGATAAGCATCCCCCGACTGCCTCCAGAGATGGACGGACAGGCCTCCTTTCAAGAGCATTGGTAGGGCTTGCCAAAGAACTGATACCAGTCGCCCTGATTTTGCAGGCCCCCTCTGCCGTGTGGACGGCATCTCCCCCTATTGCCCCCTCCTCTGCCTCTAGAGGGGCTTTCACCATGTGTCAAAGAAAGCTTCTTGGGCTTTACAGAACCATATTTTTCCACTTTTTCTAGGAGTTAAAAAAACGGACTCCTATGGCAGACAGTCTTTCCATCTTGCTCACACCTGGTAGGTGTTTCCTTCACTTTAGGTCCAAAAACTGATGAACCAAAGGGAATGTTTACAAAGGATTTCTTGTACGGATCCGCAAAGGAACATAAGCGCATCCAGGAGCGTCTCCTAAGAGCAATTCCTGTACCCGGTGCCCTACTCGTTCCATCAGCTGCATATGAAATCAGACACATGAAAGAGTTTATAAGGGAATTTAGGGGAGCAAGCTGGGAGATTACCCTATCTGAGACCTCTGCAGCTACTGCATCCTGTAGAGCATCTCCTAACTCCTTAAGGAGATATCTGTGTAGTCTGGTGAAATGTGTGAGATAGTTCAGGGATCGAAGAGTAAAGGCTGCTGAACTAAACATGCACTTTCTTTATCTGCCCATGATCCTAGAGTCTCTATTAGGAGAATGAACAGATGTGGCGGTCTCAGATAGCTCCTTCTTGGTGGCAGCCGCCACCACCATAGCATCAATGAGTACTCCTTTGGTAAGGAAAGCCTTGTCCTGAGGCTGTTATAAATTTATTTGGCCTCCGAGGAACTGGTTCTATGGTATCCAGGGACTTCCACGTCTTTTGAGAGAGAAGATCCATCAACTCATCGAAGGGCGGAGTCACCCAAGAGGTGGAAGGTTGAGACCTGAAAGCCTTCAGGAGTACTGACTCTTCAGTAGGGTTAAGGGGATTCCAGCCACCCCTCTGTTTTAGAATTTCTAAGATATGACCAAAAGAGATATCTTCAGAGGGGGACCATGGGGACCCTTCTGACTCATCTAAGTCAGTATCTGAAGTGATGGAGTCCTGTGGGGAATCCAGATGCTTCCTCTTGCAAATCCTCTTCCTGGGAACCTCCTCAGAGGGAGCTTCTGGGGAAGTCCCAGAAGAACAGGGCTCACCCGATGGGGGGACCTGAGATTCTGGTCTCTATGCTTTTGAGGGATAAATGAAGCAAAGAGACACAGGAACTTTAGGGGAGGAGATTGCTGGTTCCGATAATATGGGTGTGAGGGGACAACACTCTCCTCACAGCATCGAAAGCCCTGTGGCTCCTGTCCGAAGAGGCACCTGGATCCGCAGAAACAGGCAGCCTCCGCGGTGCTGAAACCATGGGCTCCGTGCCTGAGGTAGGTGCCGAGCTCACCCGAGCAGAGGCCCGAGAGACAAAGTCAGCACCGAAAGATCGGTAAGACTATCCTCTCCGGACCCAACTGGTGAGTGTCTGCTTCTAGACTCTAAGGTGGGTACCAAAGAGGTCAGAGTAGTCTGAACTGAAAGCCCAATGGATGTCGGCTCCAAAGGTTCCACAATCATCGGATCCGAATACTCTGGCTCCGAAACTTCAGGTCGAATCGGAGGAGGAATAGAAGAAACAAGCTGAGTCTGGGTCGGTTCCAAAGCCCTAAGGGTCGAACCTGACAGAATTTTGGCAAGTGCCTGTGACTGTAGAAGTCTCTGTACCACTCGATCCACATCCATATCAGATAGTCTTGAGGGTCGGGAAGCAATAGATGTCTCAGACTGGAGAATAGGGGATTTTAAAGTGGGAGATACCGGCTCCAAAGCTGGAGACCAGCTCCTATTGACCACAATTACCTCCGGCTCCATAGGCTTAGGCGCCGAGGTGGCAGTCAAACTAGATTTAGTTGTCTTTGAAGTCGATAAGCCCTTTTTTGGCTCTGACTCAGACGATGAGCTTGTGGACACACTTTTTGGAGACTTATTGTACTTGTCCTTGTCTAAGGCTTCCTGAAAGGAAGATTTCACGAGACCTCTTGCCATTAGTTTACTCTTGCGTTCATGAAGAGTGCGAGAGCTAAAAGAGTGACAGATGGCACAATTTTCCTGCAGGTGAAGCTCACCTAAATTAACACAATTTGTATGTTCATCTGTAACTGACATCTTCTGTCCACATTTTGGACATTTCTTAAACCCAGATGTAGCTTTTTCAGACATCACTCTGTCAACTGTAAATTACTCAAGGCAGTAAACTAGCTGTAAAAAAAATATATATATTTTTTATAACACACAGCACACAGATAATATATATATAACAAAACATAATCCCAAAAAAGAAGGGTCTAAGACTAATCTATAACAGCTATGAAAAACACCAAACTGTTCAACAATTATACAACCCTAATAAAAAATGCAAGGTTGAATAAAGCGCAATTACAACAGCAACAATATACTATTAATGCCCTAATAAAAAAACAGACTACTGAAAAAGCAGAAAAGGATAGGGAGCAAAGTTATCTAAATCTAACTATTCTAATTAAACAGTGTCAATGTCTATAAACAGGCCTATAGATAAATGGCTTCAAGAAAAATGAGAAAAGTACGCTAATTATTACTAACAAAAAGAGACAAGTGTCTCAAGTAGCTAAATGTAGTTAAACAAGAATGAAAAAATTTATCTAGACAAATATCAAAAGTTTGTCAATACTGGCCAGAGCTGTTTTGCAAACGAGATCTGTGGGAAGCACGATTGCATCATGGGATAGGGAGTAGGCCACAAGCTGTTTGAAGACCTCGAGCTTTAGTATTTGGCCGAGTCGGAGCCGAGAATCACAACAAACCCATCAGGAAGAATGAAGGTGACAAAGAACAACTTCACATTTTTAGTTGGTCAACAACCATGCCCAACAGTTTAGTATGCGGAACTAGGTTCATTTGTGTGTTAAGGGACAGGATTTTGAACCTGGCGTCCACGACAACTAATCTGGAGAGGTGGAAGTAGTAAAAAAAACTAAAAAACTGCATGACTTGTTAATTTGTTAGGGAAAAATGCTAAGGGTTTTCCATTGCCCATCGTTCTGTTTTACATACTCACGATTCATGAAAAAGTCTGGAGAAAAAAAAAATTCTTTATGCTGATGTCAAAGTTCAGTTGAACTTTACCCTCTCTGATATTGCCATCGAGATGATGTACGGTTGCATCCAGAGACTTTAATAAATGCACCACTACTCAGATGTCATACGGGGACCACAGAATTACATGGGCGTGTTCTTAATGAAAAAGATTTTTGAAGCCATTTATTAAGAAATCACTCGTAAAACAGTGTGGAAAGTGAACAGTAGCCCTTTGGCTATGAAGTGTTGCAATGTGCATATAAATGATGTAGAACCACTTTAGCTGGAGAGCAAATGAATATGGTTAAACATGCACGCACGCGCATACTTGCTTGGATGCCTGCAGTTGCTTTGACATTTGTAGGTTTATAAAAATGCCACCAGATACCATCAGAATATTAATACTACGTAACATGCAACTTTAAAACAGCTAGCAGTCCATGTAAAAGCACCATCTATCTTCCCTGAAGGGGAATAACTGCACATGGCCATCACTTGCATATCAAAACAGTGCAGGGACACTACTGCAAGCACCTATCACTATAAATTCTGTGTTTTTGATCACACAACACACAAGTTTGATTTGTAATGATCATTCTTTCTTCAATTTTGTAGACAAAGACAGGTGCACACATTTTTGAAACATACTACAATATGAATAAGAGATACGCTGCCAAAGAGGAAACATCAGTTGGCATACCATCTGCCAACTTGCATACTAGGAGATTCAGTTACCTTACTGCATTATCAGCTTGCCTTCAAGCTTACTCAAAAAAAATTTTTTATTAACCAATCTTCAACTATCTTTTAGAAATATGGCAAGGATACTTTTTGCAAGTTACCAAGCATTAAAAATAACGAACGACTACTACTAAAGATTGCAAAAGTAAAATTGGACAGTTTAGTAGAACACTAACTTTTTAAGTCCTGAAAATGTTTTTTGAAGAATAAACATTAATGGAATACAAACTGTTTAATGCATTTACACCTTCCTTAAAAAAAAGACTTTAGCTTTACAGAACATGCACTGTTTCTTGTTGTTCGAACAAATCACTAACAGCAGCAAAACACAAAAGTTGGGACAGGACTACTGATCCACAGATGTAATAGCGGTTACAAGAGTGTTCATTACAAACTTTCATAGGTAATTTTAGGAACCTGGGACCTTGCACAGCCACCGGGGGCTCCAAAGTAGAACAGGTTGTACTCTTCTGATAAGACAGATGATTAACAGCTCTGACAAGATGATGAATTCCAATTCTCAAACGTGCTTCTACCCCGTAGAATTCAACACATGCACGTACTGAAAAATAAAATTGTCAGTAGAGTGACCAAACTAAACAAAGTGAGAGAACTGTAAAATACTGATTCGCGATTCCAATAAATCTGTTTGCATTTCACCCCCCACCAAGCTGTTAACCCTGCTGGGCCTCCCCCATTCAAACGGTCTTAGTTTGCTATATTTTCATAAACTGCTATGGATCCCCAAATCTGTTACATATAATGCTGGCTCCAAGTACCTGTAATGCTACTGCAAATTCTCTGACAGCATTAATTCTGACTGGGTCCTCAAGTCCTACCAGGATTTAACTTGATATCAAAGTAAGTTAATTTTGTCCATTCCATACCTTTTTAGGCAGGTTGTAGGCAACAACTGCAAGGTTAAACACATTACGTACAGCCATGAAACAGTAACTGGAGAAAACATGGAACCTTAAAGTTAATGGAGGCCAGAATTTAACCCCAGACCTAGAGTGGACCACAGTGATTCTGCTCATCTTCATGGACCTCCTGATTCTTTGCTGCTTGTAACCATGACTTTACTATTCTGGTCATAGCATCTTATGCTTCCATGGTATTAAATAGCATGCCCTTATGCATCCAACAGCTCGTGTAGTAAATGATTCACTTCACTTAACCTGCTGTGAGTTTGACAAGGTTAGTGTTATTGGCCTCCCTAGAGTATGTTAATCCTGCACCCCCCCCCCCCCCAAAAAAAAACAGGCTCTGGTATCAAATCACTAGCAAGAAACAATGCAAGAAACACACAGTCAGCACTCACTTATTTGCTTTCCTGTAGCTAACCCATTACATTTCATTGTCTGTATAAATAAGGTAGTTTTCTTTCCCTTGACTCATCGCATTACAGTAGGGGGTAGTTTAATTCTTAATGATGTAATAAGTTTAACTACTTAAAGCATTAAAAAAGTTTAGCGGAAAGGTTAATGAACTGTGTTCTAGATTGCTTGTTTCGGACTAATGATACCAGCATACCTTGCGATTATGATCACACACCAACTGTAGTTCACATGTACTGTCAAAATGGCAAGTATGGGATTAAGGCAGGTTTATACTGGGGAAGGGAACTAACCATTCAGATTAGGACATAAAGGGTCAAAGCAATGTTGATGGGGAGGACCAAGAAAAGGTGAGAAGGAGATGAAATCAATGTGGTGCAGCATCAAGCTCCCCATCCTGGGGCCCAAAATGTTAAATTGTTGGGCACCTTGTTTAACTTTCATGTAGTACATGGCTGTGAAGGAGGTGTTACTATGTAAAATGACTACAGTTTTATAAAACCTAACCTGCAAATAGATACATATGCACAGATACTTACTGGTATGCAGAGGAAAGCAGGAGTGCTTTAGACAGTCAAATGTTTGCAAAAATAGTTAAGTACATTACGAACCAGCTGTATGCAGAGTTTGCATAATTAGACAAAAACTGAAACCCATTTGTCTTGCTGACAGTCAGTCTTTGCCCACATAAATACACAGTGGCTTTTCTGAAAGCCAAGTGTTTCAGAGCACATGTAGATTCATCAAAACTCACAGTGCTGTGACAAACCAAGGGTGAAACACGACTAGGGGGGTCTGGCTAACTGGCCTGTGTGTGTTACTTAACACTAGTTCGTAGTTATGCATTCAAAAGTCTGTGTGCTGAAATACTTTCATTTTGTTTTCCATGGGAAATTAGCACATGTCCCATAATACCTTAAGGAAGGGAGGTTTGCAAATATTTTTGGAGGTTTATCTGCCTCCCCAAGATCTAAATGGTTGACTCCTACATTCAGTTGCTGTGGAACCTTTGCTTTTGTTGTTCTTTACAGATTATGAAGTGAGGTGTCCGCAATGGGTTTAAGTCTCTCGCACCACGAAGTGCTTTACCTTGGCTACAAATTAGTACCATGTTCATGGCTTCACTAGTTGAAGTCACAGATGTGTCTAAGCCCACAAAGACACACCTAAGCCTCAATCACAACACTGGGGGCATACATCTGCATGATACTGCTGGTTAAAGTCTGAATGCAAACACAAAATACTTAACTTACCTAAACCATTTCTCTACTGAATGCAAAATGATTCAAGCTATTCCCAGTCATCAACTGCCTGACTAGATGGCACCAACAGCAAACCTGGGTTTGATTAGTGGCAAGGCCCACTGATAGACTGGGCAGGGAGGGATAGATATTCCTATCCATGGTGGAGGGCAGTTAGGTGGACACTTCCAGTGACGACATCCATTTAAAATTGAGGATATTGCAAGAAGGGGGAAGGACAGTGGATGCTGCTAAGCTGCCATAAAGACTAGCTGATGTGCATCACTTCACCACCACATGCAAGCCCCTCAGATGTAGCCTTGGATGCTATGATCAGAAGGGGGCTGGGACTAACAGGGTAGATCATCAAATATGGAAGGTTTATGCAAGATTCAAAGAACACTCTTAGGTTTCATGCCGGACCCAGCTGCATCTGCGTAAGTCCCGGGGAAAAAATAGTCTGTAGACTTGAGGATGGATGTGTGGCACTGGGTAGGAGGACAAATGATGAAGTAGGAGTACACAAATAGCTCAAGCAAGAGCAAGCAGAATTCTTGCAAAAGACATCAGCAAAGGCAAGCAAATGGCAATCAAAAAGCAAAGTCGTTACCCAAACACCCTACATATAAAGATGGCCTAGGCTGTGTGAATGGATCGACAGGCAGCACCTTTGTTGTGGGATGGCCAAAAATCTCTGGGTTCTTTTCACATACCAGCTGTTTGGATTATTTTTTTTCAATACTGACATAGCAGGGCAGCCTAAAGGGGGTTGAGATGGGTAATGCACTCCTGAGTAAGCCATCTTTAAGATGGCATAAGTAAACCAAGGTTTCATCTACCTGAGCTAGTGGTAGTGTGAATAGATGCAGAAGATCCAATGGCAATTTATGGTCAACAAAGCTTAAAATAGAATATTTCTGACTGACCTCTATGTACGTCATGAATGAAACAAGTTAGGATTTTAAATTGCTCAAGTGTATTAAAAAATAAAACTGCACAGCAATTAAGACATTCAAAACCACAATTTGGTAAAACACACTTAAAGAAGGGGTTAAGCTCAGGACAGGTGTCAACACTTCAGGGAAACAAACTGCCACACAATAGATGATACAGTCAACAGGAATATAACATATCAATGCCACCAGGAGAGAGAGAGTCACTAAACAAAACATTCTAGTATTGGATAAATTAGAACCCACTGGATGAAAAAAATGGACTGCTTTCCTATACCAAGTTTTTAGGTTTCCACCTTTGTTTTTATTGCTTAAAAGGTAAGGTGACTAAACAGTAGGGCCTTCCTTCAGCCATATCAGACACCTAAATAATTTTAAACAAGATACAGAAGTTACTGTAATAATGCAGGTAAATGCTGCAGCCTCCATAAAGTAAGAAGTATTGTTTACTGTAATGGTAACTGCTGTGTGTATTTTCTTTGGATGATTTACTTGTTTCCTAGCTGAAATTGTCAAGCCAGAGCTTCTGCTGAACTGCTAAAACGTCTTGTATGTGAAATTCGTCTCCCTGCAGGACATCATGTAAGGCAAACAGTGCTACATGAGAGCTGGAAATATTGTACAGAGGCAGGCTTTTTTTCAGACTTGTTCTTAATTTTTTCCTGGACTTCATCTTTGACAGGATAAAAACAATTGCATTCACATTCAGTTTATTAAACTGGTTAGTATTTTATTGGATGTTTTACTGTTTTACATGGCACTGATTTTCAAGGAGATACTGTTAAGTTTGTGCAAAGGTGAAATAGGTTGCATCTGTGGGTTGTATTGCCAGCAGCCTCATGCTTGTTGCTATTTGTTTTTAGAAATTATTAACTATGTGTTTTGTTTCTGTTGAAACAGTTGCTTCATTTTGTAATGTTTTCAGGCGTCTAAACCAAGATATGTTTATTGTACTGTGCACATCTTCTCAACTGTCCAGAACATTGCAGAAAGTTCCTGAATGGGTTTTCATACACTCACACTAGTAGCTTTAACAATACCACTGCATACTTCATTACTCCAATGTGCAGGTCACAATTTACCTCCATGACTTACTCCCAGGAACATTATTATTCCACCCTCTATCACCCTCCAAATAGTTTCAGGAACTCATGTACACCACCACTTGTGAACTGGTACATGTTGGGTGGGTAGGTGGGGGAGCGTTGTGAGGAGGAAGACTAGTAGAGTCACAAATGCTGCCTGCTGGGGCCTGTGCCCTGGGCCCCAAGGCTTCCCTATACCTTCTTGCTGACATTTCCTCTTCTGTGTGGCCTTCTTATCCTTCATCTGCTTACTCCTGCCCTGACCAGTAGTAAAAGCTATGCTTGGAGCAGTTGTTTCTGATGTATTTTGAAAAGAGGTGGTGAAATGTGTGCTTTACTGAATACATGTTTCATCACCAACTAATCTTTTAAAGTGCTACAGGAAAGGACTCCTAAGAGTAATTCCCTCCCTAAGAGGGTATTAAGGAGTGGTACCTTCACATCATCTCACAGGGACTGAGTCCTCAGCAAATATCACTTGATGACTGACCTTCTCAGACATCCAATAATGCAAAAACATGAAAAGGAAAACCATACAAGATGGATAGAAAAAAGCTCTCCAATTGGGCACTTACCTACTCAGGCTCTTTCAGTCATAGGACTGGATCAGCGATTGATACTGACACATTCTTAATGCAATTAACAAATGAAGAAAGAATTCAATGGTGTGGGTGACTGCCACCCTCATACCAGATATGTGAGGACATCTAAGGTAGGGTGATATCCTGGTCACTGAGGAAGGGTGCTCTAAAAGTCAGGCTGGACATCAGACTCAGTTTGAGGCACAGATCTCTAAATATTATGGCTTCAACAGTGACTCAAAGACCAAATCATTTTATTTCAATGGCATTTCCAACTATTACAGTAATTCAATGACCATGCCTACTTTGACTGTTCGGTTTCTGGTAGACTTGCTAGGTACAGAAGGGGAATGCCATGCTGGCAATGTAAAATGATAGAAAGCTATAAGAATAAAAGACATCTGTCTGGGTGTAATGTGGAACCTGGATGAGATATATACTCAGTCTGTTCCCATTTTTAAAATGGGACTGAAAAAGGGTCCATGAAATAGATTAAATAATTATGGAAATTAGGATACTTTAAACATTTAGGAAGTAATATACTTAGAAGCATGAACAGACAGGGAGATGTGCAAGGCTTTGCAGCATTATATTTTATGTGCGTAACATATGGGGCACGTTTGCTTGAATGGTGCCACGGTTTTGAAAATGCAGAACAATATAATGTACGTAAGAGCATGTGAAAAGGTTTACTAGGACTGTGTCATTGTGTAAAAAAAATGGGTTAGACAAAATACAAGGTGAAATTGAAATGACTTCCAGTAAAATAAACTCATAGCTACTTGAACAATTGTGTAAGAAGTGATACAATTATGCCTACGAATTACTTCATTAGACTACAAGTAAATACCCTGTAGAAAAGACATTAAGAGCCAGCATGACAAAAAAATAATCAGTTAAGATGAATGAGGTAAAAGGGTGGCAACTTGATTTCCTTTTTAGAGAGAGTTACATAACTGCTGACTTACAAATTTTTTTTAAATGCAGCAGTTATATGCTCAGACAACATGAGTGCAGCATTTATGTTACTAGAATATATCAAGATTGACAAAGACTACTAAAAAATACAAAAAAGCATATACAAAGCTATATTTCAACTTGGGACTCATTCAGGAAACTGACAATTGTATATTGCTTTCCTCATTTAAACGAGGGCTGAAGTTGAACACAGCAGCAGTCATAAAATGCAGGAGCATGCATCAGGTTTTGTAACACAACCAAACTACTCCATCTCCAAAGGAAATAATAAGTAGGAAATGAAGTCCTCAAAAGTGGAGGACGAGAGAAAAAGGACATTCAGCTAAACAACCACAGAAATAAAATGATTTTCACAGCTGGTAGCTGAAGGCCTATCCAGTCTGCCAATTACTTCTTTGATAAACTCTTCGGTAAGAAAGATGTAAAGTGTACCTGCCCCCATGCATTCTCTACATTTCATTTTTGGACCCAACTCTTCTGGAAGGCTGTTGCAATAATTTCCAATTATCCTTCTCTTGTACAGTGAACAAAACACACTAATTTTTCTCTGTGCCATCCAACTTGCATCATTATGCCATCAGGTCCTTTACAACTTTCCATCATACCCCTCCTTTTGCATCCTTCTCTGATCCAAAGTCTGTACATACGAAGTTCTTTCAATCTCTCACTTACTCTCTTGTTGTGGTTTCTGAAACAATGCCCAATCTCTGGCCTGTCCTGTCCATCTCTTTTTTGCTGCCAAGATCTCCATAACTATACTCAAGATACTAGATACAGTTTCTGTAATGGCAACACTTCTTGCACAACCTTATTTTGGCAGAAGCACTCTCTGCTGTGTCATACATCATGTGTACCTTCAGATTATACAATATGCATACATGTAGATCCCAGTCTTCTTTTACGTTCATTAAAACTTACCCCCAACTGTACACTCCTCCTCGATTTCTGTTTCAGATGCATTATCAAATTGATTAAACTCCTCCAATCTTATAAAGATTCTTTTTATCCTTTCTATACCTTCTCTCCCAGCACAAGTCAATACACAGCCATCAGCAGAAATGCTTCCTTCCAGGCCTTTGACAAGCTCAGTTATGAAAACAATAAAAAACAGTAGCTCTGTCATTAACCTTGTGATAATCCTACTGGTTAATCTCTCTTTTGTACTGCTTATTTCCATGTATTATAACCCACAAAGTCCTACTGTTTACAGCTGCTGGTTGTTCTCTTTCGGCTTTTCACGGTTAGGGGTTGCCACAGCGGAACTCCAGTCCACTAATGATTGGCAGTAGATTTTTACGGTGCCAGCTCGATGCCCAACCTTCAACGAAGGCATGCCCATTCACGCATGTCTTTCGAACACCACTCGACCGCGGGGAGGACATGCAGACTCCACACAGAAGGCGCTCCAGACGAGAATCGAACGGGAGAACCTCTTGCTGTGAAGTGACAACGCTACCGCTGCATCACCGTGGCCTTTGTTTACAGCTGCTGGTCAGTCTCCCAAACTGCACTCTGATGAAGATGAAATTTGTTAAATTAATCTTGTTGAAAACTACATAAACTAGCAGTTCAGCAAACTTGATTTCAGGTTATATTTCTGAACTGTATCAAAAACTGACATTTTTCTGGCAAATAGGGGAGGGGCACAGGATACTTGCCTCTTGCATATTAAAAGGTTGTGAGTGATTTTATTTTCCTACAGTACTCTGATGAAAATGTATTTATGAAGTATTCTTTTTTTTAATCTATTTTTGACCTCCCCTCCTCTACTTACACTAATGTCCTCCCTTTGATCCACAGTCTCATGTTTACCCTCTCTTCTTCATAGCCTTATTCAAGCAGTGGGTCCTTGGCTAAATTCTGCTTGACGCAGCAAAACAGCCCCCCCCCCCATGCCTCTCTCTCTCTCCAGGAAGAGAACATCCTTGTGGCCTTTATCCCCTAAGACTGCCAGATTCTATCCCTCCCATGTGCAGTGCACTCTTTGAATGTCAAGTGGCATGGACAAATCCTGCTATACAGCCCTGCAGGTGGGCTCCCCTCTCCTGGAATAGAAAGACCTCAAGGTCTTTGGTCTTCAAACTCTCTCTCCCATCCAATAGCCAAGGAATCAAGCATAAAATCTGTGGCACAGAAGTATTTATAGGGAGGTGTTCCTGTATCTCTCTTGTATGCTGTCCCCCACACCACCATTCTTAGGTAGGCTGTCCTGCAATCAGAAAAACATGCCCCAGTCTCCACCAGGACATAATTGATGCAGGCAGATCCTGTCCATGCCCCAGGAAAAATGAACCTATATTCCTCAATCAGCACCAATCAAAGCAGTGTTGTGAGCTATAATGAGGACTTTATCCCTCTAGGTCATTGGCAAGAAAACTTTTTAAGAACACCGTTTGAACATGATTGAGTTATCACTTTTAATCTATACTTAACATGCAACAAAAAAATACTGTGCAGCCAGCACTGCATCTTGTACTAGTACCCTAGGGGTAATTCAAAGCCCGTCTGACCTCTTCAGTAGTCTTAAAAAGAATCACATCAAATGTTTTGCAAAAGCCAAATAGGCCATTCTTTGCCATCATCATCTGCTCTACTGATTTGAATACTTAAAGAACACTGCTTTTCTGGGTTGAATTTCCTTATGTGTTTGCACGCTGCCTTAAAGGCCAATGTTCCACAGACTTCCAAATACTCCATTTCAAGTCACTGTCTCTAGCCAACTTTTCAAATAAGAAAATCAATTTTATCAATATTTTACTCATCAGTAGCATAAGCATCTTCTCCCTTAAAAGTTAGTTAAAATCAGTTCTCAGAGTCTGAGAAATATCAAAGGTCATCAGATACCCACTGCCTTGCTGTCTACTTTTAGTTTTTCAGAATCCTTTTCAGGGCCTGGGAAGCAATCCTTCGCCTGATACTTTTGGTAATCTCCCTTCTCAGGAATCCTAAAGCCTGATTGCTATCTGATATTAAATATTCCTTCATAATATCAAGCAGAAACATTTACTCTGCAGTCCTGCCTTTTTTCCAGAACTCTCTGCTATCCAATTCCCCATCCATCTTCTTATTTAGCTTCACTAAACTCCACTGTATTTTTCCTAGATCAATTGTCTATGAAAAGTTATGTCACCCTTCTTGATGGGACCGATGGTCTCATTTTCTCAGACCTTTGCATTTGTGGCAACCCAACTCACATTTTAACTGGTCTAATTCTCCGTCCCCCTCATGAAGTACTACTACAGTAAACTTCATTTGCAGACAGCAAAATTCTGAGTGAGGCTGTTCCGGTTGGAGTCAATTATGACACTAAGGAAGTGAAAGGTACGGCAAGCTTAGGATTTAGTCTGAATGCTGTCAGGTACTGTCACATGTGGGTAAAACAGCATTTGAACTTGAAAATATCGATTTACTGTCCTATACCTACATCCATTTATTCCACAAAAGTCTCTCCGTGGTCAGGTCTAAGCACATTCTACTAAGTAGCTCATTGAGCCTTAACTGTAGTCCTTCTTCAAGGACTGACAAAAAACTGCATCAAGCTAATCTTTGTTGAGCACAGAAAAGAAAACAGAACAAAGACTACAGGGTCTTAAAGACTCAACAGTACCATTTACAGTCAAAAATTGAACATTGTGGGCACAGGCCAAACAAAACCCAAAATTTAGTAAAATGGAATGGACAATGGAACATAGTTCAGGCCCAAAAATTTACATCAAGTTTAGTAAGGGAAATGAGAAAAATAAAAGGTCTTAAAACTGAGAAGGAAGAGGGCATCACTGGAAAAATGAACAGTATTTCATTTTGAAAACTTTATTAGGAAATTTTATCTGAAAAAAAGACAAGCAAACTGAATGAGGAATTTGTGGTATCCTTAACCTAAAACATGACTGGGACAATTTTGATAGCTGAAAATCCTTGAAGAAGGACTACAGTTGATTACAATGACCAGGCAAATTTGTTTATAAGCAAACAGAGCTAAACTTAATGGAAACACGGTAATGTGAAACTTTTAAATGCAACAGAGGATACATAATTTTTGTGAAACATGTGGCAAAACACAAGGCTACAGGGCATGGATTAAGCAAAACAAGGCCCCCTGACGGGCAATTCAAAAACACCACGGAAGAGTACACCAAGAACAGTATTTCACAGAATCACACATTTCATAATTATATACGAGACATGTAACAGCTTTATTTTCAAATGAGGAGCTCACTCAATATTGCTGTCATATAATTGTTTTAACCAGCATTCCAGCCCATAAAATGATAAAACCAATGGTATTATGGTAATGACAGAGTCACGTATGGTTAAACTGGTACTTTCTGTTCAAAACTATATCACAGACTCACTTCAGGACCTGCTACTGAACTACGTCTTAATTCAGGACCCAATATTGAACTACAAGTCATAATCCCGAATCAAGCAATTGACAACGCAGAGAGATGCTGACTTAACATTAATGTCTGAAATGTAAAGAAAATGAAACAAACACCAAAATAAGTTGTCTACAGAGGGGGAACAGGATTAGTACTTTTATGGAAATCATGGAAAGATTACATGTCTAAGTTTATATATACTCCCTAAAATTCAAATGCAGTAACGTTACAGCTGCTGAACTGTCTTGGTGGACGGTTTCATATACAGGGTAACAGCTAGAGGATTCACACAAAAAGTCGGTTAAATGTAGTGCAGTCTATAAAGACAACAGACTAGGGAAATCTGGGAAAGAAAGCTCTAACTTTTCTAAGAGCTTCACCACTTCCAAACAGGATTTAATCAGGAAAGGATTGAAAGTAGTAAATCATACGACAATCGGGTCTTAACTCTTCAGCATTAGAAAAGGTGATGAATCAAACTAGTGCAAGAATAAGAGACATTCGCATATCTAGAGCTGAAAAGTGAACTCAGAAGAACTGACTGACTAGCTTACAAAATAGAGAGAAGTAATAGCATGTCAAAAATACAGACACTAAAAAGGTTAAAACGTTACAAGGATTTCCACTGAAAAGTAGATATAGTGCCACTTTGTAAACACAAAGCCTTTTATAAACACAATCAAAAACACACATGGGAACGACAACAAAGAAAAATTATGCTTTGTTTTTAAAACAATGCTCCAACAATAAAGAGGAGAATCAAACATCAGGATTTTTATGGAATACCACTATATTTAATGTGAGATTGCTTATCACATCTTGCAGTTGCAATGGATGCAAGCCAACAGCTTTTGTGCAACTATTACTTGTATCAATTTGTGCATACCACAAAATGAAGTCCTCTAACAGTTGCTAAGGAAAAATAACATGTGCACATATGATAAAAATAGTGTTGGTACACAATACAAGTAATTTATGAAAAAAATAAATATTGTGAAGTTCTGCATAAATAAAAATCTCTGGAGATGGTGTATTACATATCTATAATGTCCACCCAAGTACCAAAAGTAGAGCCATCTGGAACCCTGGTTTAAGGTCTAATCTGAAGGTCAGTACTTTTCAAAGTGTGTTCATACTGCACTGCGGAATAAAATCCAAGTAACTAATGTGGGAACAGAAAGTACAGTTTTGTACCCACCATAAATGTAGATGTTAGAGTGTATACACTGCTGCAGTCATTACACTTGGGTTATCCTGCCGTCAGGCGGTTCCCCAGGTCGGCCGGAGTTCCAAAGTCTTGGTCCGGCGTCGGTTGCTGTCGCCTCCTCCCTGACGTCAGTGCGACAGGGGAATATAAGATGCAGCCGACGCCATTTTCTTCAGTTTTTCTTGCCCCAGATGTCATGTGCCTCTACATAGGTAGACAATTCCAATTGCTAATAAAACATACATAAGAAAAGCAAAAAACAACTTACAGCTACCAGCAAATACTCCCCATAGGTAGTAAAGGGTAGAAGAGATAGGTATGTACCAGCCAGTAAGAGGGGAAGGAGGGAGGGTAACCTGGACTGCAGCAGTGTATACACTCGAACATCTACATTTATGGCAGGTACAAAACTGTACTATGTTCATCGTGTTACACTGCTGCAGTCATTACACTTGGGTAGAATCCCAAAGCTGAGGTAGGGTGGCTGGTTCTATAATGCATTAGGGGTGGCGATAAGGCCCTGCAGCACTGCAGTCGCGAAGCCAGCTCTGGATTTAAAGTATAGAGGCAGATGGTAATGCTTGGTGAAGGTATGTACAGAACTCCAAGTTGCTGCTTCCAAAATATCCTTGGTAAGTACTCCCCTGAGGTAGGTAGCTGAAGTGGCTGTTGCCCTGGTGGAGTGAGATCTAATGCTGCTGGGTACAGGTTTTCCATGGTATGTGCAGCAGAAATGTATACAATGTCCTATCCATTTTGAAATAGTCTGTTTTGAAATGGCTTTTCCCTGTGCTCCTGCAACATATGCTACCAATAATTGCTCAGATTTTCTGAAAGCTTTGATTTTGTCCAAGAAGAAGCATAACTGCCTGTGAATGTCCAAAGAGTGCAGTAGTCTCTCCCCTTTATTCTGTGGTTTAGGATAAAAAGTTGGCAGGTGAATAGTTTGGTTTAGAGCCACACTGGATACCACCTTTGGCATAAACGTAGGATTAATTCTTAAAGACACCCTGTCCTGGTGGAAAATGAGGAAAGGTTCCACTGCCATTAGTGTCTGTAATTCTGAAACTCTTCGTGCTGATGTTACTGCCAGGAGCAGAGCAGTTTTCCAAGAGATATATTTTAATTCTGCTGTGATAGCTGGCTCAAAAGGAGGCAAAGTTAGTTTTTCCAAAACAAAGTTGAGGTCCCAAGTTGGAGTAGGTGCTCTACGGGGCTGTCTTATGTTTTTAGAACCTCTGAGGTACTGTTTTAACAGAGGATTAGAGAAAATTGGTGGATCCGTGTTGTAATGAGCAGAGATGGCAGAGGCGTGGATCTTGATGGATGAGAAGGAGAGGCCTTTGTCCAGCATCTCAGTTAAGTATTGTAGTATTTGAGGAATGTCTGGGACAAGAGGGTCAAGGCTGTGAGCCTGGTTCCAGGCACAGAATCTCTTCCATTTATCTGAATAGGCTTTCCTGGTACTAGGCCTTCTGGCCTCCAGAATGACATCCATAACAGCTTTGGAGAGAGGCATTGCCTGCTTGACTAAGCAATCTTCCATACAGCTAGGTTTAAGGTCTTTAGCTGGCTGTGTAGTATTTGATTGTTGTGCTGAGTCAGCAGATGTGGGATTTGAGGCAAAATCCAGGGTGGTTCTTGTGCTAAGCTCCTTAAGATTTGGTACCACTGCTGGCATGGCCAGTCTGGTGCAATCATGATCATCTTTGGCTTCTTGCCTGGCTTTTATAAGTATCTTTGGAGAGGTAGTGGTGGGAAAGTGTATACTTGTAGGTTCTCCCAGCTGAATGAGAGGGCACCCACTTTCCATGCTTGTGGATAGTAACTACTTGTGCAGAATTTTTGTAGCTGGCAGTTTATTGGGGATGCAAACAGATCTATGTCCGGGCTCCACTATTTCTGTGTTATCATTCTGAATATTTGTGGATTCAATTCCCATTTGTGGGGATCCATGATGTTTCTGCTTAAGTAGTCTGCCAGTGTGTTTTTCTCTCCTGGCAGGAATTGTGCTTGCAGATGAACTTGAAGGTTTATAGCTGTGTTCCACATGGTCATGGCTTGTCTGCATAGGGGGTAGGAGTGAGTGCCCCCTTGCTTGTTTATGTACCACATAACTGTGGTGTTGTCTGTCTTTAGCAGTAGTTGTCCTGGATGCAGCAGGTCCTTGAAAGCTATAATCACATTTTGTACAGCTAGCATCTCTTTTTGATTGATGTGAAGATGCCTTTGTTCTGTGGGCCACTCGCCCTGAATACATTTGCCTGCCATGTGTGCTCCCCAGGCGTAATCAGATGCATCTGTTGTCAGTGTTTGCCTGGCTGTGGGTTGTGTAAAAGGCTGTCCCTTGTTGAGGTGACAAGCTTGAGCCCACCATTGAAACTCCTGTTGAAGGCAAGGGATTAGTGGTATAACTGTTTCCAAACTTTGACAGTGTTGAGACCATACATTCTTTAGGTACCATTGTAGTTTCCTCATATGTAGTTTGGCATATGGAATTAGTAGTATGCAGGATGCCATGTAACCCAAGGCCTGCAGAATTTTTTCTTGCAGGGAGTTGGGTCTTTGTTGCCATCAAGTGAAAGTATTGAGTCAGTTGTCCTTGCTGGTCTGGCGTGAGATAAGCCATCTGGGCCGTTGTGTTCAAGCTGGCACCCAGGAATATTATCTCTTGTGAGGGCACTAGCTTTGATTTCTTTTCATTTACTGTGTACCCCAGGCAACTTAACTTTTTTACAAACGCCAGATGCTTTAGAAGAATGTCCTTGCTCTCTGCTTGAATGAGGCAGTCGTCCAGGTACGGATAAATTTGAATTCCTTTATGTCTGCAAAATACAATTACTGGTGCCAGGCACTTTGTGAAGACCCTGGGCGCAGTAGGTAAGCCAAAGGGCAGTGCAGAGAATTGGTAGTGCATTGAACCAGCTATGAATCTGTGGTATCTTCTGCAGTTTTGTCTGATAGGGACATGCAGGTATGCCTCCTTGAGGTCCAAAGTCACGAGCCAAGCTTTCTTGCCCAGCATGGGAAGAAGCTGGTGTAGTGTCAGCATTTTGAATTTCGGAACATCCAGGTACGTGTTTAGAGATGAAAGATCCAGAATGGGCCTCCAGGCTTTGTCCTTTCTGGGTACCAGAAAGAGTCTTGAGTAAAATCCTTGTCCTTGCTCCTGTGATGGTACCTTTTGAATAGCTCTCATATCCATGAGTGCTGTAATTTGTTTTTGAGCCTCTGCCCATTGATTTGGTGGCAGATTTGGCATTCCTTTTAACCTTGGCAGAGTGTGAAAGTGGAACTTGTAACCTTGAAATACAATGTTGAGAACCCATTTGTCTTTGGTGATCATTTGCCAATTGTAGTAGAAGAGTGCCAGTTTTCCTCCCAAGGGGGCTGCCAAGAGGGATTTGTTTAGCAGCTGTAGTGGGAAGTCATTGGAGCTGTTTTTTATATGGTTGGGGTCTGTCTTCCCCTTCTTTCTGGCCTGATGCAACCCATTGTCGAGGCCTGCAAGGACCTTGTGTTTGACCTCTACCTCTTGGACGTCTGTATCATCCTCTTTGAGGTCTGTCTGTAATTGGAAAGGACCAATTCTTAGTTGGCCAGTTTCTGCTAAATCTAGGAGGCTGAACCTGTAAGAAATCCTTCACCGTTTGCATAGATTTTGCCTTATCCTCCAGTTTCTTTAATACCTTTTCTGCCTTAACTCCAAATAACACATCCTGCTGCAAAGGTGCATCCAATAACTTTGCTTTAACATGATCTGGTAACGTATGTTCTTTTAACCAAGCATGTCTTCTAATGACAGAGGCTGTAACTGCTGCTCTGCAGGAGGCCTCTAGAGAATCAAAACCACATTGCAAAGTATGCTTTCCCACTTGGTCAGCTGCATGCAATAAATCCTGCATTTCTTTAAAATTAGGAGGATCTGATTCTGGAAGCATTTTTTGTTTTAACTGAGACAGTAAACATTGCTGATATTTTAGCATGTGAAACTGGCAATTTAAGGCGCTCATTGCTAAAGTTGCAGACGTATATACTTTCTTTCCCCATATGTCTAATGCCAGAGGGAACTGGATTCTTGGCTGATGAGGCCTGAACTCCTTTGGGTCCCTGAGAAATAGTTTCAGGGTCAGCTACAGGGCTTTTATACAGAAATTTATGTGAATCAGGGACTCTGTAGTATCAGTCAGGTTTAACAGGGGCTGAAGGTAAGGAATCAGGATTTAAGCTGGATTCAGTATACACATCATCCACAATATCTAACACTGGCGGAATAGCAAGGGGTCTGTGTTGAGGTAATAAAAGGAAATCTCTGAGCCTTTTCTTGGATTCTGAGTAATCCTGGCCTTCACAGTGGAAATGCTCCCTCATGGTATGTAGGGTTTCCCTAAAGGAGTAGTCCTCAGGCGGTGAGGCTGATGAATTGATTCTCAGCATCAGAATCCTCATAAGAGGGTAGAGAATATCCTAGATCGGAGGATGAATCAGGAGATATGGACACCTGATCGGATGAGTCAGTCTGCATCCTGTCTAGGCCTTTTATCAGGAGGGGGATGGGACCCCCTGATCAGAGTGATTAGGTCTTCGGCCATTTTGAGCATTTGTTTCTTAGGCATGTAGGCCTGTCCTGGAGAATGCTGTATTTGTTTCTTTGATTTTAAAGGAAGCTTAGACTTAGCTGAGGGTTTAATGCTCAACTGAGTAGGTCTGAAGACACCCTCTGAAGCTGTGGGTTGCTCAGCTACTCCGGATCCCTCTGAAAGGTTAGTCTCGGTAGGCTGAATAACTTGTGCGTCCGAAGGCCCAGCCATCTCCACATGGGAGTCAGAGGCGGCCTGTGGTTCTACAGAAGCGGTCGTCAGGGGCTGCAAAGGCACCCCGCTGAAAACCAGAGAACCGGCGACTGGCCTAGAAGAGGCTTAGTCAGTTTTGGGCATCAGATGCCTATCCTTGTCTTTGCGCTTTTTGTGCATCCCGGTCGTCGGAAGTTCCGACGGCATGGTATAATTAAATTTTCTACCAAAATAATGTCGGGCAAAATCAAACAGACGTTTAATAGTGCGCTTGTTAAACCTAGCACAAAACCGACAACCAGTGGCATCATGGTCTGGGCCTAGGCATGGGATACAGTAGGAATGGAAATCCTTATGAGGTATTTGCTTCCCACAAGAAATACAGTTATTAACTTTTACTGACATCGGTCTGAGGCAAGAAAAAGTTTCCCCAACGGGGTGCTTAGCTTTGTAGAATACTTCGGTTCCGGATTTGGAATGAAAATCTCAGGAGACGGCCGACTGGCACTTGTGAACTGCTTTTGCTTCGGGCACCAAGCGGCAAGAAAGACTGAAGAAAATAGCATCGGCTGCATCTTGTATTCCCCTGTCACACTGACGTCAGGGAGGAGGCGACAGCAACCAACACCGGACCAAGACTTTGGAACTCAGGCCGACTGGAGAACTGCCCGACGGTAGGCTAACCCAAGTGTAATGAATGCAGCAGTGTAACACGAACATCCTGCAACCTTATTATGCAAAGAAAACTGAACTCATCTGAGCCCAGCAGAATTTACTTGCATTAGTAAGCTGTACAGAAAAGTGATTACCACAAACGTTATCTCTGTAATCCTGTAACTGCAACAGAATGTCACTAGCTTGTACTTTAAGAATACATGACACAAAATTACCAAAATAATTATAAATGTAGACTAAAAAAATTGCCACAATCTGCATGCACACTCTGGAAATGGCCATGCAAATGGCAACAACATTTTTACAGGAATACAAAAACACACAGAACGAGATGGACAAATCCATTTCTCTTCCATTTTTTTCTGACTGAGAAAAAGAATGGTTGCCCAAAGATAAAGATAGAACTATGGAAAAAAGAAAAGAGGCAGCTCTACCTGCAACCTAAACCAAATGTTTTCTAGATGCTGCAACTAGTGCAGAAAGTAATGTCAAATTTGCAAGATAAAAAAGGCAAAGCAAGCGCTAAAGTGCCTTATGTTTCTGAACTTCCCCTATGATCTGCTGCTGCTTTGACTCCTACAGAAGGCTTCTGTATAACAACTTAAACTCAATACCATAAGATAAAATCACAAGTAAATACTGATCACAGCTGTAGCAGTGTATACCCTCCTCCCTTTCCACAGATGAGTATGGCTCATTTAGCCAGACCAAGTACCTATGGAGACTAGTCATGCCTGTCCTTGGGCATGGAACTAGAAGATACACAACACCCCCTGAAGCTTCACATCATTCAGGATGGGAGTTAAGGGTGTTTTTCTGTATGGCCCTAACCCCACACCAAGTTGTGCTGTACACACCTGGCATCACCACAGGGACAAATCTACATGTGGGCTCTGTTTCACGCTCAGGCAAGGGCTACCAATCCTGGCTCTAGTAGCATAGTGCACATCTTTCCCAAAGTTGGCACTTTGTTTAGGGCTCCACTAACACAACAGTGGCAATACAGCATGCTGGGAGCCATCATTTAGGATACCCCTTCCCATAGGTTGGTTAAGCCACAGCCCATTACCCATCATCCCCTTGCCAGCTGTTCTACCAACTGAACTGCTGATTGATCTTGGATCATCTGGGTCACAGTCAAAGTCTTTATACCTCAGCGCTACAGAGCAGAGTACAACTGTTTATACATTCTTGATACCACAGTAAAAATACAGAATATTTAACAATGCTGCTCACACACAGGGTATAAAATGGTATTTGATTGGGTCTTCTTCCATCAAAACCAAAAGGATCAGAGAGCAAAATTTATAACCCACTTGAATATCACACAGTTGAGAGACCATTTGCTGGATTAGAACTGCATTATTGATTCTTAAAATGAGACTATATATACAAGAGTCTATGAATTTATGTTTTCAGAGGACTGATAATCCTATAAACTCAGGACAGAATCTAATAAACATGGGCCAATGTTAAAAGAATCCCTGTTCTTGTTAACGTTAACAAAACTTACAAAATCCTTTGCACCAAAGACGTACAACCTAACATAGTTAAAAATCAGACATTAAAGCTATGGCACCAAAGGAAGGTGGGGCTTTACTTAAGCACTTCTCACAAGTTTAAAAAACACTGTATAATGAACAGACCAAAAATAAAAAGCTTTCTACAAACAGTGCTAGCCAAAAATCTGCCCGTTGACTAAAATAAAAAGCCATTACAGTCAATGTGGAGAACCTATTCAGAATCTAGACCATGCAACAAGTCAAACGACATACAGTGAATGATATTACTGCAAAGTGAGGAAATGTTTCACACATCCAGCAATACAGCATTAGAGTGAAAAACAGATGCTGAATTTGAAAGCAGTGTCAAAAGATGAATTAGAAACTTAGAACTACTAGTGAGGAGTGACAATCAGCACATTACAAATGGTGCAGCCATGCAGGCAAAGAAAAAACAATCCAACAAAACACAACTCCAAAAATATGCCCAAAAATCTTAAATGTTGCATCAGTGCATTTAAAGTTACTGAAGAACCACCTGGTAATGTAGCTAAAGGTCTTCCTAAAGAGTAGCACAAGTAAGAGACCGAACATGTTAATACCACTCAGGAAAGACTTTAGGGATTTATCGAACGACAAACTCAAAGGTCATTGAAAGATTTACAAAATTAAAGACTGGGAAAGATTAACTTTATTATCAAGCAAAAGCATTTTGTAGCACCTGCACCCCCCACAAGAGGTTCTAAGAGTACTTAGCCTTACAAGTTAGAGGAATCCTCAAAAGTAACCAGATTAAAAAGTCAAGCCACAATATGCAACTAATAAAGATTAGACTAGTACTATTCAACTACTCCTGTTTCAAACAAATAAGCACTTAAAAAAACTCAGGTGTCCCTAAAGGTAAGGGAGAACCAGCCCACATCACAAGAAATTATTTTGGCTTCGTCTCATTTTAAATGCACGTACCCTTATTTTACACTACAGTTTATGTAGATGAAGCGGGGGGGGGGGGGGTTGTACATAGCACCATTCCTTCCTTATAACAGCTAATGCTGGGGCTAACAAACATAAATGTTATTCTTGTAATGTTTTACATCAAAGCCTCTGCCAGGCACATCTCTTACTGCAAGAAATCTGGACAAAACTAAAAATAATGAGGGGACAAAGGTCCAAAAATAGGGACAGAGTTTAATTAATGCACTTTTAAATGTAATTAGTCACCAGGACAGGTTTTACATTAGTATGCACTTCTTGAAGGCTATGAAATCTGACACTCAAATGTCAATTATTATTTAGTGACATCAATCCCCAGTGATGTGTCAGAAAAAACACACATTTTACAAGTAACAGAACAAAAATGAGGCAAACTTCTAAATACTCTGTGAAAACCTGAACAGCTGAGAGGTACGGTGCCAGATTTACGTCAGATAAGGCAGTGCATATTCATTTTACATTTATATTTAGTTGAACAATGTTGTCGGGTCTTTCAGCTTTTCCCGGTTAGGGGTCGCCACAGCAGAACTCCGGTCCACTAATGATTGGTAGTTTATTTTTACGTGCCGAGTTACCAGCCCTGAAGCACAACCTTCAACGAAGGTACGCCCATTCACGCATGTCTCCACGCAGAAGACGCTCTAGCTGAGAATCGAAACGGACAGCGTCTTACTGTGAGGCGACAACGCTACCGGAGAACCACCACGGCGGATGGTATTTAGTTGAACAATAAAATACTAAATCTATTTTGAATGCAATGTAATTTGCTTTTTAAAGCAGTGCAAACTAGTTAGACTTACCTTTCAGTTTATTTAATTAAAGGAAGACAAAAGCAAACCAAGAATCAAAAGTGCAATGCAACCAAATACCATTAAAGACTTGCTTCTGATTCTGAATGCATTAGGCATAACACAACTCTAAGCTTCACCCCTGCCATCATGCTATAGGCATTAAGCTATCCAATAGCATTTACTGCAATCCTGAAACTTGGGGGTAGGTGAAAGGGTTACAAAGGATCACCAGTACAATCACAGTTAAACAATGATGAACAGGTTTGTGAGTAACACAATGAAGACATTCAAGCAATTTATCCTGCTCCACTTGATCTAATTAAAACTACGGAGATGTACACAGCCAGAAAATAGTAACCTGGTGGAGTGTGTGTGTGTGTGGGCATGTGAGAAAGACAGAGAAAACGGACTTATTCCCATCTGATTACAGCTAAATGATCATGGGTGATGGGAGGGGATGTGTATGAAAAATCAGAAACAAGCTGAATATATTCATAGTATACAATTTCCTTTACCTGGCTCAAACATCTGAGATGTACGTATGCAAGAGGTGGTAATAAGTTAATTTGTATTTGAAAGCAAAATGACTTGCCATTTAATCAAAATTCAGTGACAAAGGTAGGGGGTGGGGCGGGTGGGGGTTCAGCTATGAGAAAGAAACAGAATTTACTAATTTCTTTCAGCTGACCACCAAATCAAATTCAGTCAAAAGGTGGCAACAGGTGCAATCTCAAGTCGGCTGCACACTGAAACAGTGTGGTTTTACCCACTGTGAAATTAGAAGCTGTGAAAAAAAGGACCATTAAAACTGTCAAGTTTGTGTAAAATTCTGACTAGTAATCCCACTGCCTGGATGCCAGCAAAGATAAAATTTGGAGAATCTTAGAGAAAAATCAACCAGAAAATGGAGAGAGAAGAGAGAAATCCCTAACTAGGAAGAATCCTGTAGCTCTTCGGCAAAATGTAGCTTATGATTCAGCTTTGACACTAGAGATGGTTTCCAGTAATTTGGAGGAAAAAACTAAAATCGGATGCACTCAGAGGTGTTTAAAATAAATGAGGCAGTAAAGAAACATATTGACTTCAATAATAAAAGGCTGGAAAAATAGAAGCTTTAAATAGCTACTCAGATGAACTGATGCCTGTTTGGCATATACTTTTAAGTAAAAGCCAGTACCAAAGGGTTCTGGCTGATGGGGACTGCAGGCTAGGAGCAGTTGTTGAATCCCCAAATGACTTTGGCATCCTGCAGAAGATTTGTTCCAAATAAATAAGTGATGCCAAAATCATGGACTGAAACCAAACACTAAAAAATGCATTACTGTATGTAACCTTGGGAAGTCATCTACCCCAGGGAACTACTGCATTAACAATGTGACCCTAAGAGTTGACCCAGTTCAGGATTTGGGAACTTCTGGGGACAGTGACCTAACTTTTGACCAATGTGTCCACTATTTTGCACAGCTTTTGAACAAAGGGATTGTTTCTAGATCTAGGGATGTAATCTTCCCCATTTACTCAGCCTTTAATGTGCCAATCACCGAATAAAATGCCCTCTCTAGCAAGCATCTGTCCAAACAAACTGGAACGTCCGAAGAGATGTCTTACAAAAAGGATACAAGGCCTAAACATACCAAACATGGACAGACTCAAAGCCCTGTCCCTATACAAACTGCTAAGAGGTGACCTGTGCCTGGCATATAAGGTATCCTCCAACCAAATACTGACAGATTTAATACACATAAGAAAATTAAATGCCATCAGAAAGACTCAGTCTAGGGATCTAAACCTCTTCTGCAACAGCAGAATGGTCTAGAGTGATAGGCATATCTCGCAGTGGATACTGCTGCTTTGGAACAGACCCCCCCCCCCCCATCCAAATAAAAGTACATCCCTGTCCATATTCAAGCACAACTTGGATCCACCCATGGAAACAAACATTTCCCCAGAACTGCCCCTTCATACTGCTAAAGGGTACAGGCAACTCCTAAATACTTTATCCCGAGCATGGGTCCTCTCAAATTATCTATGGTATGATCCCATTTATTCTCATTATGGGTAATGTATAATTATTGACTATGGGTTGGGGAAGGCTAATCTCTAACCAAATGGAATAGGTTAACTCTAGCAGAAAAAAAGGAAATTTGGCTAGGTTTAACATGGCCCACAAGGGCAGCTAACCTAGTACTTACCTATGATAAAAATGCAAAAAATCATGGGCTGAAATGAAAAGGCTGGCCGAAGCTTGTCAAGAAGAGAGGTTTCAAAAAACAGAGTTGGAAAAATGCACTTGCTGAGAAAATCTGAGATTTTTTGCTGTACCAGAGAAACTGGAAGGAGCAGATTATTGACGTTGAAGTACAATCAAGCAACTAGACTAGCATTCCACAGCAACACTAGTCAACTGAAAGGGTGCATTATGTGTATGTTCCAATCCTAGGCAAGAGAAAGCAGTCAAGATAATCATCTTCTTTCGGCTTTTCCCGGTTAGGGGTTGTCACAGCAGATCACCTGTCTGCTCATGATTGGCAGTGGAGTTTTATGGTGTTGAGCTGCCAGCCCAGCGCCCAACCTTCCACAGAAGGCACACACACACACCTAGGGCCAATTTAGGGTGTCCAACCCACCTATAGCATGTCTTTGGGAAGAGAAAGCAACCAAGATATATATTAGAAAATATGCAACCAGTAGAAAGAGCACTAAAAATTTGGATGGCAGAATGTTTGTAGAAAATGGATTATTCACTGTACACCAGTCAGAAGATAAGCAAGGTTATCAAAGCAATCAGGAAATATTGTGGCAGGTATGACATTTAAGATCCTGTGTCTGTCTCTTAAATATTTTTTTCCCTGTAGGATCAAAGACATCTTTTGATGTAGAACAGGCTACAAATGAAAAAGTGAGTCAGCAAGCAGAAGAGTACTTTGCTTCTCATTCTTCTGAGAACAAGCCCATACACGGACTTTGCCAGTGAAACCTTTTCCACTGTTATAAAGGAAAATGCTTGAGACAGCAAAAAGCAGAAGTGCTGAGAATAATAATCAGGAGCACCTTGGCCTTGAATAAGAGACTGCTATTGGGAAATGGAAAACACTGAACTTGGGAAATAAATGGGAAGCTATACATCAATCTCACTGTACAGATGAATAAACGCGTGAAAAAGACTTTGTTAAACTCGTCAGTGAACTGTGTACTTTATGTTATCAGTGTTTAGAAAGACACTGAAGGGAATTAAGAAATTAGTAAAATAGATTTTTATTGATATTTGTATACCAATTCATCACAATTTACATATTCTACTGTAAAGCAGTACTGTATAATGTGCAGTCAAGGGTATTTTAATTGTGAGGCAGGGTGAGTCTTAAATGATTACTGTAAATTTTAAATATAGTGAAGCAACAAAATTACTTTTTCTAAGTTGCAAGACTTATAGGCTTTACACCAACAAGGTAAAAGGTGGATAGTAGCAAGACAAGTTAATATGTAATCTTGGGCTGCTTGGGTCGGGGCATGGTATAAAAACATATTGAGCGTATTTATGCAAAATTAAAATAATAAAATTAAATTTTTTTAAAGGGGAGAATGTCTAGATGAATGCCCTTCGGGTTAAGATATAGGCACATTTCTTTTTCAGTAGATACACTTGAAAGATAAGACAAAATGATGAACACATGAAAAATAAGTCATGCATTTGCAAAATTATTAGCTTGCTTTTTTCCATCAAATGCTCTTAATGGGAGAAAAGAAATCTGCAGATGTAGACAGCTGGCCAGGGAAAGTCTGCACATTATGTTCTAAGTGAAATTTACAAAGCCATTTTCTACTCTTATTGCTAAACTAATTTTACTTGGAATATCAGGGGCAAATGAAAAGGGTAGTAATAATGACTACTACAGGGTCTCCAATAGTGACAGAAGAGGAAGAAAAAGACAATAATGGTAAATTTGTGGTAGTCAGGAGCTAATGCTAAGGGAGGAGAAATAAGTCTATGTATTTATATGCCACCAAAAACCGGTACAATGAAGCTTAGGAAAAATTTGGGAGACAATTTTCAGCTGGGATTATCACTTATGGTTGGGAACTGAAACTTAATTTGTAATAGTGAGGATGTATTAAGGGAACCTACAAGGAAAAATAAAAAACAAGGTAGCTTTCTAAAACGTCATATGAGAATATTCGGTATGGAATATGTGAATTCAGTAGTGGGAACTCAGATGGGAGTTGTACATTATTCCCCACGGTAGAATTATTTGGCTACACTGGACAGAAATTATATTTTACAGGAGCAAGTATATTTATTGAAAGCTCTGACATACATCTAATAACTATTTCAGATCAGGCACCAATAAAAACAAAGATAAAGATGCAAGGTAATGAAGTCAAAATACAAGACTAGAGTTCTACTTACCTGTTAAAAAGAGCAATTTAAGGAATGGGTACAGGAAGTTTGAGTTATTAGGCAAGACAGATATTTCTTTAGAAGGCATAACCAAGACTGGGATAAAATGAAAATGCATTTTAAAACAGGGTAAAATGAAAGAAAAATATGGGAAAAGTAATACTTATGTAGAGGAATTAACAAAAATTTAAGTATGGCAGAATAAGGGGAATCTCACAGAACAAGAGAAGGAGAAATTGCAGAGTTCTACGGGGAATATTTCGATAATATGTATCAGTTTGAAAAGATTGCTGTTAAGCGACTTTTATATTTGATAACTCCAGAGCACAAAAACTTCTTGCAAAATGACTTGGGCAAAATAAAGCAGAATGGATTGTTGCCACACTTGGGAAGCCTACAGCAAGAAAAATAACCAGAGATCCCACAGAGGTATTAGAGACATTTCAGAAATGTTATGAACATTTGCATAAAGCAGAGGAACATGGAAACCAACAAAGGGCACAGATGGAAATATTTATGGAAGACAATCCATAGGTTACAGGAAGGTGAGGCTCAACAACTAATGGTTCAAGTAGGAAGTGATGAGGTAAAAATGGTGATTTACAACTGACAGGAAATCGCCTGGAATAAATTATACTCTTGTGGAAGTTTGGACATTAGAAGAGAAAAAAGTGATAAAGATCTGAAAGGTTTTGTTTAACAACATTTTAAAAGGAGGGGAAGCATGTGTACCTTGGAAGAAATCTGTGGTGGCTGTATTATTCCATGAGGGTAAGGACCTTGTGTTTATGTTCATGCCAATCAAGAGAAAGGCAAATGTGTTGCAAAAGTTTTTAAACATGGATCAAATGTTTTTGGCAACCATTTGACATTAATAGAACAATGATGATCCACAGGGAAGCAGAATGTAAGAAAATACCACTATTGTTGATGTGTCTTAATGTAAAGCATTCCAATAGAACCAGTTGGGATTTTTAAGTAGGGTTATGGAAGAATTTGCATTCCCTGATAGAAAAGGGTTAATTAGGAGGATAACTGAAAAATGTGAGGAAATTAATACGGAAGGGTTCCTTTCCGACAAGTCATGTCTAAACCCAGGAATCAGACTGGTGTGTCCTCTTCACAGGTTCATAGGAAAGTACTACACTAACCGCCCTTGTGGACCACTTTAAGCCTAGCCAATTTCCCTTAAAAAGTTAAGAATCAAACACGGTACTTAGTTTCTGAGAGACAAACACCTTAACCATTATACCCACCCCAACCCCCTTTCCCCTGTTATGTGATTTATATTTGGAGCCCTTGGCATAGAAAACAAGGGATATGTAAAATTCAATGATATAACTGGTAGGGTAATCAAGAAAAGGTAGCTTTATTGGCAGATGATGCTACCACTTGATAAATCCAGAAGAGACCATTTTGGTGCTGTGGAATGTTTCAAGATTGTTTTATCTTTTTATCCTGAAAAAGACTTGAAACTAAGGCTATAGCAGTAAACTATGTAACCAACACATGAACTGGTTCAGTAATATCCATCTTTAAGAAGACACGATGAGATGAGTAGCTAAGTGTATGGATTAAAATGGATTACGCTATTGGAGCTAAGGAAATGTGGGAAGAGAGTCAACAAAAACAGTACAAATCTGACAAATTGGAAGCTGTTTATTAGTGATGTGGATATGAAACAAGTAGTGAAAATGTTTTTAATGTCTTTAGTTTTACATACTGGACAGGAATACTTTTAACTAGCAAAGAAGATGTGGAAGACAAAAACATGAAGGAATTTGCGAGGGCAAGAGTTGAGAAATAAGTTTATCTTTCCCACTGAACATGGTAGTTTAAGATTACCTGCCTGGAATGGTTACTTTGGAGCCAAGACATAACACAAGCAGTAGGTTAGAAATCAAAGTTATAACGGATAATGATGAAACGGGGGGGTCAAAAAAACTACTAGAAGGTGAAAGTGTGACATAAGCTCAAGTTAGGCAACAGATGTATGCCAATGATATTTAGCTGACGAAAAAAGGTTGGCCTTTTGTACAATCCTAAATTTTGTGTAAAAGTTAGTTGCATTTTATTTGTGTGGGGAGGTATTTTTTTCATTGTTTAGGGCATAGTATACAGAAGCAGTTCTGTATTTCAGAGTTTAGCTCTGGTGATTTTGCAGTTCTGGAGTAGCGTAGCAGTGTTTTTTGCTGCTGTAAGAGAAAAGTTATTTGTTTAGTTTAACTGGTAGAGTTGATAACATCTGTGAGTAGGAGTTTAAATAACTGGAATCTATCATCAGAGGAATACTTGGTGAAGAAAGGGGTTTTCAGCTAGGTGGGGGTGGGGTGTGCCTAAATATGAAAGCAACTATCTAATTTGGAGGGTGTGAGTGTTCCCAGTAACTTCTTTTAAACAATGGAGGTTTACCAAGCTAGAGTATAGTGTGTGCAGGGTGGGTGGTGCTACAGCTCGTGTAAGAAAGCAGAAGTACTGCCCATTAAAAATGATCACAGCTGTTATTTGTACACAATTTACTTGTAATTCACAAAGGAATTGTACTTTATCAGGAACAGCTTACTCTTGAAGTACAGCCAAGAAGCAAAAGATAAAACTATTGTATTTGACAACCTCAAAATGTTAACAGATTCATGGAATAACAAACGTACACATACTCTTCATAATGTGGAGGAATGCAACTATTCCACAGTCTGTACCAAAAAAGCACAGCAAAATAATACTTCAACACTGAATGTCTAAATTTCTCACCCACCAAGTCCACAACATTTTCTAAATGCTCTTTCCCCACTGACCATCCAACTGTTCACCATAATTCCCCAACGGAACAATTTATTTTCTTGCTCAACAGTGTCCAAGGACAATGGTAATAGAAGGCGAGAGTTAGAAATTGTGATCCACCTCCTTGTGCATCAGGACATTTGTCTTCTGCTCCTAACTCCATCATTGCAGTTGACCTGGAGTGCTGTGCAATGCCTGGCATGTTAATCTAGCTATGCAGGTGCATGTACAAACTTCTCAGCTATTATACACTTCCCCCCAGCACAGTGGGCTTTTTATTACCCCCTCCCTCCATATTAGCCTTTGCTGACCTTCAGGTCCCTTATATGTCTTAATACTATTTTCTCCCCAGGGCCAGTATATACTGAAACGTACCCCAAATGTGTCCCTTCTCAGGCAGTCCCTCTCACTCCAGACAAATGGCACAGGTATGGAATTATAAATGCTCCACAGCCACAGAGGAAAAGAAATATATGGATTGCCATACTGTGGCCTAATGTTTACTGAGTAAGCTGGGGTCTTCCTATTTTGTAACATGCTGGCTTAAGATCCAGCTACACTCATTACTAACGCCTTGCCCAGTCACACCATTCTTTTCTTTCTCTGTCACCTCCAGGCTCACTTTAAAGAAATTAGTCCATCAGTAAAAATACATTCTGGCCAGTGCAACTAGACACTGCTTGTGCCTGATCCGCCAAACAGGTGGGGTCTTGCTAATAGTCTGGTTGCATATAAACCTTCTCAAGTGGAGGACCCCACCTCCTATATTTACTAGCTCTCTCTATAATATTAGGCCTGTTTAAGGATACATATACAAATTCATTAACTGAACTAAGCTTATACAAAAATTCCTTATAACTGTATGGGATATAATTCAAAGTTCTGTTCTGAACACACGAAAAGACTGACCACCACTGATGTAATTTTGACTCAGAGGTGAAAATGTCCCTTGACAAACAGACTTACGAGCCACCACATCCTGTCTTTTGCTCCTGAAGTACAGAGTATGACTGTGGTCTAACTCGCAGGTTATCTGAATAGCAGGATATACTCCAAATGTTCAGTCTCATGATGGATTCATAAGGACTAACCCACTCACTCCCATCCTTCCATAGCTGGATTTCCAACGTCCAGGCTTCTACTCTAACTCAGGCCATCTGTGTCACAGTCAGGACTTTATTCCTCTGGAATCTTGCACTAATAGGTACTCTGACTGGCCTAACTGGCTGGCAAACTGCACAAGAAGCCTCCTGCATTATGTTCAATGTCTATAAGGTATGGGAACACTACTACCTTTCAGGGTGAGGAAGGCAATACACGTTGAAGACATCAGCACAGTGGACATTATATCAGAAAAAATCCATTAGTTCTCCAGACATGTCACCTTTGTTGGCACTGGAAAGATACTACAAAACTCTTTGTGCTTGTCATGTTATATGGCTGAATTAACTTCAACACCGAGCTGTATATAAACCCTTAAGGAAGAAATATCAGTATTTAGTACACTGTGCACCAGATGTAACAATAATATTTTTAATAGTGCTACTAACAGCAGTCAAAGCAAAGGGTAGAAAAAATAGAAATATGGCTTCTTACAAAAGGGTACCAAACTGTACCCTTTCACAGGAATTTCACATCACCAAGATGCACTTCGCACAATTTCATACAGTGTGGGTATATGAATTTGACTGAGTGGGGAACGCAATGCACACCCAGAATATAAAAGTGAAACACACCGTCGTCTTGCAAATCAAACTGGTGATATTTGTTGTGACTTAAGCATGTGGTCTGTGGCAAACAGTTGTGGTTTCTACCTTTGAAGGTTGGTGTATATAAAAAAAAACTCTGAAAATAAACATAAGACTTTCAATAAAAGCTCAAAAGTAACCAGAGAATGTGCAGGCCTTGCTATTTATCCCAAAACAAGTTCTGGCACATTTATCATGGTTTTAATTTTAATAAATACTTTAAGCATGCCACTTCAGTTTCATTTGGAGTACTTGCTCAAAAGGCAAGCTCTCCAGAAACCAACACTGTACTGTCCAACGTGACAGAAGGTTGAAGCTACATTCTAGAAACTGATGCACAAGTTAAATCACTATTTCAAAACTCCTGGTTACACCCCCTATTTTACTCAACGTGGTTAAAGTATGTTCATTACAATTCTTAACTGCCAACTTGCAAATTTGGATGCTATAATGACTGCATTACACAAGCCTTGGACTAAAATCTTAACATCCCAATGTAAAAACATTAGAAAAAGACCTACTAATAGCTAGTCACTAACCTTACATGTAACCCAAGCTTTGTCTTTTCACAACAGAAACAAAATCAAGTAAATATGATACATATTCTATTCAGAACTCCCATTGCCACCAAAGATTAGGACTGTTTGCCTTCCTTGGTTAAGCCGGCATATGCTTTAAAACCTACTCACAAGCAGATTCTTCCAATGGGAAGTGCAAATATATTTTCTTCTAGTAACAAGTTTTTGCTCAGAGAGAGCTGTTAGACATTTGTAAGCAAAATGAACTGAACTACAAAATGACAGTGGCCCTTAACTGGCCATTGACTTCAGAAAATGGGATGAAAAGTGCTGATTTAAACATCCATACATCTTGGAATCTACTACGATAATGGGCTGTCATCTGTCCAACGTTTGCTCTCTTAAAATGGCTTATTAACTTCTCTGCTGCATCTAAAATGTATTTTTTTTCTTGTAGAAGACTCCAAGATGCACCCAGTAAAAGCTTGGTTACAAAGGTTGTATGGCTCAGTTTGCAACTAATGTTACTGTGCCACCATCTTTGGCTACACTAAAAATAAAATGATATAATACAATTATGACCTGGGGATCAACCACATAGGGACTGGCATTGTGACACAAAAGGAGTCCCTCATCTGCACAGCACAAAATAGTTTCTTTAGTGTGTCAGACTCCAGCCAAGGGGTGAAAGTCAACTGAACACTTAGAATTCAGCTCTTTGCACTTGAGGATGCAGAACCATTACAAACCACTCCTCAATGGAAGCTGGTGGGATCATTAAAAAAAAAAAAGTCAAAAATAATTACTGAAGGATCACAGACTCCTAAGGCTGCCAAAAACATCTGAAACATCCACGTGTTCACTTCTACAAAGTTAGTTCATTGAAAAAAAATATATGTAGTATAACGGACCAAACCTATCACCTTGAGGAAGCCAGCCGAAGTCATGGCTGCATACGGACATGGATTACCATATGACAGAGTATGTTATGGTTATAACTTTTCAAGATGGGAAAATAGGTCAAAGGTCAGGAGAAAATGTAGGACAAAAAACATATGGCGATCACCAAAATAGAAATGCTTACTGACTTCAGCAAATGTAGGTTTTCTTAAAAGGCAAGTACACCATAAGCACAACTTTTCTTAATCATAAATTTATTTCCTTCTTCTTTGTCTTTTGTCTTTTTCCTGGTAAGGGGTCGCCACAGCGGAACTCCGGTCCGCTGATTGGCAGTAGATTTTTATGAAACGCTGAGGTGCCAGCTCAACACCCAACCTTCAACAAAGGAACACCCATTTCCACACAAGTCTTTCGAACGTTACCCAACCGCAGGGAGGACATGCAGACTCCACAAAGAAGGCACTCCCAAGCCAAGCATCGAATGGGAGAACCTCTTGCTGTGCGGTAACAACGCTACCGCTGTACCACCGCAGAATACTAAATTTATTTCCTTCTATTCAGCAGAAATCTCATATTAGGCTTTTCACCTCGTCTGGTATTTGAGTTCTATTCAGCTTCCCCATGCAAACCACATTGGGCTTGCAAGAAATCTCATGATTTTTTTTGAATTTGCCCACTCACACTGCATGACCCTTAAACTTCTAAAGCTACTAGCTTACTGTGAAGGAACATGTCATCTTACAGGTTTTGTTGTCTCAAGTGAGTGGGCAGCTAAGAGTGAAATGGAGTAAAATGCAAAACTCCATCTAAGGGAGATAAAAGCTGGGAGGACATATGATAACAGATGATTATGACCAGGTTTCCGATCATAACCAGGACATTATATGTTGGAAACATAGATGCGATGGCAAGAAATGCATCTTAAGAGCAAATTCAGAGGTGCAAGTCTTGACAGCCATGTTGAGAACGCAACCTCTCTGATTATAAAATCATAGGAGGTTACTAGGCTAATGGCCCTGGGGCGCTTACAAGCCTAGCCAAGAGTTTATCCCCCAAAAAGAAATCTCAATCAGCACCTGTCACCCATGTCAACAAGGGACACAGGTGGAACCCCTGGGACAAATTTGTTGTTTCCCATCCATTCATCAAGGTTGTGCTTGAAGAGGGTCAGCAAGGTGCTCTGTTTGACATGTATGAAAAGTCTATTCCAGAGACGGGGCAGCCTCTGGGAGACTAACCTGTCTCTCCAGCAGGTTTTGTTTAGGTCTCATAATAGATTCAGGCCTTCTGAGCTGGTAGTGCATGAGGAGTTAGACTTACGGATATGGAGTGTCTCTAGTAGGGCAGGATCCGAGAATGCCTTGTAGGCGAGACACAGATCACCCCTGAGCTATCTGTAGAGTGACAGTGATTTGAGCCTGTCTGCATAGGACAAGTGTTGGAGGACATGGCTTCTGTCTGAAATATTTCAGTGGCCTTTCCTATTGGTGCAGATGTTTGGAGAGGTACATACCAAACGGGGCATTCTACTCAATTATTGGACTAATGAGGGAAGAGTATAGAGAGGTAATAGCCTCCATTTTTTCTGGATTTCATGGATAAGATAACCCAATCATAATTTATATGCTCCCATATACTACAAAAGTTAGGGGGAAAGTAGTGTGGTCAAGGTAAGCATTTTACAGCTTAAAAAGCATTAACATCATAATTGTTTCCACAGAGAGGCCACCCAGGAAGAGCATCAGAAGCCCATAAACACTTTGGACATTAAAAATCTGAACAAGCATCACTCTTCTCCTGTGCCCACTGAGCATTTAAGCAAGGAGGGAGTGCATAACAATTGTTTGACACCGAACATCAGAAAGGTACTTAAGCCCCCCCCCCCCCCCCCAAACACTGACCTCAGAGCTTGATCACATCACCCCATGCATTACAAGGTATTACTTGTTAAAAAGGCAATTACATTTCAGCATCTTTTGAGCAGGAACTAAGGGCGCACTTATACTGTCTAAAACTAAAAACAATGTTGGTTTTGTAGCATATAAGGAAGAAGCCCCAATTATGACCTAGGCTCAATAAGAGGCCCAAGCAATGGAGGTGCCAGCCAGGGAATAAAGCAACCACTGGGATGAGGGGCACATAAGGCATGTCCCCCACCAATGCATCTCCTACGGAGACTGCAGAATTAGAAGGAATTCTACTTAAAGGACTTCATAGTTACCCGAGAAGCTTAATCACTTTTAGAATGACAGCCCCACACTGCATTCACTACATACTTTCCCTGGACTGCATATGCAGCACACAAGGGTATGACTAGAAACAAAGTAAAAATCTCCTGATGGCTACATTAACATCAGCTCTTGCCTAGGTAGGGAATGGTCTCACAAAATCATGCCAGACCCAGAAAAATGGCATCTGAAACACAAACCTGCAGGCAGGCATTGGAACAGAATAAAAGATACGAGAATCAAGATGGAGGCTGGGCAAATAAAACACCTCATCAGTATGAGCATCTCCACTGAGTCATGAAGGATTAGAACAAAAACATGCTACAAGGAGGTTTTTACCATGCAAAATGAAATTATGAAGTCCCTCATTCAAAGCTTCTGCTCAGCAGGCCTTTAACATCTCTAACCACGGATAAGTGACCATTGAATCTTCTAATCTACCCGCTATAATTTGAGCTTAAAAAATCTAGCTCTGCCCCACTCCCCAGCAGAAAGCAGGGCAGCTCTGGTGTTCTTATCTATATGGCCAAGACAGAACTTAATGTCATCAAATCCGGAGTACCAAGATGGCTGTCAATGATATTCTTAACTGGATGTAAGGCAGTGTAGCTGTTGGCACAAAACTAGATTACAGGTGACTTGTAATGTGCAAAGAAACCATGAATATGGAAATGCTAAAACTCAAATCTGAGGCAAAACATTAGCCTAAACATCAGCCTGCATCAGACAGACCTCAGCTATTTTTCTCCAGTTTAACCTGCTGGAACTTTTGCTAAGGTTTACAAGAAGTTGCAAACACATCAAGTTGGAAGTCAGAAACCGGCATTTATACCAAAACACAACTCAAATAACAAATTTCCTTCCTTCTTAAAGTGATGCTTTGGACAAAGTATATTTTAGCAAGCAAAATAAAATTTGTTTTCTAAATGGCACAACATTGCTTCCAGGCTTCATCAAGGAGGACTGTTAAAAGAGTAGGGAAACAACTGAACAGCTACACATGGAATAAGATTGTTACCTCATGTAGGAAACACTGGCAAGGTGTGCGACAAGAAAAGATAGTACAAGGGTAGGAGTTCAACCATCAGGCTGCTTTGGCAGGAGCTATCACTGCGAGTGCATATGACTGCACCTGCATAAGGAAGGGCGCTGTGGTCAGCAGCGAGATGAAAGTGTGGGTGGCTAGGCCAGACAAAATACATCTTCCTTGCTGGTGAGGACACAAACTACTGTTAAAGTTACCCGTGTACCTAGCCAGCTCTCACACCAGGATGGGAAAAGATATATACATATGACTGACTGGGGGAATCGGATGGCTGGAAAGTACAATGGGGAGAAGTAAAAAAAAAAAAAAAACACTAACTGGATTCAGACTTTTACAGACATGATCATCCTAGTTTTGCTATTCCAGAAGAGACAAACTCTGAAATTCCCAAGGTAAACTATAACAAGTAACATACACGTTAATGTACTTACATTTTTTGTACTTAGTACATACTCAACATTTGCAATAAGCAGAAGGGTGTCAATTTGATTCCATTTTTAGTTGTATGAAACTGGCACAAATATTTATAATAATCACACCTGTAACTCAGTCAAGCAGCTTACATACGATTATTTTTTGGATGGGCCAGAGCAGGCCAACTTTTTTTTAGTTTTTTACATCAATTCTTACTTCATTAAACCTAATGGAGAACATGTACAGCAAATCCTCATTTGTCTTGACAACCACTTCAACAATACCATTTAGAAAGGGTGCAATACAGATGGAGGGAGGCCATAAGTAGAAATTAGGACACGAGGCAAGGGCTGAAGACAGACCAATGACAACCAACTTGAGTGGTCCAAGTCTTGTCTATCTTTGGACAACAGGTCAGGAAAATGAACCAAAGGCACTGCACTATCACAATCCAAACAAGGGCATGCAACAAACTGTCAAATAATAACTGTACAGCCAATCCCAGTCGCCAAACTACAATTTCTTGTTAACCAATGTCAGGTTTGCAAAACAATACATTAAAATCAACAAACCACCCTAGTTTCCACACACCGCTAGAAGTAATTTCTGCCTATCATATGCATTCTATAAATAAAAAAAATATGTAAAATTTACTTCCACTCATGTTTTTTTATCTCAAAAGCTAATGCTTGACAAATCAAGTGATCACTAAACAGTGCATTTTTTGGGTTTAGAAAACTCTTAGTTGTCATAATGAAATTTGCAGTTAGAGATATCCAGTTACCTTCAATTTAAGCTCTTGCACAACTGTCTGCTGTTAGTCAGAATTCACTATTCTGCACTTCAAACAATTAACAAGGACCAGAATCCTAGTTAACTTTCGGACTGTATTTCCATGTTTCACACTACACTATTAATGATGCAATGCAAGTTTCATAGTAACAAATTGGCAGATGCACACACAATACCCAAGGTCGGTCCACTCTCTTTGCATTAGGAATTCTACACATGAAAGCAGCCGATTACGTCTGTATAGCTCTGAAGTCAAATGCATTTCCTTCTTAAAAAGCTTCTCTTTCTTTACCTTTCATCCAGAAAGCACTCTGTCAAGCAGCACTACATACAGAACAGGTGCAAAAGACAGCTGCAACTTCTACACTCTGAGGTGCCTAACTCCACCTGGCCTGACGTTATTACCTAGCACCTTACACTTTTTTGTCAAGAATCCACCCTAACAAGGTGCGTGTGTAAATTCAGCGTTAAAAAGATGACCCACACAGACCCATATGGCACATTACTAAATGAGGCCATCTTGGATTACTTTCAGATGTCACAGAGAGGAAACAGTGGTCCTGAACAGCATGAACTGTGTTACTTACTACTTAATGCAGGATTCAGAGATAATCCTGCCAACCATTCAGCTATACTGAACACATTTATGTAATAAGTTCTAGTTTCGACTGCAAATATTAAAGATGTACATTAACACCTGCACTGAGTTACTGCATGCAGCTTAACACCATCTCAAGAGTGCTGGCAATACAATGACATCCAAATGTGTATGGTGTGAGGCCACACACAAGAAAAAGCAAGGGAAACAACTTAGACTCATTACGCTTCTGTTTTGTGTACAAGCATAGAAATAACAGCTGTGATACAAAACCTCTTAAGGACTGCATAGGATTATCTCATAAGAGAGTTTGTTTTTAACAATGACCAAAGAGGCTGTGAATTTTTTTTTTTTTTCAACTCTATAGATACATTAATTTTTGTCTTTAATCACCTTAACATAATTTCCCAGGGGTCCATCTACTTATTGCCACTTTGCTACCTTTTAGTGGCAAGGGTTTTGAGTTGTAGACATTCCCCTCCCCCACATCCAAACTGAGATACTAGCTGTATGTAGTCTTCCACTCCTTAAAAGCTATTGTGCAATGCCTGTGGGAATTCTGAGGAGTCCTGGATACTTATCATTGCAGCCCTAGGACTTCGGCATGAGTCACCTCTGTTATGACATGCCATGCCTGGAAAGGGAGTGCAGACAGCCACTTGAATCTATTGAAACCCTGCCAGCTTTCTGACTCCAGGACCAAGATGCACCCTGATTCTGAACTGCACTGGTGACTGACCATGGAAAGCATCCCCAAATAAAAATTGTAATCATAAAAAAACTTCTTATGGAGATGCTACATTTAGCTACCTGCCTACAGCTAACCTCTGAAAATATTCTCGAACCAGATTAAAACTATTTAACAATATCAGCATTTGAGTCTACAATGAACCACATTTCTGACCTGATCTACAAAAAAGGCCATTAGGAAATTTTTAGTGGATTTACGTAGTCTAACCTTGTGCTTGTCAATACATTGGAGACGGCATGAGCAAAACAATGCACAACTAATGCTCAAGTCTGACAACCTCCCATGAATTTTAGGGATATGATTTCTGTAGGCTCCAAACAGAGCTCAGCCTCCTCTTAAACCCTGATTTCAAGCTACAAGATGACGGTACAAGTTCGATGAAAAGCACTAAGGTAATTTATGTAATTTGTTCTAGGCTGAAAATTCTGCTCAAGGTCAAACGCCTACAATCAAAACCTGATACATTAAATGCAAAACCCGAACATTCATTTTATGAAGATCAACAAACCATCCTAGTACTTTCTTAATAGATATCAGATTACATTCCAGTTGTTTTATTATAAAGTTAATTAATGGAGTTCTACGTTAATACCAAAATACTAAGCAATTAATAGCAGTGAACTATGAATGGCCTTGCCTTTGCTCTTCTAGCAAAAAAATCACAAAGCAAATGTGATTCTATCACTTCAGTGATTTAACACAGGCTTTGTGAGGTTAATATTTCTGGGCACTTGCAGAATGTGGCACTGTTTTAATTAACCTTCTGTGATTTAAATACTCAAACATAGCATTTAGGAAATGAAACTGATGTCGTTTGCGTGGAACCAGTCAAGCAAAAAAATAAACGTCAAACCACAATCGTAAACTTTGAAAATTAAAAATATCACCATGCAGCAGTATTCCTGCATTTGCTCTTAATCATTATGTTCCGGACATGTTTACAAAACCGATTTCTTAATTCAAGCCACTTCGATGGTTTCACTTAGCATGAAATTACATACAAATACCTACAGTCATCCTGTTAAACATCTTCATGTAAAAGCTACACTTGCATCCTTAAAAACAATTCCTTTTTACTTTGAAAAGCCCACCTTAAGATGCTAGTGGATTAAGTCTTAATGAATTTTCACAGAACAAGCAGGTTACATTTATCCCAGTCGCCAATACATTGAAGAAAACAGTTTTTTGAAGCAATCGCATCCTATTGTACTGTGATTAATCTAAGACACAAATGTTACACCCATAAAAGTAATACAAAGAAGGTCCACTGAGAGAATCTTAACTGCACACTATCACTTGGTGGGGGTCTGTATAGTGTTGGCAAGTCCTGCATAAAGAGTCTGCTACCATTTCATTACCTGCACCACCAGAGATAAAATATGAAAGCAGCACATGACAAGAATAACCACACAACACCCACATCATTACTACACAGTATCAAGCTTTTTAAGAATGTACTGCTTCAAAATTAGGGTGAGAGGCTCATTTACCACATATAACTCAACAGTCCATGACAAATGGTTCTCGCTAAAATGTTTGCATTCGTTTCTCCTTGCAGGTATACACTCTCTGCTGTCATGGAACCTTAGTTTTATACTTGTCCAACACTGAATCCACCTTTACTTAAGCTGTCTCTGCAAAAGATGTCAAGTACACTTATGGGTATGAAGTACTTAATGTATTCAGAGAGGATAATTTTCAGTTCTGTGCAGCAAATGTAAGAAAAAAAACTTGATAGAAGAAGCAGCAGTAAAAGTAATAAATGTGGAAAGGAACTAGGTGGTAGTCATCAGATAGTGTAAAGGTAAGCAGCAAAAACGCTGCTAGAACACAGGGACTGCAGGAAGCAACATTATCAGAAATCACGTCATTACATCACATGCACCTAGATGAGATAGTAATAGTGATGGTTTGGAAAACAAGTGTTTTTGTATTGGGTATCCTCTCCCACTTCTACAGCTCTAATACCATAAATATGGAGTTCGCTCAACCTGAGCTGAAGCATAGCATTTCCTTACCTGCGAAGCTCAGCAACCCCAGAGTACTGTGGTAAGTTCTGATGTTACTAAAAGCTCCTTTCCTAAAGAAAATCTACACAACTAGCACACTATCAAACAGCATGCTCTGAACACCATCAACAGAAAAGTGCAAGCTTCCAGCCGAAACGGATTCCTGAGAAGTTGGCTCGGGTAATGAGGCAGACTGGCATTTCCACAAGTTATACTCCAGGGCTAATTGCAAATGAAGTACCTTCAGAAATGTGGTGGGATAGTGGGGAAGGAATACTAACATAACCCTCTGCTACTATCAGGATGGCGGTGAACCAAGACCCCCTGATATATTTGCACACTTCCTCTGACTGCTTTCACCAAGGAATTCCTGCTTGCAGCTCTTGTTTGAAGGGGTAAATTAAGCAGGTGTCTGGGAAGGTGCTCCTAGACAAGACTGATATTCTGCTGCGGTGGTTCCAGGCTTGGGGGAGGAGGAGCTGCAATCTTTCTGTACAAAAAGCTGACAAAAACTGATCTGGAATTCTGTAAATACTTCTCGAGATACTATTTACAATGTACAAAGACAATTAATTTAAAGAAGACATGGAAGAAGGCGGCAACAAGCTGACAGTCTGCAGATGAAGCCACATGAGAGACACTGAGCACTTAAAATGTACATTTTTCTGGAATGCTGGGTGAGGGGGGAGGAGGATGGGAGTATGATAAAAATGTTAAAATAGGTTAAGGAATCAAAATCTTAAAATAGGTTAAGGAATTAAAATCTTCTAAGAGAGAGTACCATTACTTCAGAACAGCAATAAATGAACAAAATTATCTAAAGCTACATATGCTAAGCACCTCAGACAAAATGTGAGGTAGCATTTTTTTTTCTTTCTTTCTGGAAAGGATAGTGCATGAAGAGGCAGAAGGCACAGACATGGAAGGAGACTAAAATATAATATACACACACACACATATATATATATATATATATATATATATATATATATATATATATAAAACGTCCTTGGAAGGCAATTGACATCAAGGGTTCTTAAGCAGGATTTGTAGCTTATCTTGCAAGTAGGGAAATGGAGAAGTTAGACAGCATTATCAGTCTTGGGATTCTGTACTGCGCAGTCTTGCAGATAATAGATCATGATCACCATACACTGTGTATGTGTTTCTACATTAAATTACCACCTGCATATGTATCTGCTGAACATGTCCACTGGCTGCAGTAATAAATAAATATGGTTAAAACTGATACGCTTTCAAAACTGTAATGCATATAACAGATATCATGGACAAGTGTTTTTGTAATTTAGTACTTTATCAGACTATGAGAAAAACAGAATTGTTTAAGAACTGAACATAACAGTAGAAGCTTAAGTAAATCACTGTTGCAATGGTTCAATCTACTTGGATTTGTACTACAGAGGGCAGAGGCATCTGATAGGAATTCCAGAGATCGGGACCCTTCCCTCGTCAGGTATAGTGGATGCCCTTCTCTTCAGGGGTGTCAAGACACCTCCAGTATAAAATGGGCATCCAACACAGCAAACAAAGACCATGACCCATAAAAGCTAAGCATAAATGCCAAGGAAACCAAGAGGGAATTACAAAGACACTCATGCACTAAAGTAAGGGGATATGATGAGAATTACGACTCCCTAACGCCTACTCAGACTTCAGCATTCCCCAAGACCCTGAAAGGGGGAAGGGAAACAAGAAGACTGAGAACAGGATATCCCTAGTAATTCAGGATGCCTAACTCTGAAGGAGGGAAAGAGCCGCAATGGCGTGAGGGAGACTGCACTGCAACAGTGATGGACATCTGAGCACTTAGCACTTCTGTAAGTTCTTACAGGACTGTAATACATTCTTTGTCTAGATCACTTTTGAAGTAGCCTGGGATGATTCTCAGAGATCCAGTGAAATATGCTGATGGAATACATGCCTGTTCCTCAAGTTAACGGTACGGATTCTAATAAAACCATACACCAATGTTTCACTGCTCTTTAAGAACTGGTTTTAAAGTGACAGCTTTAAAAGTAAACAGGAATACATCTGCATTTGAGTTTCCACTCAAGGAGCCCAGACCCTCCCCTGAAGCACAACTGGAGATTTCCCTGGCAATCACCAAGCATCTCTCCATTCCCTTCTACAGGGAAGGTGAGCAGACCAAGCTCCTCCATCTCTCCCCCCTCCAGCCTTGCTCCTCCAGTGAATGGCCATTAATGCATCTCAGTCAGCGCTCCATCCCTCTGGGCCACAAAGCCAGGCTGTATTTTAATAGTCTCATTTTACTGGATGGTTATTTACTTTTAACTACTTGCAGAATGTGACTAGATACTGTTTAAGAAAAGCTGCATAAATGTTTATGGAGTTTTTTGCAATAGTCAGATAATAAATTAAGCTATTCAATTATCTACTATAAAGTTTATCATGTGCAAAAAAATTATACGGTTTCATAATATTTATTCAGTTTTCACTTGACCTTGTTACTTTCACTATTTTGGAGCCATCACATTTAATTTTTCCAAAAGCATGGTGCTCGAATCCTAGAACATGCAACACTTCTTGGACAAGATGGGTACAACTGTGTGACACTCATCATAAAGGTAAATCAAGAGAAAAGGACTAAATCCTTACCATTCAAGTATCTACCTACTGATCTTACATGTTCTGCTTAATGCCACTGCTAGTCGTGCTACAGCAGTCCTGACACCAGTTCGTTCAAAAAGGAAGCATACCCCCCACTATTTTCAGTTTTTCTAAGAAAAAGCTCTAAAACCAGTGAGTACTCAAAGGTTTAGTGTATCATTAACACAGACAAAAGGGAAAGACAGAAAGGGAAAGTGATTAGATCTCCAGCTGCATGACAGTACAATTATGTACACAACTTACCACTTGTGCAGTTGCGGTTGCAGTCATAACGTTAGGAAACCTGGCTGCAGGCTTAAGCCCAATCTCCAGCTAAATGTTTAGAACTAAGCAACCTTCTCCCCCCGGGCTGACTTCACTTTTCTCCCCAGCTGTCTCCATGTTCCTGGTGTACAAAGAGGCAAATGCCTGGAAAAATGTAGTCCTTTTGTGACTCCCAACTCTAAGACTTGGAAATGCAAATCAAGCACAATATGCCCACATCAAGAGCCTGGGTTTTGGTAATGCCCTGGGAAGAACCTTATCTCTGTGTCACTTGAACAAACAGAAGAAAGGGGAGCAGGACAGTACAACTGAGAGAATTCTGCGCCTGAGCAGGAGATTGACCCCTCTTCCCCTTGACAGACAGAGCAAGTCAGACACTGAAGGTTCAGCACCTGGTGGAAAATCCTGTAAGATACCTTAAACATGGTACTATGGCAGGCTAACATGGCTGACATGTGTAGCTTCACAGAAGTACAAGCCACGGCTGTAGTGAAATGTTTACAGAGCTCCTGAAAACAGGCACATTTCCTTGTTTAGGGTGCAGGTCTCTCCTTTAGCATGAGGATGGAAACATTCTTGCATTTAGAAAGCATTGTTTTCTTGTACTAGGCCTCCTAGGCTGCCTCATAATGCTGAATATGTCTCTGGTATGTAGGAATGTAAAGGGCAGTTAAGTCATATACCCAGACTGTTAGGTTCAATGCAGACAGGATGGGGTGTACAAGAACCTCCTTGAACTGTATCAAGAGGTCAACATGCTGAGGCTGCAGGAAATACTATGCATTTGCCAGGATGATCAGATGTCAGAATCAATAATACCTTGGCCAGAAGAGGGCAATTAGAATCACTTATGGTCTCTCTACCCTTACCTTCTGAACTATTAAAGGAAATGGAAGAGAAAGCATACAAGAACAGATGCAGAAGGCATCCACTGCCCAGGCTTTCCCATGAAATGCAGTTCTGTATCTGGAATATCTACTAATGGAATTACTCCAGAAAATTCCTCTGTGCAGCCTTCATTTGTGTGGATATGCAGAAATCCTCCTTCACTGACCTGCAAGAGAACCATTCACTGAAAGGATACAAGAGTCTGGCAGAGTGTTAAGACCTCAGCCTGCAGTGGAATCCCTAAAGTTATGAGTGCAACAATAAACCACATGATTAACATAGTACAGATGTAAAGGCAATTTAACATATTAGCAGAGTCATGACCATGGTCATTGTTGCGTTCATAATAAAAGGGATCTCTGCAGCACGCAGAGTTGGACATCCAGCTTGACTCTCAGGGCTGAGCATTGTTCTCCATGGCCAGGCTGACGGCACCTTATGTCGGACATCTTCACATACTTTATTTCAACCATCTGTGTTATCAGGTACTGGATAAGAAAGCAGCAATCAGAACGGAGTTAACCATCTTTTTACACAAGATGCCAGTATTGCTCCTATTTAAATTCTGCATCTAATTCATCTAAAAGATAATGTCATCTAAAACATTTACTCCATCTGTGGAGTTCTCCAAGCACCTCTACTGGGATCACCCCTGCTACTTTTCTACGTCACACCTGGGAGACATACAATGAGAATGTATGAATTATCATAGTTAAGCTGACAATACTCAATTCTGTCTCTTACTTGACCCGTCTGGGTCTGCTATTAATGCACTGGAAGCACAATTATTTGATATCCTGAAAAGGACTGCTAAAACCTGAATACACTTAAATCCGAGATTTTAGTCTTTCAAACCCATTACAATAAATTCACGCTTGCTCCAGTGGCCTATAGGGATAACGTCCTGATTATGAGCTAAATGACCATAGTTGATGGTGGTTTTGGTGCTATTTGGAAAGGAGACTGATAAGGCCCTGCCTGCCTGCCCACCTCCATTTGAGAGGAGCACTGCAGATGATGCGTCTGGCAAAGGGTCTGCAGCTTCTACAGTCCCAAAGGAGCTCACTACTACAAGTGAAGGTCGGACAAAGAAGCATCTCCATCCTTGGGTTCAGGGTAGGGCAGTAACTGTGTCACACAAGACTCTACATGCAGCACTGGTGGTTTCTGGGCTTACTCCTCTCCATGCATCTGAGCATCACCAAAAGCAGTAGATGCTGTGGGTGAACTTAGCCTCAAAGCTAACAACCCTAAGGAAACTAGGAATTTCCTCAAATTAATTTTCAAGAAAAAATTATGAAAAAACAGTTCAATAAATTTGTTCCTAGAATTAACTTTTGAAGATGTTTTGCTGTGTGTGAATAAGGTGTATAATTTGGAAACAAAGTCTGATAATGAACTCTCTCTTTAGGCTAAATGCTGGCTGTGGTTGCCTCCTCTTTCCACTTGGGGAAAACCGCTAGGATTGAACAAGTTCCTGAAAAAGTTCTTTCACCTTGATCTGACTACTGCAGTTACTTGCACCTGGGACATCCTGCTGGGGATGTAGGCCGACATCAGCTGGTGCAGAGCTTTGCTGCCAGGTTAATTGGAACTGCACATTCCTGTCATATTTCACCTATTCTTCAGCCGCTGGACTTCTCTCTCATTTTCAAGGTTTTAAGGCAAACCTTGTGTCAATTACTGTCCATCTTAAAGTACTGAAATGATTCAATCCTAATAGAGCTCTTTCTTCTCTTCTTGAATGCCCGATGTCCCTGAAGTTTGATTAACTTCTGTTTTTTCCAGTATCAACTCCTAAACTCTGAAACACCCTGCAAGGAAACATACTCTAACTGCAAGTGCCAGGATACCAGCGATGCCACATGAAGCCCTCAAGTAAATGCATATGTTTTAGTTTGCAGCTCATCTGGGCAAACTGATATTAAGCAAAGAGTCTAGCCACAACCCTCAATATGAAAGGTACAGCACAGCTTCACTAACAGTAGAGTCAGAGATGATGGTATTTCTGGTTTTGGAACACTGACAAATGTACTTTCAACCATGAAAGCAAACTTACTATAACAATAGCTGTTCAAATGGTCACTGCTGCATTGACTTTAGCTATACGTGTTAAATCATGCCAAGGGAACAACACCCAGCCAGCTTCCAAAGCTTCAGGGCACTTTCAACAAGCTCAGCCAGACAGCTTAGGTCGAGGTAGCTAAAAAGACAGGTTTAAGCACAAAGCCCTTCAGTGTTTTCATGTCAACAGAGAGGGAGGCTCAGCCCTGAAAAGACAATGCTACAGTGTGGACACCAGTTTACCTGGCATAAACAACACACTCAAAAAGGGGAAAGGAGGGGGTGGCTACTGCAGCAGTGATCATTAGAACATCTGCTACTATGACAAGTTTACTTACACAGCTGTACTATATTCATCAAACTGATCACCCCTGCAGTAGCTTTAGTTACATGGATAGACTACCTCACCTTTACATTTGGGAGAAGGAGGAAGAAGGGTCCAGGAGACCCCGGAGAATGGTCCTAGCAAAGCCTGACCTAGAGAAGGAATCAAGGCTGTAATGCCTTGTAAACATTTGTACAGAGGACCAAGTTGCTGCTTATAAAATACTTCTACAATCTAAGCCCTTTTAAAAAGCCACAGATGAAGCCAAGACCCGAGTAGAGTGGGTCTTCACCCTGTCTGGAATAGTTTTCTGTTGATGGGTATAACAAAAGGTAATAGCCTGAGACAACCATGTGGAAACATTGTTTTGATACAGGTTGCCCCCTTCTTTACTTCACAAAAATAAACAGATTAAAAAATCTTAAAGATTTAATATTGTCAACATAGTATCCTAGTTGTCTGTGGAAATTCAAGGTATGGGGTATCCTCTTCTCCCTCATTTTTAGGTTCAGGAAAGAAAATGGGGAGATGGATAGCTTGGCTTAAACACAGACACCACTTCAGGCTTAAAAGTATTAGTTTTCAAAGAAACCAGTGGAAAATTAGATGCCGACTCGCCAAAAGAGCTAGCAACCTGGGTTCTCTTCTTGCAGAGATCAGATCAGTCAGTAAGACGAGCTTTCAAGTTAAGAACTTCAGTCAGCCAGATTACCCAGTTCAAATGGAGCACATATTCATTTCTTTAACACAAAATTAAGATCTCAAGGAGGGTCTTCCAGTTTTGTTGGAGGCCTCTTGAAAAAATTTCAAAAACATTTTGATGTGAGAATGCATTGATAGAGGAGGATCCATGGACAGACATGATTAAATGGCCGATAAAAGAACCAGGATGGAGAAGTAGGAAAGGAAATAGAATAGTAACTCACAAATACTGTAAAACCAGAGAGACATTAGCCCTGAATGTGTGCTGGTTATGTTGTTTGTACCAACTAGAAGACCTTTTCCATTTGCTAATATACAAGTTTCTAGTAGCACACTTTCTTACCTCTATTAGTACCTGCAGCACATCCTAAGTAAACAGGTGTCTAAAGGGATGTCCTATTATCCAGGCAGCCAGTTTAAGTTGACTGGGGTCAGAGTTTAGTTTATCAAACACACCTGATCTTGTGCAAGTAGGTCCATTCTGTGAAGAAGCTTGAGGTAACTGTCCCTCACCATTTCCAAAAGAAAGGGGAACGACTGTTGCTAGGATTAAAAAGGACTCACCACAATGATATGGTGGGATACAGTCTGAATCTTCAGCAGTACCCTGGATATCAATGGAAAAGGGTGGAAAAGCATAGAGGAACATCTATGTCCAAGGAAAGGAAAAGCCATCCGTCTTCCAGGCCTTATTGCATTAGGTCCTGGAGCAAAAACTTGCCACCTGATTGTTCAAACAGGAGGCAAAAGAGGTCTACTTGAGGAACTCCCACAAATGGATCAAATCTTGGAAGACCCCCCCGAGCTAGTATCCATTTGTGATGGTCTGCCCTCATCCTGCTCAGCATGTCTGACACAATTTTGCTCTGATGGAATGTAGGATGTCTGTAGATAGAGACTGTACTATGAAGCTATATCCCAAGCTAACAGGGTTGAGTCTGTAAAGGGAGTACGGCCTGGTTCCCCCTTGCTTGTTCATGTACCACAGAACTATGGTACTGTCTAACAACTTGAAGAGTTCCAGGGGACCAACGATGATTCAGAGAGATGAGTGCCTTGATCAGGGCAAGGATCTCATATTTTACTTACTTGTATCTGTCCTTGGTGTCCCACACACCTTGCACTTATCTCTCCTGACCCTGATGCTCAGGCAAAATCTGAGTAGTATGTGGTGACTGAATGCTTTGGAGCAAGGAGGAAAAAGGGGAGACCTGTACTTAGAGAAACTTGCTGTCTCCACAAAGTGATTTATCTTCTGACAAACCTCAGCATTGGGATCTGAAAAGAAAGAGGATGTTGGTGCTGGGGGGGGGGGGGGTCAAAGAGAATTCTGATATCACTGTGGAGTCTTACCTGGATATCACAAGAATCATAGATGCCATGAGACCCAAAATCCTGTGATACTCCCCTGCGGTGACCAAAGTCTGAAAGGAAAATCTTAGAAAGAAATGTTGACTGACTTCTTCCGGTGGAAGAAAAGCTCTTTGAACTAAGGTGTCTAGCTGACACCTCAACAACACAATCTTGGGTGAATGAGTCAAAAAAAGACTGTTCTGACTGTCCTGAAATCCCAGCTTGTGTAAGAAATCTCTGACTCAAGTGAGAAATGCCTGACACTTTGAAAATTATTTTGCAAAGATAAGCAAGTCTAAATTTGGAAAATGTGGATACCCTGTAGCCTGCAAGGAGATGTAACTTGAGAAAGGCACTTTGTGAACACTCTTAGTGCAGTGAAAAGTCTAAAGGGTATGGCAGAGAACTCAATATGATCCATACAGACAAAATGTTAAGAAACATCTGAATTCCGTATGAAAAGTGATGTGATCAGTATCTTTTAAACACAGCTTTACCGGGAAACTTAAATGAGGAACGAAAGGCAACAGGTTGTGAACTGACATTTTGAACTTGGGCACTATTACAAACAGGTTTAGGAAAGACAGATCCAGAACTGGTCTCAAACCATTTTCTTTCTTTGGCACTAAAAACAACCTTTAAGAAAAAGGTTTCACAACCTTGGAAGGAGGAACTGGTTCCATCACTCACTGGGCCAGCATGTATTGAAGGATTGGTGGTGGTGGGGGGGGGTAAAGGAGTCTAGTCTAGTGGTTGGGAATTACCCCCTGGAACAAAGGGATATCCTCCAACTGCCACCTGCAACCTGGTTAAACGATCTTCAGAACCCATTTGTCTGAACCTGTTGTAAAAGGAAAAAGTGGAGATTCAGAATTTCTGGAAGGGAAAATGAACTGCTAGGGAGGGAGGGGAGGCAAGGACTCGAATGGTCATTTGACTTGGACTGTCCCTTTATTTTGGGGGGGGGGGTCCTGAATTTTTTGGAACCTCCCTACCATTTCTAAATATTTGTTTACTTGCATTTTGTTGGGACTGTACTTTGTTTTTTTCCAAAAGTGGAGAAGGGGTTAAAGAACCCTTTAGAAAATTTGGAAAAGGAAGGCTGAAAAAAACAAAAACAATCTCTATCCAAAGGAGAATTTAAAATCTCATTTTTCAAATTTGAGAAGTTCTAAGAATGTAGTCAGGCAAACCTCCTGAAAAACAGTATCAGTGGCCACAGACCCAGAAGAGGTTGCAAATAAATCATACGCACAAAAATGAGTCGTGACTTGTAAAATGGAAGATGAAGCCATTTTTTTTCACAAGAATAAACTACAAAACATTACTCATATTTTCACAGTAAGTCAGAATAACTAACATACGAGCCTGACAATTAAAAATTCTGAAACTCAAAGTTGGAGAAACATACACTTTTCCCCCCACAGTTAATCTTCCCATCTTTATCAAAGTGTAAGACTGGAATTAACCAAATGTTTAGCAGTAGTACTGTTAATTAAAGCTATAGCCGCTGGGTATAAAAACTCAGAATGTATAAAGTTCCTCAGTCTTTGATCTGCCTTTGTATGGGCAGCAAGACTGGCTATTAGGAAAACTGCAGGCAGTGGCACACATGCTCCACAGCTTACAAAACTGAAGGAATGGGTGCACGTTCTGGAAATTCCTACTAACAGCTTATAGTACATTCTGAGGAACTGAGAAATCTTAATGTTTGCTCACTGAAAGCACTGGCACATTCTGGAGCTAGTCACCCCCCCCCTTCAGTGTCCGATTATCTCTGTGGGAGGTTTTTTTTTCTGTGAGACTATCTGTCCTCTTTTTCCTTCTGTCCCGATACAGAATCTTTAATCTCTTCAGGAAAAGTAGTACCCCATGTATAAAAAGGCTCAACAGCCTGAAACAAACCCTGATCCAGACCCAGTAAACTACTCCGGTCTAAGGAGATTTGAGAAGGAGCAGATGCATATCTAGTGTGCTGTTTATTTTTCACTGGACAAATGGGGCCAGTGTTATTAATGGCAGCAGCAGCTTCCCCAAGGATAGGCACAACATTCTGACCAAACAAAGAAGTCTTCCTGGTACCCTCTCCTGTGACTTACAAGACTGGCTCTCCTTTACCACTGAGGGAACCTCAACAGCAGCATTGGATGTGGTTAACCCGCCAGTCCATAGTGGCTGCAGATGCTTCACCAAAGGGATCTAGGGTAGAAGAGGAGTGGTTTGACTAACAAGCTATGGCAAATTGCTAGTCAGCAGTGGTGGCAAGGACTGTTTGCTTAATTTCTTTTTTCTGTGGCTAGAACAGGAACCAACTGTGGGACTGGAAGCATGGTCCATGCTCAATCTGAAAATGGTACATCTTTTTGGGGGTAAACAAGCAGCAAAATCTGGAAAAGAAAATGAAGTCACTTTCACAAAAAAAAAAAACAAAAACAAAACAAAAAGCACCGTCCGTTTTACTTTTTGGTGCTGACAAACTATTAAACAATTTATTCACAGAAAAAACGTTTTTCAATTAAACAACTTTCAAACAAACTGACAGTCCATTAAAACACAATCTCATAAAAAATAACTTTCATAAACAGGAAGGTACAATATTTTTTTTTTTTTTTTTAAATGTGGAAGGCTCTTTTCCAAAAGGAGCAGCAAAAGCCGACTGTTGATCCACGAAAGCTCACAAAGGAGCATTCACTTCAACAGGAAAGCTCTGTTGGGCTTGGTGCACAAACTAGTCTTTTTTAGTGACCTCAGCTTGAGAAGACAATTTGGGCGAGTGGAAGGTGCCTTGAAGCTTTGGAAGCTGGCCAGCTGTTTTATCCATGGCAGGATATAACCCATATATCTAAAACCACTGCAGCACTGATCAATGTGATGAACTTCTGCTTTTCTATCACCAACAAGCAGTCTGCCGACAAGCCCATTCGGAGAGAGAGTTCTCAGATCATCATTATTCAGGCAGCCATTAGAGTTGGGTACCAAGCCTTATCCTCTGCCCTCTATGCCAGAAAGACACGGTGGAACCTTAAAATTTCTCACATACATTTCCATGTACGAGTTTGTTGCAGCAACTGTGATGACACACACTTGTTAGGCATACACGTCTGTGCCACCTATGACTTGTATAATACACCAGTCCCCAATGGATGTCAGTCACACAGTGGATAAGACCATCTAAGTCCTCATAAGATGGGTTAGCCAGCATCACTCACCCCCAACTTCTCCACTTGACTCTTCTAGTGCACGTAACTACAATCAGTTCAGGGAAGTAAATAAGTTAAATGTCTTAAAAAAAGATTTACAATGAAAGTCTGGTAAGAAAAAATGTTGCAGATGTATTAAAGAATTTTCTAAACTACGCTGCTCATCACATTACTAAAATGTATTTTATGCATTGTTGCTTTCTTTCAGCTTTTCCCAGTTAGGGGTCGCCACAGCAGAACTCCGGTCCACTAATGATTGGCAGTCTAGTTTTATGGTGCCGAGGAGCCAGCCAGATGCCCAACCTTCAACGAAGGCACACCCATTCACGCATGTCTTTCGAACACCACTCGACCATGAGGAGGACATGCAGACTCCACACAGAAGGTGCTCCAGCAGAGAATCGAACGGGAGAACCTCTTGCTGTGAGGAGACAACACTACCGCTGCACCACCGTGGCTTACTGAACCTATGTACATTACCTCCAGCTATTACATGTTAATGTCTGACTTTTGTAAAATAATACAACTTATAAAGTACAAGATAAATATCTTAAATATTTGTCTCAATACTACCTGCAAACTAATGCTTGAGGTGTGGGGCTACCTATCTATCGCAATGGCGGTTACCAGTGGTGTCCCATATGCACTAAGTTACTTTATTTTGAGATTTTTTTCCCTCAGATATGAAAATAGCAAATGTGCCATAGTTAACTACTTATCATTATGACTGCTAACTGGATAACATAACTGCATAATACATGTAATACTTATGCAAGATGGTCTTAAAAAGACACCTGGTACAGTAATAACCACAGCATTAGTATCAGTTAACACAGAATTGTAATACTTGTCAAAAACCTATTTATAGCTACAAAATAAACTGTTAAACCACAAAATAAGACAATTATTAAACATGTACAGGCATTAACACAATTTAAAAAACGAAACAATGTAAGCATTGACCTGACAGAACTCTGCTCTTGGGTGGAATCTAAACAGAACTTTATTAAACAAAAAGTTTATTTACAAAAATAACACCACTTCAAGCAGCTGGACAAACTACAGTCCAGGAATATGATACATACTCATTAACATATCAAGGATGTGCAGTACAGCTCAAACACAGCTTAGCAAAGATCAACTCCTTTCCAAGGAGTTTGACTATACAATGGCATTATTTAAAAAAAGATAATGTAAATCACGCAAACTACAGCTGGATTGTGGGCAGGTTACCTTATACTCATAATAAAAGGACCTCTACTTTGATTATTTGGGATATGCCCTCATAATGCCCCCAACAGTGGGTAAAAGATAACTAATCCACAGTAATTTACATTTTACCATTACAGTAAAGTACAGTTGTGTACACTTATATAAATGTAGATGTTAGAGTCATCACCTGTGGGTTATCCCTGCTGTTGTAGCGCTCAGCTGGCCTGAATACCAGAATCAATGTTTTTCTGCGTCGGCTGCTGTCGCTTACTGACTGACATCAGGTCATCAGTGCTATAAAGCAAGGCAGCAGACGCCATTACTTCAGTTTTTCTTGCCCTAAACAGGCAGGAGCCCAAGTAATATGGTAAAGAGGTCCTGGCGACTAAAAGCCACCTAGAGAAAGTACAGTTGTGTACACTTACCAGAAATGTAGATGTTAGGAGTGTATTCACTGTTGCAGTCATTACATTTGGGTTATCCTACTGGCAGGTTGCCCTCAGTCGGCCTGAATTTCAAAGTCTTGGGTCCTGCGTCGGTTGCTGTCGCCTCTTCCCTGACGTCAGGTCGTCAGGGGTATAAAAGATGCAGCCGACGCCATTTTATTTAGTTTTTCTTGCCCCAGATGTCAGGTGCCCCCAAACAGGTAGGCTAAAATTATGTAAATAAAATATACATGGACCAAAATAGGCTTTACCTTCATCTATAAGCAAATATACCACCTAGGTTGTATAGATTAGAGAAGTAAAGATAAGTTACAGCAAAAATAAGGGGGATGGTGGGTGGGTAACGGACTGCAACAGTGAATACACTCTAAAATCTACATTTATGGTAAGTGTACACAACTGTACTATGTTTTTCGTGATTCACTTTTGCAGTCATTACATTTGGGTTGAGTCCCAAAGCTATGGTTGGGGGGCTGGAGCTAAACAGCATTAGGAGCGGCTATGAGGCCCTGCAGAACTGCAGTGGCAAAGCCTGCCCTAGATTTAGAGTAAAGAGGCAGATTGTAATGTTTTGCAAAGGTATGCACTGAACTCCAAGTAGCAGCCTCCAAAATGTCTTTGGTTGGTACTCCACTGAGAAAGGCTGCATAAGTGGCTGCAGCTCTGGTTGAATGTGGCTTAATGCCCTTAGGCACTGGTTTGCCATGCTGTGAGTAGCAGAAACGAATGCAGTGACCTATTCACTTTGAAATAGTCTGCTTGGAGAGGGCCTTTCCTTGTGATGCTGTGGCATATGCCACTAGTAATTGCTCTTTCGGAAAACTTTAGTTTTGTCCAAGTAGAATCTAAGTTGTCTGTGTATGTCCAAAGAAAGCAGAATTTTCTCCCCCTTGTTCTGTGGATTTGGATAAAAGGTTGGAAAATTGTTTGGTTAAGGGCTACACTGGATACCACCTTAGGCATAAATGTAGAGTTTGTTCTCAGAGAGACCCTGTCTGGATAGAAAATGATAAAGGGTTCCACAGCCATGAGAGTCTGTAGCTCAAACTAGTCTTGCAGAAGTTATTGCTAGGAGCAGAACTGTTTTCCAAGATAAGAACTTTATATCCGCAGTAGCAGCTGGCCCAAAAGGAGGCAAGGTGAGTTTTTCCAAGACATAATTGAGGTCCCATGCAGGTACTGGCGTTCTCCTTGGATGCCTTAAGTTTTTGGCTTCTCTGAGGTACTGCCTTAATAAAGGATGAGAAGAGTGGTGGCTCTGTATTGTAATGTGCCGAAATGGCAGAGGCATGGATTTTAATTGATGAAAAAAATAGGCCTTTGTCCAGCATCTCAGTTAAATATTGCAAAATCTGAGGAATATTTGGGACAGCTGTATCAGTTCCTTGAGCTTAGTTCCAAGCGCAAAATCTCTTCTATTTCCCATCATAGGATTTTCTAGTACTGGGCCTTCTGGCTTCTAAAATGACATCTACAGCTTTACTGAGAGGTGTGGCTTGTATGGCTACATTATCTACCATGCTGACAAGGTTTAGGGTCCCGAGTTGGCTGTGCAGAATCTGACTGTCTTGCTGGGACAGTAGATGAGGTATTTGAGGTAAGGTCCAGGCTGGGCATTGGGACAAGTTCCTTAAGACTGGATACCAGTACTGGCGTGGCCAGTCTGGGGCAATCAGAATCATTTTTGGTTTCTCCTGCCTGACCTTTAGAGAGGAGAGGCAGTGGAGGAAAGGCATATACTGATAGGTTTGTCCAGTTGAAAGATAAGGCGTCCACTTTCCAAGCTTGTCTGTGATAAGTCCTTGTGCAGAATCTTTTTAGTCGATTGTTTTGAGGAGAGGCAAATAGATCTATGTCCGGGCGTCCCCATTTCATTATTATCATGCTGAAGACTTGTGGATCCAGGTGCCACTCGTGGGGATCCATGAGGTTTCTGCTTAGTTCGTCTGCCAGAGTATTTTACTTTCCTGGCAGGAATTGTGCCTGCAGATGAACTTGGTAAGTCAATGCTGTGTCCCACAAAGCCATGGCTAGTCTGCACAGGGGGTAAGAATGAGTGCCCCCCCCCACACTTATTTATGTACCACATGACCGTGGTGTTGTCTGTCTTGATCAGTAGTTGTCTCGGATGAAGCAGGTCCTTGAAGGCTGTCAGGGCATTTTGAACAGCTAGCATCTCTTTTTGATTGATATGTAGATGCTTTTGGTTTGTGGACCAGGTGCCCTGAATGCCTCTTCCTGCCATGTGTGCCCCCCAGGCATAATCTGATGTATCCGTCATTAAGCTCTGCCTGGCTGGGGGTAGTGAGTATGGCGGTCCCTTGTTTTGGTGACAAGCCTTTGCCCACCATCGAAATTCTTGTTGCAGGCAGGGAATTATTTATTTAGATTTGTTGACTGGGAGTGTCCGACTGGACGTAGGTCCACTTTCAGCGGAGGCCTGGGGAGAAAAGCTCCACAGTTAGAATAAACAGACAGTAGTTACATTGGATTACATAGTGATTAACAATTTACATAGCAATTACTTACAACACATTTACAGATGAACATAGTACATCAGTAGACAACTAGAATCTTTATCTGTGAAGTACACAATGGATATTAACAAATGTTAAAATAAGAAGTTCCTGCTGTGTAAGTACTAGGCTTATGAGCATCTGAGCTTGCTATAATCAAGGTAGTTAGTGGTTGGATGGGGTGGGTGATATTAGAGTGGGAGTTGCAAGGGCATAGCCAGCATGTTTTTAGGTGCCCTTTCAGTATTTTGAAGTGGGTGCATGATGGTACGGAGGTAATTGTGGGGGGAAGGGAGTTCCATAATTTGGCTATGGTGCAAGAGAATAGTGCTTCACCAGCAGAGTTATTGGCTTTAGTGATCTGCAAGTGATTTTTGTTGCTGGATCTTAGTGGTTTGGTGGTGCGATAGGGTTGGAGTAGATTCTGGAGGGATGGGACATTTAGTGGATGGTTTACTAGTTTGTGAGTGAGTGAGAGTTGATGCCATTGAAGGAGGTGAGGGAGTTCAAGCCAGCCCAGTTCAGCAAGTGAGAGACAGTGGTGACTACGGTAGGATGCCCCTGTGGCGAATTTGGCAATTTTGTTGTAGCAGGTCTCTAGCTTGTTTAGATCGCATTGCCTTAGCTTGGTATATATTGGAGAGAGTTATTTAATTAATTATATATATATATTGCATACATTGGAGAGAGTTATTTAGAGTAATCATTGTTTCCAGGCTGTGGCAATGTTGTGTCCAGACACTTTTTAGGTACCACTGAATTTTCCTTACATGCAGTCTTGCATATGGAATTAGTAAGATGCAGGATGCCATGAAGCCCAAAGCCTGCAGAATTTTTCTTGCAGATAACTGGGCCTTTGTTGCCATTTCCTTGAAATGGGTAGTCAATTGCCTTTGTTTGTCTGGAGTGAGATAAGCCATCTGGGCAGTTGTATTTAAGCTTGCACCCAGGAATATTATCTCTTGAGAGGGTACTAGTTTTGATTTCTTTTTGTTGACTGTGTACCCTAAGCATGTTAAAAGTCTCATCACAAAAGTCAGATGCTGTAGTAGAATGTCCTTGTTCTCTGCTTGTATAATGCAGTCGCCCAAGGATATATTTGTATTCCTCTTTGTCTGCAATAAGCAATTACTGGTGCCAGGCACTTTGTGAAGACCCTGGGCGCAGTAGATAAGCCAAAGGGCAGTGCAGAGAATTGGTAATGCTTTGAGCCAGCCTTGAATCTGAGGTATCTTCTGCATGACTGCCTGATTGGGACATGCAGGTATGGCTCTTTTAGGTCTAAAGTCACGAGCCAAGCCTTGCTGCCCAGCATGGGCAGAAGCTGCTGCAAGGTCAACATCTTGAATTTTGGTATATTCAGGAAAGTGTTTAGAATAAAACAGTTCAGTATTGGCCTCCATGCTTTGTCCTTTCTGGGTACCAAGAACGGTCTTGAGTAAAATCCTTGCCCCTGCTCTTGCTGTGGTACTTGTTGAATAGCCCTCATGTCCATGAGAGCTGCGACTTGTTTTTGAACCTCTGCCCATTGATTTTTTGGCAGGTCTGGCCAACCGTTTGCCCTTGGCAGGGTATGGAAATGAAACTTGTAGCCTTGTGACACTGTCTAGAACCCATTTGTCCTGGGTTATAATGTGCCAATTTTGAGAAAAAAGTGTTAGTTTTCCCCCTAAGGGTGCTGCCAGAAGATAAGTGCTTGGCGCAGGCAGGGGGAAGTCACTGGAACGGTTTCCTGTATGATTGTGATTTGTCCTCTCCACCTTTGGAGGTAGAAGCACTCCACTGCTTAGACCTGTAGAAGCCTTGTGGCTGTGATCTGCCACTAAGGCGTCTGGATCTGCCACTTTGAGGTCTGAGACTGGAAAGGACCAATTCTTTGTAGACCAGTCTCTATGAAATCTAGATGGCTGTACCTGTAAGAAAACCTTGACCATTTGCATAGATTTAGCTTTGTCCTCCATTTTCTTTAACACCTCTTCTGCCTTAACACCAAACAAGGTATCATGTTGTACAGGAGGAGCTAATAATTTTGCTTTAACATGGTCAGGCAGATTTTGTTCCTTTAACCAAGCATGCCTCCTAATGACAGAGCTCGTAACAGCGGCCCTGCAGGAGACCTCCAGAGAATTAAACCCACATTGCAAAGTATGCTTTCCAACTTGTTCAGCTGCATGCAATAAATCCTGCATTTCTTTTTTTTCTGCACGTTCAAAATTTCCCATCATTTTCTGTTTAAGCAGTGTCATGATATATTGCTGATATTCTGAGCATATGAAACTGGCGATTTAAGGCCCTTGTAGCCAAAGTAGCAGATGTGTAAATTTTTTCCCCATCTATCCAGAGCCCTAGAATCCCTGTCAGAGGGAGTAGGATTATTTGCAGTAGGAGCCTTGACCCCTTTTGGACCCTGAGAAATAGTTTCTGGGTCTGCAGAAGGGTTTTTGAAAAGGAATTTATGAGAGTCAGGGATCCTGTAGTATCTGTCCAGCTTAACAGGAGATGGAGGTAGAGTGTCAAGGGTCAGACTAGACTCAGAACACATCATCTACAATGTCCAACACAGGTGGAATAGCTAGAGGCCTGTGTTGTGGTAGTAAAAGGAAGTCTGAGCCTTTTCTTAGATTCTGAAAAATCTTGGCTCTCCCAGTGGAAGTGCTCCCTCATGGTATGCAAGGTTTCCCCAAAAGAGTAGTCCTCAGGTGGAGAAGCTGAAGGAATTGATTCTTCAGCATCAGAATCCTCATAGGGGGGAAGAGAATATTCCTGATCAGAAGAAATGGAAACCTGATCTGAAGATACATAGTCTGTCTCTTACCTAGGCCTCATCAGGAGAGGGATGGTAACCCCTGATCAAGGTAATTAAGTCTTTGGCCATTTTGAGCATCTGTTTTTTTGGGCATGGAGGCCTGTCCTTGTGACTGGTGAACTTGTTTCTTTGCCTTTAAAGGTGTTTTAGTCTTGAAGTCGGTTTAATATACAATTGCTTAGGTCTGAATACACACTCAGAAGTCGATGCCTGCTTAGTGGCTCTGGACCCATCTGAGGGAATAATCTCAGAGGCTCCAATACCTTGAGTTTCCTGCGGCCTGACCGACTCCACGTGGGAGTCTGTAGCGGCCTGCGACTCTAAAGTAGTGGGTGTCAGGGGCTGCGAAAGTGCCTCACTGAGGACCAGCGAACCGGCGACTTGCCTAGCAGAAGCTTCATCATCTCTTTTGGACCTCGGTTGCCTGTCTTTTTCTTTGCATGTTTTGTGAACTCTGGTAGTCGGATGGCTATCCGACAACATTGTACAATTAAACCTTCGCCCAAAATAGCTTAATGCAAAATCGTACCGACGCTTAATAGTGTGTTGGTTAAATCTAGCACAAAACAGACAACTAGCAACGTTGTGGTCAGGGCCTAGGCAAGGAATACAGTAAGAATGAAAGTCCTTATGAGGTATTTGCTTCCCACAAGAAATACAATGATTAACTTTTTCTGACATCAGAAAAAAAAAAGTTTCCCCAATGGGGTACTTAGCTTTTAATGAAGACTTCAGATCTGAAACTCGAACACGAAAATCTCAAGAGTCGGCAGAGTGGCACTTGCGAACGGCTTCTGCTTCGGGCACCACGTGGCAAGAAAGACTAAATAAAATGGCATTAGCTGCATCTTTTATACCCCTGATGACCTGACGTCAGGGAAGAGGGGACAGCAACCAACGCAGGACCCAAGACTCTGGAATTCAGGCCGACTGAGGGCAACCTGCCAGCAGGATAACCCAAATGTAATGACTGCAACAGTGAAACACGAAGAATATCCTTATGTCTCCCTAAAGAAATAAGATACAAGGGGGAGGGAGGGAAACCAGGACTGCAACAGTGAATACACTAACATCTACATTTATGTTAAGCGTAGACAACTGTACTATGTTCTTCATGTTTCACTGTTGCAGTCATCACTTGTGGGAAGATTCCCAAAGATGAAGAGAGGGGTGGCAGGATTAGTAAGAGACCTAGGCCTGGGTCAGCAAGCCCTGCAGAACTGCAGAGGCAAACCCTGCCCTAGCCTTTGAAAATAGAGGTAGGTGGTAATGCTTTGTAAAGGTATGGACAGTGGCAACTTCCAGGATGTCCCTGGTGGGAACTCCTATGAGGAATTCTATGGAAGTGGAGGCTGCCCTAGTGGAATGGGTTTGAATAGATTTTTTTTTGGGGGGGGGGGGTGTTGTTCCCATGCAATCTTTAGCATACAGTGTGATATCCATTTGGAAATGTGCTTCCCCTCTGCCCCTGGGGCAAAGCTGACAAGTAGTTGGTCTGTTTTCCTGAAGGGTTTAGTACAGTCCAGATAGTATCTGAGCTGTCTGTGCACGTTTAGTGAGTGCAAAATTCTTTCTCCCTTGTTTTGAGGGTTAGAAAAGAGGGTGGGTAGATGTATGGCCTGATTAAGAGTTACACAGAGTCACCTTGGGCACAAAGGCAGGATTAGTCCTCAGGGAAACAGTGTCTGCATGGAAAATGATGAAGGGCTCAATGGCCATCAGTGCCTGAAATTCTGAAACCCTTCTAGCTGAGGTGATAGCTAGGAGAAAGGCAGTCTTCCAGGAGAGATATCTTAGCTCTGTTGAAGCAGCAGGTTTGAAGGGTTGTAAGGTTAGTTTTTCCAAAACGTAATTCAGGTCCCAGGCTGGCGTGGGTGGCCTTCTGAGAGGTCTGATATTAGAAACCTCTCTGAGGAATTGTTTGATTAAAGGATGGGAGAACAGGGGCGGATCTGTGTCAAAATGAGCTGAAATGGCTGAGGCGTGGATTTTAATAGAAAGAAGGAGAGGCCACTATTAAGTAGTTCCAGTAGGTAGTCCAGGATAACAGGGATAGAAGTTTGTGAGGTATTGCCTCCTCTGGACTGGCTCCAGGAGCAGAATCTTTTACATTTTCCTGCGTAAAATTTTCTGGTGCTGGGCCTTCTGGCTTCTGTGATAATGTCTAGGACCGGTTTGCTCAACTGAGACCCTTGTTTGCCTTTAAAGTATTAGCCATGCTGATAGTTTGAGAGTCGGCAAGTCTGGGTGCAGCATTTCCCCCCCCCCACCTGAGTAAGGAGGTCTGAGATCAGGGGAAGCTGCCTGGGAGGCTGTAATGTCAGGCTGCGGAGTAAGGGGTACCAATGTTGTCTGGGCCAATCTGGAAAAATGAGGATGGCCTTTGGTCTCTCTTCCCTTATTTTGATCAGTACCTTGGGAATAAGAGACAGAGGAGGGAATGCATACACAAAGAGTTTTCCAGGGGAAGGTCAAGGCATCCACCTTCCACACTAGGTGGTGATATTCCCTGGTACAGAATTTTTTTCAGCTGATGGTAGAGATGTGAAGCAGTAGATAAGCCAAAGGGCAGTACAAAGAACTGAGCAAGGTGCAGGAAAGGACCAGTGCTTAGAGGGAAATTTCCTGCTGAACCTAGGAGGTTGTACCTGAAAAAAAAATCTTTTACTGTTTGCATAGATTTTGCTTTGCCTTCCATCTTTTTAAGCACCACTTCTGCTTTTACTCCAAACAAGCAGTCCTTATCCAAGGGTGCATCAATTAATTTAGACTTCACATGACCAGGGGGAGGTGGTTCCTTCAACAACACACGTCTCCTAATGACTGATCCCTTTTACTGCTGCCCTGCTTGAGGCTTCTTGGGCATCGTATCCACAGTGCAATGAGTGTTTGGCCACTTGACGAGCGCAGCAAATCTAACTCTTGAATTGGCACAGTCAGGAAAGGTTGAAATATTTTGCTTTAATAGTTTCAAAGTATGTTGTTGCTATTTTAACATATGGAACAGACAGGTGAGTGCTTGGATAGCTAAGGTTGCAGCGGTATATACTTTTTTTACCCCATCTGTCCAGAGCTCCGGAATTCTTAGCTCCTTTAGATCCCTGTGTAATTACCTCCGGGTCTGTAGCAGGATTTCTGTACAGGTACTTGTGAGAATCCGGTACTCTGCAATACTGGTCAGGTTTACTGGGAGCAGGTAGGAGGGCATAAGGGGCTAAGCTGGATTCATGGAAAACATCTAAGTCAGGGGGGCTGGCCAGGGGTCTGTGCTGGGGCAGGTCTAGAAACTCTCAGTCTTTTGTTAGACTGGGGGAAGTCCTGAGATTCCTAGTGGGAATGTTCCCTGAGGGTGTGAAGGGTTTCCCCAAAGGAAAGGTCTTCTGGTGGGGAGGCAGAAGAGATGGATTCCTCTGCATCTGAATCCTCAAGCAGTCAGACGTTGTTGTTCCTCTTCAAAATCTGAATAATCAGATTCCTCAGAATCCTGTTCTGTCATTTCAGGAGAAGGGTGTCTTTTCCTTTTAGAAGTTGTGCCCTGATTACCCCTGATAAGGGAGAGAAGATCCTCCGCCATTTTAAGTATCTGGGCTTGGGGTGGTGGAGCAGGAATAAGATGGTGGCTAGAGGTAGATTTTCTGGGAGTGGCCTGGCTTCTAGGCCTAAGAGTATCCATCAGTCTGAGAGAAACGGTAATCGGATTAGATGTTTTTTTTTTTTTTTGTCTAGACTCGGTAGTGTGAAAGGCCTCCTCGATAGCTGGTGCCTGCGTAGCGGCTCTGGACACAACAGAGGCAGAGACAACCAAAGGCTCGGAAGATGAAGATTTCTGCGGCATACCGGACTCCGAAAGGGTCTCAATAGAAGACTGCATAGATAACTTATGGGGCATCAGGGGCTGCAAAAGCACCTTATTGAATTCCAGAGAACTGACAACCTGCTTAGCAGTAGCGTCGGAAGGCTTAGCCTTGTGTGGTCTGTCTTTATCTTGATCTCTTTTTTTTCCAGTATGTCTACAGATTGTTGGCTGATGGACACGATTTTGGAATGTGAAAACGGAGGGTTAAAATACCAGTCTATAATAAGAGCTCTACGACGAATGGTTCTTGCATTAAAGACGGTACAGAACCAGCAATGGGGGATGTCGTGGTCTGGGCCTAAACAAGTGACGCAGTACAAATGAAGTCTCTGTGTGGGATCTGCTTTCCACAGGCGAGACAATTGTTAACTTTTTCGGACATTAGTTAGTGCAAGAAAAAAGGATCCCCAACAGGGTACTTCGCTTTAGATGTTTTCAGCTATAATTCGAACTCTGGTAGTGACCAACCGGCACACTTGCGAACTGCTTCTGCTACGGCTCCACAGCAAGAAAGACTGATGTAATTGCGTCGGCTGCCTTGCTTTATTGCACTGACAACCTGACAGCAGTCAGCAAGCGACAGCAGCGGACGCAGAAAAAACATGGACTCTGGTATTCGGGACAGCTGAGGGCTAACACAGCAGGGATAACCCACAGTAGAGGACTGAAACAGTGAAACATGAAGAACGTTTTTTAGTTACTATGTAGAATTTGAATCAAATGTCCTAGAGAATTTAAAGTGAAAAAAATCAAAAGGCATGTTGACAAACTATTACACAAAACTTAATCCATTCACTATTACAACTACCATAATAAGGTAATGTACTGCTGTACAACCACAATCCGAATTCAGTTATGCCAGTCATGCTATGAATACAGAAAATAAAAAGAGGAAATCTATGGAAAAAGCAGATACTTTTTTATTAAAGCAAGAAACCATTACATAAAGAAATTACCAGCTATGTGCAATTTGATTTTGTGACCTTAGACACTTGCAAGGTCAACCAGCACTTTGCAACAGTGACATTTTCATACATAGTACTGTGTATTCAATAACTAGGGCTGCTAGAAAACTGTGATACGAAGCAAAAAGTATGGGAACATTCTGCAAAATTGTGGGCTTCAGTATCCAACCACACTACCCCCCCTTTTTATGCTGCAGCCTGTACAAATCACATAGGTTACTAGAGAGATGCCAAAGCAAAGTAAACAAGAAGTTATGTACTCACCATAACGTTCGATGTATGTAGTCCATCTCGCCTCACATTCTTACCTGTGGGTTCGGAGCCGAATATCGGCTCCGACTCGTCCAAACTTTTATAGCTCAAAGTCTTCTATTGGCTGGGCTAAGAAGGTATCCCATGCTGCACTGCTCCATATCCCCAGATCTAGTTTGCTGCGAACACCACACTCAAGCCCCATGCATAACATCCAAGTAAAGAGGAATAAACTAAAGGTGAAGGGAGCTCTAAAAACCAGACCTAAACTCCAGATCCTCCAGGAAGGGGGAAGGAGGGAGTGTAAGTAAGAATGTGAGGTGAGATGGACTACATACATCGAACGTTATGTTGAGTACATAACTTCTTGATGTTATGCAGTCCAATCTCGCCTACATTCTTAGCCGTGGGACAGCGTCCCCAGCACCTAGATCCTAGAAGGCTCAGAGGAAGATACTCCTTAGCACTGTGAAACCAAAGGAAGACCTGCCCCTAGATACCACATCCAGCTTGCAATGAGTAACAAAGGTGTGAGGAGATGCCCAGGTAGCTGCAGCACAAATATCATCCATAGACAATCTGGCCTGATAGGCTGTAGATGTAGATACGGCCCGAGTAGAGTGAGCCTCGACTGGAAACGGTAGGTCTTTACTCCCTGAGGAATAAATGAGAGAGATGCAGTTTGATATCCATCTGGATAGGGTGATTTTGGAGACAGGGAACCCAATTCTGTTTTCCGAAAAGGAGACAAACAGCTGATCAGATTTTCGGAGATCTTTGGTTCTGTGCAGATAGAAACATAACTGTCTGTGTACATCCAATTGATGAAATTTAAATTCTGCCTTGTTTGAAAAAATGGGGAAAAAACACTGGCAACTCAATAGATTGATTAAGATTAGATATGGATGCTACTTTAGGAAGAAAAGAAGGGTTTGGTCATAGAGAAACCCTGTCCTTATGAAAGATCAAGTAGGAGCCGACTGGAGCCGACGAGGTCGAAGCTAGCTTCATTACTTTCTCTGGTGGCTCCGAGGAGACTGAAGGAGCCGGAGATCTCTATTTTGATTTTGAAATGGAAGCAGAATCCATGGCCTCTTTGAACGAGGGTTTCAAGAGTCCCTTCAGAATTAACTTATTCTTTCTTGGAGCACACTGGGACTAAAAGCATGGCAGAAGCTGCAGGACTCCTGTAGGTGGATTGCTCCCAAACAATAAACCCATACTGAATGTCCATCGGTGATGGACATCTTGTAACCACACTTAGAGCACTTTTTAAAACCCGAAGGTTTGTGCTCCTTGGAATCTTTGGTTATCTTGAAAATTAATCACAAATACCAATACAACGAGAAAGTCACTGCCTGACTGGAAAAACAACTACGGTCACACAAAAACACCACACTAAGTGCGGGAACAAATTTTTCCACAAACAGCAGCACACACAATCCTCAGAAGGGACACTCACTAAGACGACTAGGCTAAAAACCTCCAACTAAAACGGCTTTAGACCAAACTTGCATACAAAACAAGGAAGACAGACACTAAAACCTCTAATTCAAACTGTTTTAGATAGCAAAAAACAAACACAGGGACAAGTAAGGGGATGGACTAGGTCCTCTAACTGAAACGGGCCTAGCCTGTTGGAACAGCTAGTGGGACACCACAAAAAACAATCACACTACAGATTATATCCAAAAAACACCAGCTACTAAAATAGCTTTTGTTTGTAACAAATTCTCTCAAGAAAAAGAAGAAAAAAGGTACTTCGCCACAGCCAAGAGCGAGACTAAGTCCAAGCTACATGAGCGGAAAACGAGATCTGGGGATATGGAGCAGTGCAGCATGGGATACCTTATTAGCCCAGCCAACAGAATACTTCGAGCTAGAAAATTTTGGCAGAGTCAGAGCCGATATTTGTCTCCGAACCCACTGGTAAGAATGTGGGCAAGATTGGACTACATAACATCCATCATTTAGATTCACACGAGTGCAGGCTAAATGAAATTCCTTTGTTTGAGCTCAATGTGCAAACAAAAAAACCACATAAAATATGGTCTTCTTTCGGCTTTTCCCGGTTAGGGGTCACCACAGCGGAACTCCGGTCCACTAATGATTGGCAGCAAATTTTTACAGTGTTGAGGTGCCAGCCCCACGCCCATTCACACGTCTTTCGAACACCACTCTACCACGGGGAAGACATGCAGACTCCACACAGATGGCGCTCCAGCCGAGAATCGAACGTGAGAACCTCTTGCTGTGAGGCGACAACGCTACCGCTGAACCAAAACAAAATATAACAGTATAAATATAAAAACAGAACTACAGATTCTACATATGAAATTAACACTGACAAAAACAGAACTACTATATGACATTAACAATGACATAACACCAGGACATAATTACAATTTTCGTATGTCCATCTATAGCAGCACTTAGTATTCCACAGTAGATATTGTACTTGGAGGTCTTAAGCAGTGGTGCACTAGAGACCACTCTGTCCATTGCACGGAATGCAGCTTGTATTTTGCACAAAAGTAATAAGCATTCGGTGAGCTACTACACAAGTGAGAACTTAGAAATGAGTTACTGCACTTTAAAGATATTTCTTTCAGCCTGTGTGGCCACTGACTAGGTGACCTGTTTGTTTGCCTTACAAGTTTAAACAGTCTGATGGCCTTGGAAAAGAAGCTGTTTCTGAATCCAGTTGTTTTGCACTGTACGCTTCTGAAGTGCTTGCCCTAAGACAAGGAGAACAGTCCCTGAGCTGGGTGGGTATGGTTTTTAACCTTTGTGGCGCTTCAGAGACAATGTGCAGAGTGCAGATCCTGTATAGATGGAAGAGTGGACCTTGTTATTTTCTCTGCCATTTTCACTACCCTTTGGAGGGCCTTGCGATCCATGTCCTTGCAGTTTCCATACCATACTGTGATAGCGCTTGTCAAGATGCTCAATGGTATCTCTGTTGAAGGTCATGAGCACCAAAGATGGGAAGTTTGCTCTCCTCAAAATGCATAGGAAGTGGTGACTTTCTTAACAATAGGATTAGTATTGATGGACCAGGTCTTCTGCGATGTACACCCCTAGGAATTTGGTACTCTTCACCCTTTCTGCCGTTTCTCCCTTGATTATGAGAGGAAGCCTTCTCACCCATTTTTTCCTGAAGTCTACAATTACCTCTTTAGTTTTGTTTACATTCAGAGCAAAGTTGTTGTCACTCCAGTCAATCAAATGTTTCACCTCTTCCCTGTACGCAGTCTGATCACCATTGCTGATTAGGCCTACGATTGTAATATCATCTGTGAATCTGATGTGATTTGAGCTGAACCTGGCTGGGCAGTCGTGAGTCAGTATGGTGAATAGCAGAGGGCTAAGCATCCTTGAGGAACTCATGTGCTCAGTGTAAGGCTGTTAGAGGTGTTACTGACAACTCTTACCCTTTGTGGTCTGTCAATAAGGAAATCCAGCATCAAGTTACACGTAGGAATGATGGGTGTTGCTTCTAATGGTCCCAATTGCAACCAATTTTATATTCCTAGTACGTTTAATCCTCCTTTACATCCACTATTGCAAGTTTTTGAACAACTATGTGAGTTGGACATTAGGCAGGGTATCAAAAGAGGACTGCCTATTACTACTAATCAAAGCATTAATCAGTTTGAACACGAATGTCTTGAGTATATTAAAACTCAAGACATACGTATTTGTAAACCAAAGGTGGGGGCCTTGTGACATTTGACAACGTAGATGTTGTAAGGATGACTTCATTATTGGATAATCTCGCATATATTGTGAGCTCTAGGTCGGAAGTAAATAGAGCATATAGTTCTATTAAGAACAGTATAGAAGACATGTTCACAGAGGGGAGGATTGAGCAAAATATTTATAATTATATGTTCATTTATCCTAGACACCCTTGTATGTTTGGTATACCCAAGATCCATAAGGATATGGCAAATCCTCCTAGGAGACCTTTAGTTGACGGTCGAGGTTCACCCACTTACCCTTGTGCAAAAGTCGTGGATTCAATTTTACAGAAATACTTGATCCAGGAACAACAAATATGTAAAGATTCGTGGTCATTCCTTACAAGAATAGATAGCTTGGAATTTAACATGAATTATAATTTCCTCACAGTTGATGTGAAGGATTTATATACATACCCCAAGATGTAGGGATTGAATGGGTAAGCCTTTTGTTAAAGAAAAATGGCGCTTCTGCTAATGAGATAGTTTTGGTTATAGAACTATTGGAAATTATTTTGTACAACTTCTTCATGTTTGGTGACAACTTTTACCTACAAAAGGTTGGTGTAGCTATGGGCTCCCCATGTGGGGCCAGCATAGCGAATTCAGTAATGGCTCACTGGGAATCTGAATATGTATTTCAGAACACAAGTATTAAAGATTCGATCATCTATTATACACGTTACTTGGATGATATCTTCATCCTGCTTAACAGAGATGCTGAAATTAGCAACTCCATATTAAAAATATTTAATGAGTCAACTCAATTCCTGCAATTTATAGCAACTTTCAATAAGGAAGCTATAGCATACTTGGATATCTGGTTATCTAAGAATAGTGATTCAGGTGGTTACGTAGCCAACATCCATAGGAAGAGCACTTATTCCAACTCTTTCTTACATTTCTCAAGTTGCCACCCCCATTACCAGAAGCGCTCCGTAGTTAAAGGGCAATTAGTGAGAGCTGCACGGATTGTAAGTGATGATCAAGATTTTATGAAAGAATGTCAATCATTGAAATCCATGTTTTTGCACAGAGGGTACCCAGTAAGTTTACTAAATGACTTAATAAAAGAAGTTCATTATAAGAGATTTAATGGGATATATAAACCTTTGTTGGGGTCCAAACAATTGACCACTGAACTGTCAAGTTCAGTGTTACTCAACTGATCTCATGGTATGTAGCCCTGTAGTTAATATACAAACTGAACCAAGTTTCATCACCACATTTAACTTTTTTTGTTTGGATATTAAGAAAAATTGGGGCTTATTTAGAACCAACTCAACCATTTATGTTAAAATGGGTGATAGACCTCGTGTAACATTTAGGAGAGGCAGGAATTTGAAAGATACACGAACGGCGTGTTTACCCAAAAATTTCAGGGATGTTTAAATGTCAAAGTTGCAATTATTGCAAATTTGTGGATAATATACATTTAGTAACAGTGGGTGGTTTCCACATTAGATTAAAATCAAGGTTTAATTGCAATTCAAAGATGGTAGTTTATTTAGCGACATGTCAATGTTGTCCTGTATTCTACGTAGGCAAAACAGAGCGTAAGCTCCGGGAAAGGATTTATGAACATCAATATGCCATTAGTAGGAAAAAGCAGGACAACGCTTTAGCTAAGCATGTCCAGTCTTATATGGACCATAAATTTAAATTTTTAGTCATAGACCAGGTGAATTTAGATACAAGAGGTGGCCCAGCACCTTTACTCCTGGAAGAGCTAGAACTAGCATAGTAGATTATATTAAACGCCTATAATTATCCTGGGTTGAATGAAACATGTTCGATGAGTAGTATTCTTAAGTTAAGGAGTTTAAGGCGTTAATGCCGTGACTAGCAATAGCCAGTTAAGAGTCTTAAAAACTGTATGCACTAGGTTTAGTGCATTTTTAATTTATTAGACCATGTTTAGATATTTATATTGTTGATATTTTGTTGTAAGTATGACATTTTGGTACTTTTTATTGTGATGATAGGTGTACAAGTTATTTTCATCAGTGGTAGTTTTTATGTAGTTAAGAGGACTAAGAAAGTGGTTAAGCAATGAGAGAGTTGTGACTGGTTTAACAGCAGCGGCTGTGACTATATATACGCGGTTTAAATGTAAAAATGATTTCTGAAGAAGTTTGCTTATTTCAGCAAACGAAAAGTGCTTCAATAAATATGTTTCATTAAGGTTTGGCTGGTTTGTGCTTTTGACGTGCTGCAGTGTCCGATTTTACCTGTATACTTAGAGAAACTGATTCACTTAGGGGTGAGTATTCCTATCAGATGTTATGGTATGACTGTGTCAAAGGCAGAGTTGAAGTCAATGAATAGCAGTCAGACATAGCAGTTTTTGTTTTACTGATGAGCTAAGGATGCATGGAGTGCCATCGAGATGGCATCTACAGTGGAGCAACTAGATCGATAAAATTGGAGTGAGTCCAGTTCTGCAGGAAGATTTGTTGCTAGGCTGACCAGCCTTTCAAAACACTTCATTACTATAGAGGTGAGAGCTACTGGACGATGGTTGCTCAGGTTTGCTGACTGAGGCTTTTTGGGTAGTGGAATGATTGTGGTGTTCTTGAAGTACTTGCGTACTTATGGCCTGACACAGAGATCTGTTCAATATGTCAGTAAGAACCGTGGTCAGTTGGACAGCACAGTCTCTGAGCACTCATGCCAGAATGTTGTCTGGTCCCCTCCACTTTCCTTGGGTTTACCCGTCTTAAGAGTTCTCTGAACATTGGCTAGGTTGACAGAATGCTACCTCATTTTGCCTGGTGGTGAGTTTCGTAGCCTTTGTGTCATTCCCTTCGTCAAACCTGCTGAAGCAGGTGCGGAGCTCATTTAGAAATTAGATGTTATCACATTCGGTGGATACCAGCTTGTAGTCTTGTCAAGGATTTTAGCCCCGGACACAGATGTCTGGAGTCTCTTAGGTCTAAGAAGATGTGATGCCATATGTAAATGTTTTCAGTTTGAGTCTTTCCTAAAGCAGATTAACCTTTATGCAGTTTATGTTCAAGGCCTGTACACATCTACTCCATCTTGAACAGTAGATAGTCAAAAAACTACTTACATCTATTTTGCAGAAAAATGAGTTTATACAAGACCTATTAAGCATCTGCCCCATACAATACATTAATCAGTAAAATGCAATTTTAAAACCCTTTAAATGCAAAGAAAGGCCAAAAAATTGATATGGTAGAGCCTTCACTGAGAGAGTCACTATTAAAAATTTTTTTATGAACACTATGTTAAGTCGTTTAAGTTTGCATGCAACTTATTTATTGCTTATGTACTGGTATTATCTAAACTGGTTATAATACATTTAAATCGGGATAGATATGCAAGCATTTATAAACTCTCTCCATCATACAACAATACTCTGTGGTCACTGTTTTACAAAGGTGAAATGGAGAGAACTCTTCTCACACAGTTTTTATTCAGTCTTCCAGCCTGTAGCTCTGACAATCAGTGTCTCACACCATGCTTACTGAAGTCCCACAGGACTTCTCTCCCAGTTCTGGAGCTGCTGGCATGGAGGGAAGGTAGGTGCAGAATGAGTTGTACGCAGTAATATCCCAGTTTAAGGTGGGAAGAGTAATGACAGAGCAGCATCCTGGAGGTGGAGTGGAAAAGCTCAAATCATCGCTGCCAGAATGTTTTTTTTTCCTGGTTCTACCCCTCTTGGATGACTTATTCCTTCTATACAGGGTGGGCAATGAGACGTAACCTTCTGGAACATGCCTGCCCTAAGATAGTCACACCTCCTGGTCATTCTGCCCATCCCTAGCATTCATCAGCATTTGACAAAGCAATCTGCCATATCATTATGCTCCCCCCAAGACAGGGATGTCCATCTTTCCCTGCTTGCACTGACTAGCACCAATGCATCTAATCAAATTTGCGTCACCTGAGCCATAGTAAAGGCTTCACTCTTCTACGCCACTGGTACAGACACTTCTCATACTTATGTGCAATTCTCTTCGTTACCGAGAAGCTCTCTTGCACAGGGTTTACAAGATCAATGCCTTTTGCACAGACAAGAATAATGAAACTAGGCTTAGAATAAATTACTTGAGAAATAGCACGGTATGGTTCCCCTTTACAATATAGGACAACTGCAACATTGTTGCCATCCTTCATCAGATTTACTTAAATATGTAAAATTACTGTAAAAAAATTAATTAAAATGCAAAACTGTGTGTGGAGTGAAAGATGAAAATTGAGAAAAAAAAAACTGTGTGCAATTTTCTAGTGGCCCTATTGAACATGTGCTTACATTTAGATGAGTAAAAAGTGTTAAAGGCACAGCATTTTAAGATTTAAAACTAACATTTTAGTATTACCATTTTATCGTTTTAAATTGCATCACAATGCAAAGTACAAAAGCCATATGTATACATCAGAACTGCACTTCCTTCTAGTGCCTCTGATACCTCCTGACCACTGCTGTACAAAGACTTATATCACACACATCTCAACAGCAACGTTTGCGAAGCATAAGAAACAAAAAATACAAGGAAAACATGGTTTCAGGAGAGCTAAAAGAGGTACCTTAAAAAAACTATACAAATATGCAAGCAATGTAACAACTTTTGTTACATCAGCAACATGCAAAATAAATCCAGTTGAGCAAACTCAACAGCCACCACAAAACCAAAATAAAAGTAATGTAACAACTTTTGTTATGGCAACAACATACAAATAAATCCAACTGAGCCATGGTCAGGGACACCACAAAACCAACATGAAAGTAATGCAACTACTTTTGAGGACCAATACTATAGTTAGAACACTTTAGCACAGGCCCTACTAAAGAAAGTACAGTTGTGTACACCTACCATAAATGTAGATGTTAGAGTGTCTTCACTGTTGCAGTCATAACTGTAGGGTGATCCTGCCGGCAGGCAGCCCGAGGTCGGCCAGAATCACAAAGTCTGGGTCCGGCGTAGGCTGCACAAGCTAGTACCCTGACGTCAGTACGCTCTGGTACATAGCCCTCCGCAGACGCCATCTTCTCCAGCCTTTCTTGCCCCAGATGTCAGAAATTCCCAATAAACAAAAAATGAGTCCCACAAGGAAACACAAACACACCATAAAGTGAAACAAGAGGGGATAGGAGGGAGGGAAACACAGACTGCAACAGTGAAGACACTCGAACATCTACATTTATGGTAGGTGTACACAACTGTACTATGTTCTTCGTGTTTCACTGTTGCAGTCATAACTGTAGGGTGGAATCCCAAAGCAGTGAAGAAAGGGAGGAGGCTAGATAGAAGAAGGGGCAGCAAGAAGGCCCTGCAAAACAGCAGAGGCAAAACCTGCCCTGGTCTTAGAATACAAAGGGAGATTGTAGTGCTTGGAAAAGGTATGCACAGAACTCCAAGTGGCAGCTTCCAAGATATCCTTGGTAGGGACTCCTCTGAGAAAAGCAGTAGAAGTGGCAGCTGCTCTAGTAGAGTGACTTCTCACAGTACCTGGAAACTGTTTCCCATGATGAGAGTAACAAAATCTTATTCCATAAGCAATCCATTTGGAAATAGTTTGTTTGGAAATAGCCTTTCCAAGAGAACTGGAGGCAAAAGAAACAATTGGTTAGATTTTCTGAACTCTTTAGTTTTGTCCAAGTAAAATCGTAACTGTCTGTGTACGTCCAATGAATGCAAAATCCTTTCCCCTTTATTTTGAGGATTAGGAAAGACGGTAGGAAGGTGAATTGTCTGATTTAAAGCAACTTTTGAAATCACCTTAGGCATGAAAGTAGGATTGGTCCTCAAGGATACTCTGTCAAGATGGAAAATTAGGTATGGCTCCACAGCCATAAGAGCTTGCAACTCTGAAACCCTTCTGGCAGAAGTCAATGCTAACAAAAGGACTGTCTTCCAGGATAAAAATTTAACATCAGAAGCCGCAGCAGGCTCAAAAGGAGGCAAAGTGAGTTTTTCCAAAACATAGTTAAGATCCCAGGCAGGGACTGGAGGGGTCCTGGGAGGCCTCAAATTCTTAGCTCCTTTCAAGAATTGTCTCACCAATGGATGAGAAAAAACAGGAGGGTCAGTATTAAAATGAGCAGATATAGCAGAAGCATGAATCTTAATGGAAGAAAAGGAAAGGCCTTTAGACAAAAGGTCTGAAAGGTAAAGCAAAATAGACGAGAGATCAGGCACAAAAGGATTAGAGCCATGGCCCTGCATCCAAATACAAAACCTTTTCCATTTAGAGGCATAGGATTTCCTAGTGCTAGGCCGTCTGGCTTCTAGAAGAATATCCAAAACTTGTTTGGGGAGCTTAGAAGAAATCAAATTTCCTTGAAGAGCCAAGCTGCCAGGCAAAGGGTCTTGAGATGAGGGAGTAGCATCTGACCCTGATGCTGGGACAGAAGAGAAGGGTACAGAGGAAGGATCCAAGGAGGTTCCAAGCACAGATGTTGTAAGGTCAGATACCAAAACTGTCAAGGCCAATTTGGAGCAATCAAGATGATGAACTTGGGCTTGTCCTGTTTTATCTTCAGTAATATCCGGGGAAGAAGAGGAAGAGGAGGGAAGGCATATCCCAAAAGGTTCCTCCAACTGAATGACAGGGCATCCACTTTCCAAGCAGTTTTGTGGAAGGACCTGGTGCAAAAGAGAGGCAGCTGATTGAGATGGGATGCAAACAGATCTATCTGGGGACACCCCCAAACTGCAGTTATCCTGTTGAATAAGTTGGTGTCTAGCATTCATTCGTGAGGATCCAAAATGTTTCTGCTTAGGCTGTCTGCTAAGAGATTCTGCTTTCCTGGAATGAATTGAGCCTGAAGATGCAGATTCAGACTTAGAGCTATGTCCCATAAAGTCATAGCTAGTCTGCAAAGGGGGTATGAATGAGAGCCCCCCTGCTTGTTTATGTACCACATGACTGTGGTGTTGTCTGTACGAATTAAAAGAGGCCCTGGTTGCAAAAGGGTCTTGAAGGCTAGAAGAGCATTTTGAACTGCCAACATTTCCTTCAGATTGATGTGCCAGTGAAGGTGATTCTTTGTCCAGGTCCCCTGCTGGCAATTGTTTAGAAAATGTGCTCCCCAAGCATAATCCGAGGCGTCCGTGGTTATGATTTGAGAAGGTTGAGGTAGACGAAAAGGCTTCCCTTCGTTTAAAGCGCACACCCTGGACCACCAAAGGAACTCCTTCTGGAGGCAGGGGATCAGAGGAATCAAAGTGTCCAGATCTTGGTAATGCTGTGACCATACACTTTTCAGGTACCATTGAAGCTTTCTCATATGAAGCCTTGCATTTGGAATTAACAGAATGCATGAAGCCATATAGTCCAGTGCCTGCAGGAATTTCCTTGCAGTGAGCTGAGTTAAGGTTGCCAAGGTTTTGAAAATTGAAGCCAGCTGTATTTGTTTTTCTGGAATAAGGAAGGCCCTTTGTAAGGTTGTATTTAGGAGGGCTCCCAAAAATATCATTTGTTGAGAAGGAATCAATTGTGACTTTTTTATGTTCACTGAAAATCCCAGGAGGAGGAAGAGACGTTGAACAAAATCCAGATGTTGAAGTAAAAGGTCCTTGCTGTCTGCCTGGATAAGGCAGTCATCCAAATAGGGGTAAATCTGAATCCCCTTAAGTCTGCAATAAGCCACTACTGGGGCCAGGCACGTGGTGAAAACCCTGGGCGCAGTAGATAAACCAAAGGGCAGTACAGAGAATTGAAAGTGCCTTGAGCCTGCTTTGAATCTGAGGAATTTCCTGCGTTCCTGCCTGATGGGAATGTGTAAGTAGGCCTCCTTTAAATCCAATGTCACCATCCAAGCATCCTGGGAGAGTACTGGAAGCAGTTGTTGTAGAGTAAGCATTTTGAATTTTGGAATTTCCAAAAAGGTGTTTAACACTGAAAGGTCCAGAATAGGTCTCCATGAGTTTTGTTTTCTTGGAACCAGAAATAGTCTTGAGTAAAAGCCTTTTCCCATTTCTGAGAAAGGAACAGGCTCTATGGCTCTCATGGCCAGTAGAGCATCCACTTGATTTAAGGCCTCTGCCCATTGATGTTTTGGCAGATCTGGCCAACCGATAACCCTTGGCAGAGTATGAAAATGGAACTTGCAGCCTCTTAAAATCACGTCCAATACCCATTTGTCCTGGGTAATAAGAGTCCAATTTCTGTAAAAAAGAGAAGGCTTTCCTCCGAGAGGGGCATCCAGGTAAGGGGGTCCTGAAGCCCAACCGAGAGAGTCATTGAGTCTGCTTCCTTTGAGATTGGGATCTGTCTTCTCCCCTTCTAGGTGAAGAAGCAGTCCATTGTCTGGATCTGTAAGAGGCCTGAGCTTGACCACGACCTCTGGAGCGTCTATATCTTCCCCTTTGAGGCCTGTCAGACATGGGAAAGGACCAATTTTTGGAGGGCCAATTCCTGGAAAATCTAGGAGGCTGAACTTTTAAGAAATCTTTCACAGCCTGCATAGATTTTGCCTTTTCTTCCATCTTTTTAATAACCTCTTCAGCCTTGGATCCAAATAAAACATCATGCTGAACATGGGCATCTAAAAGTTTAGTTTGTTCACGAAGCCAGGCATGTCTCCTAATAACAGTACCAGAGGCTGCGGCCCTGCAAGAAGCTTCCAAAGCATCAAAACCACAATGCAAACTATGCTTGTTCACTTGTTCAGTTGCATGCAATACATCCTGCAATTCCTTATCCTCTGCACATGCTGGAAAGGTAGCAAGCTTTTGCTTCAAAACAGACAAAAGAAATTGCTGATACTTAAACATATGAAACTGGCAATTTAAAGCCCTAATAGCAAGGGTAGCAGAAGTATATACCTTTTTACCCCACCTGTCTAAGGCACGAGAATCCTTCTCGGAGGGAATAGGATTTTTGGAAGAAGCAACCTTAGCAGCCTTAGAACCCTGAGAAATAGTTTCAGGATCCGCAGAAGGGTTTTTGAATAAGAATAAATGAGAATCAGGGACCCTGTAAAATCTATCAGGCTTAGAAGGAGCAGGGGGCATGGAATCAGGATTCAAATTAGCCTCGGAAAAGGCATCATCCACAATATCATGAACAGGAGGAATAGTTAAAGGCCTGTGTTGAGGAAGAAGGAATTCCCTAAGCCTCCTCTTAGAAGCAGAATAATCCTGACCTTCCCAATGAAAATGTTCCCTCATCTCATGTAAGGTCTCCCCAAAAGAGAAATCCTCAGGCGGAGAAGCAGAGGGCAGGGAATCCTCTGCATCTGAATCCTCATAAGGAGAAAAGGAATATTCCCGATCAGAGGAAGAAACAGAAGATACAGAAGCCTGGTCAGAGGAATCCAAAGGAACATCCTGTCGAGGCCTTTTCTCTGGAGGGGGGTGAGAACCCCTAATCATTGTAAGCAAATCTTCAGCCATCCTTAGCAATTGCTTCTGTGTCTTGGGAGTAGCTTCAGAAGTAGCTGGAGCAGAAACTTTAGGTTTAACTGGAGTCTTGGACTTTGCCTTTGTCTTTGTCATGGTGATGTGAGTAGGCCTGAATACCCCCTCAGAAGCCGGTACCTGCACAGCGGTTCCGGACCCATCTGAGGGAGCGACGTCCGAAGGTCCTGCAGCAGATAAAACAACAGGCCTTGATGGCTCCCCATGGGAGTCCGTATCGGCCATCGGTTCAGAAGTGGCAGACAACAGGGGCTGCAAAAGCGCCTCACTGACGACAGCCGAACCGGACGCTGGCTCCAGCTGCGACGAATCCTGTTTGGACCTCGGAGGCCTGTCCTTGTCTTTGCGCTTCTTTTGAATTCCGGTAGAATCCGACGACATTCTATAATTGAAGCGTCTGCCAAAGTAATTTAAAGCCCACTCGTACCAACGCTTAATAGTGCGAGAATTGAACCTGGCACAGAACAGACAACAAGAAACGTCGTGGTCAGGGCCTAAGCAAGGTAGACAGTAAGAGTGGAAATCTTTATGAGGTATCTGTTTTCCACACGCTATACAATATTAACTTTTTCTGACATCGGAGGAACAAGAAAAAGATTCCCCAACGGGGTACTTAGCTTTGAGAAGAGAAGTAAGAACTTCGGACCGACAGCAATCAAAAACGTAGATCGAAAATCGCCAACCACGACTTGCGAGCTGCTTTCCACCGCACGGCAAGAAAGACTGGAGAAGATGGCGTCGGCTGAGGGCTATGTACCAGAGCATACTGACGTCAGGGTACTAGCTTGTGCAGCCGACGCCGGACCCAGACTTTGTGATTCTGGCCGACCTCGGGCTGCCTGCCGGCAGGATCACCCTACAGTTATGACTGCAACAGTGAAACACGAAGAACATCTACATAAGCAAATGAACTAGACACCAAGTACTGGCTTGACAGTGATTGTACATAAATACCTACTAAACTAGAACATAGAAAATTTGAATAAAAATGGCCTTAAACCGGTTTAAATAAGCCAATATGGAGGTGCATCAACAAAATATATTTCACTGCCTCCAAGTACTAAACAGTATTGCATCAAAATGGATTCCATTTTTTTTCCACTCTGGCGATGTACAGGGGATAAAGACCTGCCTACAACACAGGTACGATTACTGGCTCAAGAGACTGACTGAGCAGTCGGGAGGGATGGGTGTTACCATCTTGGGTGGGTGGGCGGATCTGTGTTGATCTCTAGAAGAGGCTGGAGACTGAATATAAGTAGGTGTGGCCATAAGAGGGCAAGAATGGTTTTTGGTTTGGAGACTGGCTGAGCTGCTGTGGAGGTGGGGCGATATGTCCCATATCCCCATTGTCTGTCCATCCTTTAGGCATGCCACAAGGTCTGTGAAGGGAAGGGGGAGTAACAGAAGGTAGAGCTCAAAATGTAACCTCCCGATGGAGGACTGTCAGCATGAACCCCAGGTTGTCCATAGTATCCTTGCTGGCCCTGCCAAAAATTTGCAGGCATTGGACCAGGGAGTAGACTGGAGTGCTGGTGGACCCAGCAAGGACATGGGGCACTTGAATGACTATCCAAATGAAAGAAGAGAGGGGGATGAGAGAGAGAAGGGATTCAATTCCCCCCCCCCTCAAAGTTAAGTTACCCAATCTGCAGCCTCACATCGTAGTCCTGTTGACAACTTCTGTGAGGAGAATCATGCCGGTCTTCCTCTAGTCTGTAGGGATCTCGCTAATCTTCACATATCTTGTCAAGGAGATGAGAAGTGGCTTCCACGTGCCTCTCACATCACCAACAGCAACACAGATGACTTTGCAGTTTTGCTTGCTTAAGCTAAATGGAAATTCACTATACGCAACCACCTTGCCCAGTCACTATTCATAACCAAACTTTTTTTTTTTTTTTGCTCTTTACTAATTGAATTTTAACATTCTGAAACCCAATCTGCTTTTGGAACTGGCTAACAGGCGTCCAGTGTTCACTGCAGCAGGAAAATTCTGAGGAGGGTGCGTGCAGACGTCACTTCTATACCCTATGTCAGTTTATGGGCCTGACAAGGGACGTCACACGTACCCTCCAGAAACAAAGACTTTGGTATACTGGCCGGAAGGTGGCGCTACTGGCAGCAACTCCCTACTGTTATGAATACTGCAACATGTGAATAGAAAGACATCCAAAGTTTTTTTTTTTTTTTTTGCTCTTTAATTCAAAGTATTGGTTATTCAGTTCTCCATTTCATCCTTTTCTTTTCTGAATGTCTTACTTGCCTTCATCTGCAATCTGCTGCCTTTACTCTACAAGATTTTCACCACTGCAACACCATATCGAAAACTCAGGTTCTAATTGCCTGTGCTGAGAATTGACAAAGCACCTGAAATCTAGTAAAGGAAGTGGCACACTGATCAAACTGCATTGTTTAAAGGAGAACCAAGTGACAAAATTTTCCCTTTTGTCAAATGTGCAAAATGAATAAACTCATAAAATGGACACTTCAGAATTTCTGTTGCCATTTTTCCTCGGCATCAAGCTGTGAAGAGGTATGTGTGGCATTGCTTTCTTGTAAAGTACTGTAGGCCAACCAACTCTACAGTGCTGCTAATTCACTGCTTCCCAGTTGAAAGAAAAAGTACAAGGAAAGCTTTCCAAAAACAATGAACAAAAAAAAAAAAAAAAAAAATGAACAGTGTTCTTCCTATGCAAATCAGTATCAAAGGAAAATGGTGGCACACAGAAAAAGCACAGTTTGTGGCAGCTGCACCCATCATGTCAGTATCAAAGAGTAAGGTGAACAAGCATTACCCATACCTGTTGGGGCTGGTATCGGGATGCTGGCTGTTGCTGAGGCTGCTGTTGCTGCTGCATATAGGAGGTCTGTGAAGTTGGCGCCTGTGCAGGTGGTTGTGGTGACTGTGTCTGTGGTTGTGGTGGTGGTTGTTGCTGACTGTAGTACGTCTGTTGGCCTTGCTGGCAGTAGCCACTTGCACCCTGCTGACCATACTGAGGTCCCATCTGCTGGAAAAAAGCGAGAGAAAAAAACGGTCAGAAAACACACTCATACTCAGGACTGTATGCATCACTTCTGTTTCTTTTATTTATTTTAAATTTCCTTGAAATACTGCATTGGAAGGTTCACCATGAACATTTTACCAGCAGTGAGATAACGGTAATGCACTCGGGAGCATATTTACCACATTCATTTTATAGTAAGAATTTGCTACCTGCTTACAAATAACTTTACAACACGCAAGTCTGGAAACATTATGAGATATCAGTATTACAATCCTGTAGGTATTCTGGCTACTCAGCCTTCTAGGTTTACCAATGATCTTCTTGGTAGAAATAAGTAACCCCACCTCTCTCAAAACAGAGAGAAGTCTAAGGAATTATTTTCCCTTAAGGAAGGAAATTAGTTTTAGTGTCTCTGTTCAACAACAACAAAAAGCACTTAATACACAACTAAACACAGATATTTCCAAGGTCAGCAATTTTGGCACTTGCAATACCACATTAACTTGTTTTAAAATTATTCACATTTTATTAAATATGAAAAGATTTTTTTTGGTCAAATGGCCTAGCCAAAAGCATCTATTACAGTTATCATATCTTCGATAACACTACAGTGCTTACAGTAAAAATGTTATTTTTCCTTCGACTTTGAGCATGGTTACATACCTATGGCAGCAGTGATAAAACATTTTGCAGTACAACTCAGAAATACAAGAAGCCTATTCTCTTTCCAACTCCCTGCTTTAAAACCCGCTTTAGCGCGGTTTTGCACTTGTAACTGACTCAGCACAGCTCCTCGTGGTGTCCTGCAGAGTTCTACAAGCAGCAGAGCGTGAAAGAGAGACTTTAACAGATAAGTATTTTTTTGTCTACTTTCCTACCAGCGACTGTTTAGTCTTGCCGAAAAGCGAGTTTTCTGAGTTCTGCAAAGTATGTTTTTCTGCGTTTTGTGTTTTTAAAAGTTTTTTTTTGCCTTGTTTAATTGTTGTTGGCTACACACTCAAGTGTGCTAGCCGATCGAAAGCATTTACTGTATTCTTGTGCCCTGTTTCTGTTGTACAAGTGAAAAAAATATATATATATCCTTGTTTCCTACCTTTTCTGAACTACAATATTCCAGTTTTCAGGTCTTGCTGAATTCTAGGCTGTGTCATAGTTCTTGTGTTGCCCATATCCTTACTTGGATAGGAGGAAGCTTCTCTGTTCACCAGTGAGAGTGGGGAGCTCTGAGCAGCCTATCTGTCCCTGGAGGAGTGGTCTCAGCCCAGTAACTAGTAGCTTATTGGCCGTTTTGGGCCATTTCCTATCTCTTTCAAACTCCCTGCCTTAAAACCTGCTTTAGCATGGTTTTGCGTGATTTTGCATATCGCCGTTTAAGCAGTTTTAAACTATTCCCGGCTCCACAAAGTCTGCTCTTCAATTTTTCCCTTAGAACTAGTCAAATTCTCAAAATAAGCACTCAACCTTCATTCTACAGCCCAACACTTGCTCAAATGTCTCAATAAGCACTAACAAACTTTAGCACTACACCCCCTTACACTATCCAGAAGTACAAGGCTCCCTATTCATCCACTCCGGACAATCAATAAATCAGTTCTATAAACCATCCAGGCATGTCCAAAGCGCAGTTTCAGGTATACTCTCCAGTCCAGCTGGTGAATCTGGGAGTCTTAAGGCAATGTTACAATTGCCTTGTGTACACAGACAACCCCCCTCCTCCTTCCAACTAACTCAAATACATGTGAGAGATGCAACTATACAGCCAAACTGGAGGCCAAGCTCTCTCAACCCAAGACTGGCACAGTCAGGAGGAGAAGGAAACCACTCGCACCACACAACCAGTCTCGCATAGACCAATCGCACTAGCAGACAAGACACAAACTCACAAAAACATACTCAGAGGCTCTAAATAAAAATATGCCAAAGCAACAGAGACCTCCAAAGCAGACATCCAAGCAACCGCTACCCCACAACAACTTTCACATATCACATACTTCGCAAAGTCAGTGTGCCACGCAGTCGCAGCCCCCAAGGCTAAATAACACACCTAATACACTAGTAATTGGAGACTCTATTGTCAGGCACGCTGACGTCCCACTCACCAGACTGAACAAGGAGAAGGTCACTGTGAGCTGCCTGCCAGGTGCCACGATCTGCCACATAACACAAGCACTCGGGTCACCGGACAGCAGGTACAAATATGACTGTCATTGTCCATATTGGTGTGAATGACCCGAGACATACCTGTCTGGACTACATGAAAAGAGAGAGAAGCTCTCTGATCATGTAGCCCAGGCCGGTATGACCCTGACCCTGAGTAGCATCTTGCCCTCACCAAGAATGATGCCACAGTATAAAGACAAAATGATCAATTTTAACAATTAGCTAAGCTATTGGTGTCATTCAAAGGGGATCCAGTGTCTGTCAGCCTGGGATGACATGCTCGACAACCCAAGCTGCTTCGTCACGGATGGCTTGCACCTGTCACCCTTAGGCTTTCGAATACTGGCTAAGGCTCTTGCCACCCCCTTAGTGCCTTTTTAGGCAAGGCTCAAAAGACAAACCCACCTCCATAAACAATACCAGAAATAAAAAAACTAAGGGTAATGCTACTCAACGCAAGAAGTCTAAACCTCAAGATGCACGTACTCTAGGTACTCCTCAGTACTGAGAAAATCGATATCTGTGCAGTAACAGAAACCTGGTTCAAGGCCCCAGAGAGCACCCCAGCACTACCAGGATTCAACTCATACCATTCTTTTCAGCCCCAGAACTCGGACCGAAATACTACAAGCGGGGGAGTATCCATTTTCATCAAGGATACACACACCTCCAGGTTAGTGGCACTGCACGAGGCAGAGGAAACCATCCATGTGCAAGAGTAGGTAAAACTGCTTTTCAGTTTGTAGCTTGCTACAGATCACCCACCTTGTCTCAGGACCCCCAATCAGCATTCCTGAGAACACTGGAGAATATGAAGGTCTCACCAAACACCATGATATTGGGGGATTTCAACTACCCAAACATTGATTGGGAAAACTACTCAAGTCCCAACTCTTTCGCCCAACGGTTCCTGGAGTTTATAAACTCAAATGCCATGGAACAACTGGTCAACACTCTCACAAGAGGGGACAACATATTGGACTTGGTCATCTCCAACATAGGGGCTCAAATGTTCCACACCAGAGGTAAACCCTCATTGGTAAGATCAGACCATAAACTAATCATAGTGGGCATCCACATCCTGACCCCACCCCCAGCCAAGGAAACCACTGTGAAAAATTTCTCAAAAGCAAACTTCACACTTAAGACAAAGGTGGAATGTTTCAAAGCCCCCGGGCAAATGGAAAATGCTACCCAAACTGCAGAATCCTTTACAAATGCACTCTATGAGCACCTACAGGAATGCATGGATCGTGCCATCCCCAAGTAAAACTAAAACTCACTCCTCCAAAAATAGGAGACCAGTCTGATGGACCCCGGCCATAAATAAGCTATACAACAGAAGGAGGAAACTATTACACAAGGCAAGATCCCAAAAAGGGAAGGCTTCCCTGATCAGTACTAGCAAGAAAATTCAATCCCTCATAAAATCATCTAAGGCTAGCTTTGAAAGAAAAATCGCTAAAGACTCAAGATAATCACAAGGCGTTCTTTAGCTACGTCAGGAATCTGGGTGGCAACTCTCAGATCTGCTCTGAGCTGGTGCAAAATGGCACAAAATACATTGAACCCACTGACATTTGCAACATCCTGGCGGACCGGTTCAGTGCAAACTTTACCCCTCCTTCCCCCCCAAAAGAGCCAGTGTCTATCCCAGAAGAATGCAGTCCCCCAGACAGACACACAGGTGAAAGCAGCCCTCTCTCCAAGGTAAAAAACACAGCATCAAGGGACCGGATGATGGTATCCCGGGCTGCGTCTTACACGAGCTCCAAAATGAACTAAACCCTCACATAAATTCACTGTTCCAACTCAGCCTTACCACAGGTTATGTACCCAAAGAATGGCGTATAGCAACAGTGATCCCGCTCCACAAAGGTGGCGCCACAACGGATCCTGGGAACTATCGCCCTATAAGCCTGAATAGGCTGGTCTGAAAGGCTATGGAGCACATCATCATGGATCTCAAACAAAGGCATTGGGAACCTCCAAACACTGGACCCTACCCAATTTGGCTTTGTTAAAGGCAGATCTTGCCTCTTAAACCTAGTTGACTTCTTTGAAATAGTAACCAAAGCCATAGATGAGGGAAAGGTAGTCCACACAGCCTACCTCGACCTTGCAAAGGCCTTTGACAACACCCCACTCTGGCATCATAAATAAGCTTACCAGCTTAAATATTAACCCATATGTCAAAACTGGCGCAGGGATAAAACTCGCATGGTCAGAGTCGTGGGTGCCATGTCTGACTAAACCGGTTACAAGTGGCGTCCCACAGGGCTCAGTCCTAGGACCCCCCCTTGTTGGGTACATACTTCTCTGAGGTACAGGAAAACACGGGAGGACTATGGCTTACCAAGTTCGCAGATGATTGTAAACTGGGAGCCGTAATAGACTTACCAGCTGACACAAGCATCCTCCAGAAGGGCCTTACGGAGACTGTTACCTTGCGTCAGAACCATGGTCTCAAGCTAAATGGCAAAAAGTGCATAGTCATCCCCTTTGGGAAAAACAAAGTGCACACAAACTACCACATAGGAGGTAATCCACCAAGTACGGTAGTAATTAGGGATCTGGGGACCCAAGTAGATAGTAACCTCTCCTTTGACAATCACATTGCCAAAGTGGTTAGAAAAACCTTCTATATAGCTCATCTAATCACAAAAGGGTTCACATCTAGATCAAGAGAGGTCATTGTGCCCTCTACTCATCAGGCCCATAATCGAGTACAATGCCCCATTTGGGATGTACCTTACTAGACACCTGCAACAGCTGGAGGGACCTCAAACAAACCTCACCAAGAAGATCATGGGTCTCAAACAAATGCCCTATGCAGCTTGACTAAAGAAACTCCAGCTCTACTCAGTTGCTTACCGCCTACTCAGTGGCGATCTCTGACTGACGTACAAGGCCATGTCTAACCCGGAATTGTTGGACATGCTCCACCTCAAGAAAACCAAATCCATTAGAGCTGCACGCACCAGGGATTTAAACCTTAACACTACAATAAATAGGACATGCTGGAGGGATAGATTCATATCCCAAAGGCTTCCCTCGCTCTGGAATAGAATCCCAGTCCATGTTAGACAGAGCCCCTCGCTGACCCTCTTCAAGAGGAATCTTGATGAGTGGATGGGAAATCGTAAATTTACTCCCGGGATCACTTCTATGGCCCTACTGGACAGAGGCTCAGGAATCTAGTATAAAAGGGAGGCAAAAGCCAACACATTCTGGCTAGGCTTATAAATGCCCTAGGGCAGATAGCCTAGTACCTACCTATGAACCTATAACGCATCGCAGGGTGTTGGCTACTGTGTGGTAACTACACAGTTAAAGTACATGTTCAGACATGAGACAAAGTGGAGTGTCATTCTGCACCTAGTTGTGGGACTTGTCATATGAGCAACCCACCACTGTCAAGTGCCTTTATGTACTTACAAAGCACAGATCCATTCTGTATGCAGAAAGATTAGTTGTGTAAGAACTTATGATAGCTGTCCTCCTCTTCTCTGTTGCAGTATTCTTTACATGAGGGAGAATACAAAGGCTCATGCAGATGTCCAGGTAACTGCTTCTAGGATGGAATTCGTGTCCAGCCCTTTGAAAAATGCCACAGAGGAAGAGATTGCCCTTGTAGTGTGAGCTTTAACTACACCTGGAAGAGTTTTACCATGATGGGTACAGCCAAAAGAAATGGATTTTGAGATCCAGTTATAGATGGTCCGTTTGGACACGGGCAATCCCAGAGCTCTGAGGTGGAAAGACACAAACAATTGGTCTGACTTTCTAAACAGTTTGGTCTTGTGCATATAAAACCAGAGTTGTCTGTGTACATCAAGTGTGTGTAGGGTCCTCTCCCTATTGTTCTGGGGAGAGGGGAAAAGGTAGGGAGGTGAATGGTCTGGTTTAAAGGACACTTCATTAACTACCTTAGGCACGAAGGCAGGGTTAAGCCCGAAGAGAAACCCTGTCTTTGTGGAAGGACAAGAAAGGAGGGGAAGTCATCAGGGCTTGTAATTCTGACACCCGCCTGGCAGACGCAATAGCTAGCAGAACAGTTTTCCAGGTACAGTGTTTGAGGGAGCTAGAAGAGGCTGGCTTGAAAGGTGCTGGAGTCAGTTTCTCTAGCAAAAAGTTTAGGTCCCACGGTGGAGCAACAGGTCTCCTGGGAGGTCCAACGTGAAGGATGGCTTTAAGCAATTGTTTGGCCTCAAATCTGGAAGCTAGAGGAGGAAAAAGTGACCAACAGATAGTTGACAAATGTGCTTTATAGGGGAGGAGTAAGCTAAGCCTGCATTAAGCAATTCACACAGATTTGACAGAACCATAGGGGGATTTCACTGTAAGCGCGTTCAGGTTTCTAGCAAGACACCAAAGTGAAAACCTCTTCCATTTTGAAAGACAAGAGTTTCTGGTATTTGGTTTTCAGGCCTCCTGCAGGACTTTAAGCACTTCCTCAGAACAGAGGCGTCTGAAAGGGATTAAGGGTCTATCACCAACAAGGTCAGTTGGAGGGTTTCCAACTGTGGGTGAATGACAGAGCCCTTGTTCTGTGTGAGTAAATCCAGTCTGAGGTAACGTGTGATGACTGCCCTTCGTTTGATGCAGAAGGGGAAACCAGTACTGTCTTGGCCAACAAGGAGTCACCAGCAAAATTTTTGGTTTGTCCTGTTGAATTTTTAGCCGAACGTCTGGGATGAGTGTTAGGGGAGGAAATGCATACAGGAATTTCCCCTTCCAATAGACTGATAGGGCATCCACTTTCCATGCCTGAGAATGTGGTTCTCTGGCACAAAATTTTGGAAGTTGTTAGTTCAGAGGGGAGGCAAACAAGTTTATTTGTGGAATACCCTTGCTGGTGGACAATGCCCAGGAACACATCCTTGTGAAGCATCCATTCATGGGCCTGTGTTCTGGATCTGCTCAGTGTCTCTGCCACAAAATTCTGATTGCAGGGAATGTAAAAAGCCTGGAGAGAAATTCTTAGTAGCTGGGCTAAATCGCAAGCCTTTAAGGCTAGTCTGCAAAGGACGTAGGCTCTTGTCCCCCCCCTTACTTGTTTATATATCACAGAACCGTCATATGGTCTGTGTGGATATGCTCTTGGCCTCAGATGGGGTTGGAAGGACTGGATGGCAAGGATTAATGCCTTTATTTCCCTTACACTGATGTGGTCTTTCCTCTGAGAGGATGTCCATTGCCCTTGGATTGTGCGTGTGTCCAGAGCTACCTCCCAGCCTGTATCCAATGCATGTGTAAAGGACTAAGGTTGGGGGCAGTAGATGAATGGGAAGACCTGGATTTATGGGCAGCTGTCTTATCTACCACTGGAGCTCCTCCTAGAGGCAGGGTGGAAGTGGTATTTGAAATTCCAGTGTGTTGGCATGCTGACACCACACCGACTTTAGAAACCATTGGAATTTCCTCATGTGCAGCCCTGCCAGAGGAAGCAAAGGGATGGTAGAGGCCATCAATCCTAAGATTAGAAGATGCAGTCAGGAGGGGGGTGGGGGCATTTAGTTTTTTTTGTTTCTTATTTACTGGGGTATCCATCCAATGCAAAGGAGGAGGGACGGATGAAGGCCTACATTTGACTAGGTCTGACTCAACATCCTCTCTCACTACAATCTGGGTTATTTCTCTGGGGCCTTCAGACATAAGTCAAGGTCCGTCACCATCCCCATCCCCCGAGGCCTCTCTGGATATGTATACATCTAGTTCCATGATGGCCTGTATTACAGGCTTGGCCTGTGGATCCAAATGCATGACACGGCGTGCCTCCGAGCTATCATGTGCTTTGGGAGAGGCGTCTGTATGGAGTGGCGCAGCTTCAGCTTCGAGCCTGGGTTTTTTGGCGTTATGCTTTGCAGGCCCAATTCTCGGGTCTGAGGAACTTTCCATCATGCTTTTAGCTAAGAGCTTAAGACATTGACTTTCCCAGGTAGACAGCGAAGGATGATAGCCGACTTGGGCACAAAACTGACAAACTGAACAATTTTTATGGTCGTGTTGGGGGCCTGAGGCAGAAAAGGCACTGAAAATTACTATCCTTATGCAGACTCATCTTCCAGAGTCACATTTCCCTTTCCTGGATGACATTAACCTCTATCAAAATAAAGCAACAGGAGAAGACGAAAAGGAGTCCCAATGGGGAACTTATCTTTAAAGATGAAAGCAATTCCGGTAGCAGAGCGATGTCCGAGAGTGGCAATCGGACTGGAGGTAAAGAATTTCTGAGAATGGTGCACGCGTACATATATTTTATGGCCTACAGTAGCCTACGTGAGACGTACTGCGCACCCTACTGTAGTAAAAGACTTTGATATACTGGCAGACATCCGGTCGCCTTGGCAGGCAACTCCCTCATGTAAAGAATACTGCAACAGATGAAAAGGAGGACATCATAATTGTTTTGTTATTTTACAGTAAAATAACTAGATTTGTGTGCACAGGTAATGAAAAGCTGCTCATGTAAGTACTTAACATATTAATAGCACTTCATTTCGGCAGGTATTTTAGTATTTATGTGAATATTGAGAGATCTGAACAGCTTTCATTAAGTGCTACATGAACTTTGTTTTGGATCATAAAGTTGCTTACCATGATGCTATACAGTCAAGTAGTTTTGAGATAACAGAGGGTAGTTGGCCATGCTGAATCTTAGAAAGTGTTTGTTTTACTTTTTCCTTTAAAATCAGCTGAGCAGTACTTAGCATTTTTTACAAGTGAAATGTAGAGAGCTCAGAAAACTGAGGCTAAACCAGCTTTGGCTGCTCAAAATCGCTAAGCATCTCTTAACTTGCCAAGACTGCTAGGATCAGACTGGTATACTTCTCAGTGTAGAAAGTAGTAAATATTGCACTAGATTAGATGGTGAGGTAGCGGTTACCATGGAAACCTGAACTTTTACCTGCCCAACACTGCAACCAGTTTCACATCTAATCAGTAAGTGCACTAAACTTGTGACCGAATATACAAAAGCACTGCACTTTTTGTTACAGTTCACATGTAGCCCAAATCAGATTTCTGCTAAAAATGCTCTTGTATACTGGAGGCACAGAAGTTTCTCTCAATGTATTGAAGTGGAACAATGGTACCTTCGTGCTTAAGGTTAAAAGGACTCCAGAACTGCTGCCATCCATGGCTAATCCATAAGAATACAATCCAGTCTGATACGGAGTTACACTGCACTAGACTTATACTGGCGTATAAAGTCAAATTGGTGACAGTGTACTGTTGCAATGGAACCAATTTAACATGATCAATGTCCCAACATTTAGCCTTGTCATAGCAAAATGACATTTAATTTATAAGTGATTATAAATAATGACAGAGAGACTAGTATGACTTAAGATTTTAGGAACCATCCATAGCTTATTGCAAAATGTTACTGTTGTTCAAAAAGTCCGAGTAAGAACGTCTGCAGCTCATTTAAGAGCAATAGGACGTTTGGTTTCTAATACTCAGACGGGAGTAGAATTCATTAAATTAATACTGCTTTAGTCTTTGACGTTAGCCAAGAGTGCTGCTCAACAACAGCCACAATGTACCCAGAACTGCCTCCTTTGGCAGTTCACAAAGAGTTACATGTACTGGTAGCATCTTTCAGCATGACTGTAGAGTCCTTTTTTTTTTTTTTTTTTTTTAAATAATTCATTAGTCCAGTTGCGTTCACTATTGGAATCGTCTGAGTATATTTCTTTCACATCACTCATTTCTATTTGCAAAGCTTAGTATTTTGACTCTCTCTGCAAGCAAGACAAAACCACTGGGTGTAGCAATTTGAATGATCAATGCAACTTTGTCTTTTTTCATGGACTACAGTATCTGGTTCTCTTGCATCTATTTTTTTTTCTTTTGAATTATTGGTAATGTGAGATTCCATGTGACATTAACTTCATTCTTAATAAGGTTCATGCTTCCGATGCTTCTCAGCTACTTCTGTACTGTAGTGTTTGCACAATCCCCAACGCAAGAGTCTTGCCACATTTATTGTGCCTTTCAGTATACACAACCTCAGTCATGAGTGTATCATACTACTCAACAGATGTGCAATTGTTTCTAGTTCTGTTTTTTTTTTCAAACAGTTTATTGAAGCATCAGCTTGGTAACGGTATGACATATTAAACAGTTTGACATATTCCATTCAATTTACAGTATGCACCAAGGTCTTAAGCGTTTCTAGTTCTGTTTTACAAAACCCTCATTTGTCTGTTTCTCCCACATTTTCAATGGACTTTTGCAAACAAACTTGCATGTATCCTACTATTCTAAGCTGCCATTAATAACCTTTCCTCTTTTGGCTTCTATTCTTCTCTAACATTCCTACATCAAACCTCTAACGTGAGGCTGTTCCAGTAGTACTCTAAACTTGCCATTATATTTGTGGGCTTTCTAATTTTCTTTCCATCTCATCTGATCTTTTTCCTTACAATTTTTTTTTTTTTTAAATACTTTCACAGTTGCTGCCCGGTTTTTGTCTACTTCTAGTTTTGTTTCCTTCCGGCTTTATTCCAAAATGCATCTACTAAACTAAAACCTTCAATACATTTGGATCTGATGAGGTCAGCAGCTATATATGCAGTCCCACGACTGCAGATCTATACATGCAGTCAGTTTTGAGGTGGTCTATGCTTCCTTCAGAGCAAAAGATATGAAAACAGTGTATACCAAAATTATATATAATTTGATAAGCATAAAACATGTTTCTTGTTTTTGTGTGCAGCTGATTCAATAATTTTTGGGCCAGTCACACCAAAATTGTAAATTAGAACAGGAAGAGTCAATGTCTTTCTGCTGGTTTAATCTCCCCCCCCCCCCCCCCCACACCAAGTCTGGATATCCTTCTTCCACATTGCTCTTTTCTGTCTGTAAATCCAGGTATTTTATGACAGTCACTCTGTACACAAGAAACTGTAATCACTGGTTTTAACAATTTCAGTGGTTAAGGCTACTTTTGTCTTTTCTTCATGAACTACTATAGGTCTTTCTCACATCTATTTTCTGAACTGTTGAGTGATTCCATGTGTTATAATCATCAATATCCATAATTCTTTGTGGCTACTTCAATAGTAAAATGTTTGCACAATCCTCAATGCAGCAGTCTTGCCAAATTATTATGCCTTTCAGCATACAGGCCCTCTGCCATGAACCTATCACATCCACCAACAAGATGTGTGCAACAGACCTGGAAACGGACAACCTGCATTTCTCTGTTTCTCCCACATGTTCAATGGACTAAGTCAGCATGTATGCAAGTCTACTATCCTGGGCCACTAATATTAACTTTTCATATTTTTAAATTCACCTCTCCTTAACCTGATCTTAATCGATATGAGGTTGTTCCACAAGTTTCCTGTACTTGCTACAATATTTATGCAGTTTCCACACTTTTTGCCTTCTCATCTGATCTTGCTCCTTGTATTTTCTTTTGTTTTTTTTAGCACATTCAATTGCTGCCTGATATTTTTCTACTTCTGCTTTGATTTCCAATTCCACTTGTCACCGATATGCTTCTGCTAAACCAAACAGGGAAATCATCTTAGCCTTCTCATTTTCAAAACTTCACTATGCTTGGATCTGGTGAGGTCAGCAGACATGTATGCAGTCCCACAATTACAGAGCCCATACCTCCTTCAGAATGAGGAATATATAACCTTGGTATGCACTGATTTTTATATATCATTTCATAAGCATTAAGTATTTTTCTTGTTTTTCTGTCCAACTGATCCAGTACCTTTTCGAGCCAATCACCCCAAAAATAAGTTAGAACAGGAAGAGCAAACTGGTTTACAGCTTGGACTTTGTTCCTAGATGTCCGGGTTTTCAGTCTTCCAAAATCATTCCTTACCGAGTTTTATTTGCATTTGTTCATGTTCTGTCGATCTTTCATCACTTCCCAAATATTTATACACTCTCTCCTACTCAAGTTCCTTTACATCACAGCCCTGTCCCAGAATATTTTCTTGGTGTTGCAGCCTTCCTGCTTTAAAAATTGCTTTTGCACATTTATGAAGACCAAATGACATATCTGAGAAAGTTTTAACCACTTGCAGATGTGCTTTCAGCTCATCTGGTAAACTATACAGTTTTTAATCATCCACAATGGTCTTTTCACTTGGTTGTTTTCTGGTATCCAAACTGTAACCATGACCTAATCTGTTAAGTAGACAGCTTAAGGAGTTGAGGGCAAGATAAAATAGCAAATATGTCGGAGTCACCATGGAATATCCCCCTTTGAATTATGCCTGGGATAACAATTTTGCCCTTTATCAGGGTTTAGCTGCAAAGTGGTTTGCTGCTGTTTCATGGTCACTGAAATGTAATCGATCAACACAGGGTGTGTCTTGTACATCTGTAGCACTTTTGTCCAAGAATGTGGCAAGCTGCTAAATGCTTTTTTGTAATCTATCCATGTTATACTTAGATTCTTCCCCTTTTTGCAATTCTCTGTTACTGCTTTAACAACAAATGATCATTTATTCCATATGGACTTCCTTTTATCATTCTGCTCTACTGCCATAATTGAGTTTTTTTCTAAAGGACTATAAACTCAAGTTCTCAGTTCCAGCATATAGTTTGTACATCATTGGAAGGCAAGTTATTGGTCTATAGTTTTAGGGTGGCTTGCAGGTTCACCCTTAAGGAGGAGTACTGTTTTCCTGTTGTAAACAGGACTGGGGTCTCCTCAGGATGCACATAAGTATTCGTTACTCGGAGCTAAATTTTCAAGACAAAGATGTTAATATTTAGTCAAAAGTTAGGTACTGCATCTGGGTGTGGGGTTTTCCAATTATGTGTTGTTCTTAGCTCGGTTTTAATTTCTCGGACCATGACTTCATATCCTCTGCATGTGAACCCCTTACTGTTCTTTTAATTCTTCCATCCATTCAGCATCTTTATGTTCCACAGGGTCTTCATACATATTGCTCCAAAATGTGTCGATATCTTCTTTTTTTGGTGAGGTTTCTATTCCTTTTGCTTTGCTTCACAGTCCTCTACAAAACGCTTTTGGATTATGAATGAATTGCTTATTTTGTACTTTTCCTTTTTGTTTATAGACATATTTCTAATTTTTTCTGCATGAGCTGATATCTATTACTTGCAATACCATATGATAAACCCTGCTGTGTTCTGAAACTATGTATGCGTTGCTTTTATCAAGTACATCTTCCTAAGTATTTTTCTTGAGCTATACTCTAAATGGTGAGACTTGTCTTGATTGATTTTATCTGTTAACTTAGCTGCACAGTAATGCATCTTATTTACTTTGGTTATATCACATGAATGTCTATTAATAGTCTTAATTACTGTGTTGATTTGTTTTATCAGAATTCTAACATTTTGGGTTTTGTTTACTTTCTGTAATCTATTTCTTTCATCAATATGGCTATGTTAAATCAAGCAACTCTTCCCTTAGATCATTTTCTTCTAAACTGAGGGCACATTCTTCCCTCTCAGTTTCCTATGGACATTCTTCAGAAAGTTCCAGAATGTCTTTCTGTGATATACCTACTTCAGATGCATCTTTGTCCATCCATTGCTCCTTCACATGGGAACTCATTAGCCCATCATTCCACAACATCTCCTATGTAAGAGTTACCACTGTTTCCTGCTTCCTCCCTTGTTGTACACCTCCAAACTAAACTTTCATACCATTTTCCTACCGACTCAATCTACACGTGGCAAGTAATCAGATGCTTCCTGTTTTGCCCATTTCTTCTTAATTTCATAACTCTGTTGGATTATCTAGACTAAATCCTTCACTTCAAAGGTAATCTATAACTTCAGTTTTATTTCTTTAACCTCTCCTATTATTAATAATCTTTTCTACTTTCCACCTTTGTTTTATCTTTTGTATTTTGTAATTTTCTACATCCGGGTACCTTTGCCTGCATTCTCCAAATATCTTTGGTGCTGCTTTTTTGTAGTCATCAGTTTTGCTTTCTCCTTTACATCGATATTGTATCATATCAAATCTCTCTTTCTTTCCTGTGTCCATATTTCTTCAAATATCTCCCACTCATTTCTCATTAATTTGGGGTCTTCCTTGTTTCATCATGCTGTGATATAACCTGTGTTAGACTTCTATACTAAATCCTTCAATTCACAAGCATCCTATTACTTCAATTTTTATTTCTTTAACTTCTACTTTACTAAAACTTCTGCTCATTATTTTCCATTTGTGTTCTTATTTTTTGTATTGCAAAAATGTCCATATCTAGGTGCCTTGGCCTGTACTGCTCTTCAAATATTGTTGGATCTGCTTTTTTCTACCGATTAGTTTGGCTTTCTCTTTTGTATAAATACAGCACCATATCAGCTCTCTCTCTTTCCATATTTGTTCTTTTTATACCTTTCAAAACTTATTGGGATTTTATTTGTATTTTTGCACTTCCTCTGTTGCTTCTTTTTCCAGGTGGCCCAAAGTTTCTTCGTCTATGTAATGTTTTGCTTTGTTCTTTTGTATTTAGCACAAATCTGCATTTGAAGCTTGTGTGTGTATTTTTTCTTTCCTCTTATTTCTCTCAATCTTTCTGCATATCTTCTACCTGGAAATTCTGGCTTCTTGCATAATAGCAACAATACATAATTTCTTCCTTACCCTTAATAGTTTACTCTATCATCTTCAGGACTCTTTTTTTGGCCTAACAGTTTTTGTGGACTACTACTACCTTCTACAACAAGGAGGCCACCCGCCTTCCAAGCCTGGCCTAACCCCATTGTAGAAATGTTTTCATGTCTTAAGAATTCCACATTGCTCTTTTTTTCCAGTAGTGGCACCAGTGTGTACACCAGGATTGGGATCTGTGCACCCAATTGCCTTTATTTTTTAATCTACTTCTCTCTCCAAGATACAAGCTTTATAAAATACAGTCTACATCAAAGTCTTGGTGAGATTTTGTGAAAATGGGGTACACCATGTGAAGGTACTCAAGACTTGAGGATGAATTCAGTTCTCTTTTTTTATGCCAATTTCGTCTCTCCATTCGGATTCTTCTCACAACGTTTGTGTGGTGTGATTGTTGTCCAATTAGATCACCACTAATGTTGCCAGCGTTCTACTGTTATCCGATTAAGCAAAGTTTCATCAAGTTTTGTAGTCTGAAATTTAGTTTATTGTAAGATTACATCATTTTAACAAATGTCCTACACCAAGAACCCTGCAGATCTTCCACAGCTGTGACCCCCATGAAAGTTGGAACTGTTACTGTCAGCACACATTAGCCATTCCCCCTCCATGCTAGTCAATGATCTTTGCAGTTAATGCAAAGCATTTCATTTGGCCTTAACATTACTTCAACTTCCCTATTTCCTCGACACCTGTTCTCTACTCTACACTTCAAGTCTTTATGCATTACACGCAATTGCTCACTTTATATATCTAATGTTCACCCTCCAAGCAACAGCTTCTTGTAGCGTTTCTGGCCCTTCAAGCAAATCCACATCACAAACGTGTTTGCATGACTGGTCATTTACCTTCCTCCGATTTCTTGCCCTTCCTTCTCAGCAATCACTCCATTAATTAACTGTTGCATACAGTAATTACTCATCTTCTGAGTACCATGATAGTTTCAAAATCAACCACTTCCACTTATCACCAACAATGAATTGGGAGTACCTGTAAAACTGATTTTCATCTACTGCTCATTATACTGGTAACGTGCACCTTATGAAGAACACTTTACGGTAATCCAGAAGTAACGTCAGTGGCCCAAGAGGGAGCACACTTGCATCTGATGCTGGAATTATCAGAAGACTGGATTAATATTTCCCTGCTGACATACTGTAGCACCGGGGGGGGGGGGGTTGTACAGCACTCCTGAGGTGCTGCCCTTCAGAAGGGATATTAAATTAACACCTCAACTGTCTTAAGTTGCTGCAAGAAAAAGATCTCATGGCACTTACTGAAAATAGGAGTTTTTAGTGCAGTAACCAATAAAGCTTTTAGTTTATCCCAAGGTGGTGTCCTTCAGATAAAACATTAAATAACCCATATGTCTAAGTTGGTGGCAGTTCTGTTGTACGGAAAACATCCAAACATCCAATGGTATTAATCAAAAGGATTAGAGACCTCTGCTGAGAATAACCAATCAAACCTCAACTTCATCATACATCAATATGTGGGGTAAATGCAAAGGTGCCATTTCAACTCACACAGAATTTCCTTGTTTTGGGAAAATGATCAACCAGCATTGTTTCTGAGAAGTGGGAGGCAACCAAGGCATAGAGATGGAGATAACATACAAGTGCCACACAGGCAGTGACTGAAGGCAAAACTAAACTTCATAACCTGGAGCTGTGATCTTACTACTGAGCACACGTCTTGTCCACGCAATTTTATATTAACAGCAAAGGCTAGGAATTACTTCAGTCTTAAAATGCATTTAGGAGGCTGCTGCATCTTGGGAACAGGGAGTGTGAAACACTGTCACAAAAAGGATGTGGGCACTTAAATACAGCTACGCTTGCCTTAGGAAGACTTGGAATCTGTACTAACCCAAGCTCCCCCCAGATTGTCTCAGAGTGATCAGGTTACTGAAGGTAAAAGCAGTCCATACAAGTATAAATCCACAAGATAGGAACTGAACACAAGACATTTTCAAAAGGAATTCCAGCATCCCTTACTGTACCAGAGAAAGCTACATATATTTATAAACATTCTATGCTGACACACTTTGTGGAAGCTACAATCAATGCAGCACATGAGGATGTTTTATGTGATGTACACAATGAGTATGACATCATCCTGCATTCACATTTTCAGCCCATCTTTTACTCATTTAGTGATGCCAAGTGCACATTACCCTACCTTCAGCCAAAAAAGCCTACTCAGTTTTATCACTATTTAGAAAAAGTGACTGCACCACTCTTGAATATAAAACTGTGCAGACAGACGGCTTCAACAGACATTACTTTCCAAAATAATTCCTTCTGCCAATGAGTTGTGATATCTGATGTATAAAATGACTGCTGCCAGATGTGTTTCAGAGAAGGAATGGCCTCATCAGGTAATAAGCAACCAGAGAGACAATGCACACTGGGGTGTTAAGTAAATACACCTTAAACCACTTGCAAGACAATAAATGGTCTCATGCCACTAAAATGCAAGGTTGCAACACACTATACAACAAATAAATCAAGCCCAACCAATATAACCATAACAAAAGAAGAGACAGGGGAGCTCCCGCAGTTCTAGAAAGCGGTACAGAAGCTGTCAAAGATAGAAGAAAAATAACTCCCACTGAGATTTGTGAGCCTCCTGAACTTGCTCAAATACAATGGCTGGACTACTCACCTGGTTTATTTTAATAATGATCATCATATTCCTAGTCTCAGAGCTCCATGAGTTGCTTCTCAGTGTACCACAAATGATCAATTTGAAAGACTTGCTAAAATGACTTTCCAGCAGAAATCTGCAGAGCTCCCAGGACACCTTGCACAGGCTACAAAAATAGCTCTCTTTCTCCTCCTCTTAAAGTTAAATACCTTACTCCCCTTTAAGGTGATCAGTTTGTTATTGCTTATGACTTTTTGCCTGTTGTCTAAAGAACCATAATAAAGACCAATGTAAAAGTTACAACTCCTACAGCATTTGCTATGAATCATCCAGCATCGCACATCTTTAGAAATTCCCATGCAGGCAACAAGATCACAAGTTACTGTTCCATTCCCCTGATGGCATACTCCTGAGGAACAGCCACCACCACCAGATGCTGTCTACCTCCATAAACAAGACTGTGTGCTCTGTCGGGGGAAACAGCTTAGATCTACAAAGAAAGCAAACCATATGTCACACCTCCAGCAGTTAAAAGTTTGTTTGCTTTTTTAATATCTGTTTTACACTCCAAGCACAGACCTGCATTAGAATACTCATTCATTCACCAATTATAATCATGGAATTTAACGGACACAAGGCAAAGAAACTTAACAGATGGACTTACCAGCTCATATAGGAGAGGCATACATGCAGCATGCACACAAACATACATTTAGGGACAATCTGGAGTCATTTATTTCCCAACATAAGGTCTTTGAAATGTGGAAGAAAACTAATGTGGATACAGGAAGGCTGTGCAGACTCCAAAGAGAAGGCACCCCAACAAAGAATGGAAGCAGAGAGAAGTGTGCAGAGCAAAACTAATCATTGATACAATGAGCCTACTCGCACTAAGGGAACAGAAGTTGCACAACTGGCAAGTGAATACCATAACCTAATAAAAATGTTAAGGTCAGTGCAGCTATGCTATAAATAATCACAAACTAGGTACACACCATACATCTCCCATGATGTCACTTAGAGAAAACTGAGAATAACTGGGTACAGTCAAATTTTTAGTGGGCTCCAAGAAATGGCTCAAGTGACTTCGTAGTAGCAACAAAAATGTGCACTTACATAAATGATTTAAGTCAAAAAAGTCGAGCAGGAAGAGATGGTTACAGGAGAGCTGATGCAGGCATTAGGAGAAGTCTGAAGCTGGAGAATGAAACAACTGAATAATCAGATTAAATAAGATGAATAATGCAAAGTATACTATATATGGAGATAATAGAGGTGTTAAGTGATGCCACAATTCCATCCGTGAAGGTGGTAAGACACCAAAGATGTAAATGTACAAGCGTGTACATCTCAGGGGGGAGCTTGTTCCAGCATCCCCCCCTTCCCATTCAGAATGCAACATTAAATTACTCTAAGAATTAGTGGATGCAGAATACATTTCAGGAAGGATCATGGAGCATTCTAGACAGAGATGCAGACAGGGTAGGGCACAGGGAGGCAATAGGTGCAAGCTGTAAGGAGAGACAAATGTTAACATTTAGTAGGTCAAAATCACTCATTAAAGAACAATGGGATTCTGTTATTAAATGCTCAACTTCTCAGTCTTTCTTCCTATTTACTCTCCCTGCTATGAATAAACAATGCAGCATTTACTAATATTTTAAATTAACTTTCTCTCCACTAGAATAAGAAGTTATGTACCTACCATAACGTTCCATGTCAGTTGTCTTCTCTCGCCTTCTTTCTTGCTTGATGGGTTCGGAGCCGATCCTCGGCTCCACTGCACTTGCTTTAGCTCGAGAACTCCTTTTACCAGCTCGAGGCAGCCCCATATCCCATGATGCAAGGCAGTAAGTACCCAGATCTCGTTTGTTGACAAAGGGCAATAACACCAAGCATAAAATACTTCCCAAAGGAAGAAGAAACTTACAGATGGAAAAAGGACCAGGTCTGAATGGTCTTTAGCATAATAGTTTCTTATACAAGGTCTGTCCAGGCCAGGGGAAGGAGGGAGGTCGCGAAGAAAGAAGGCGAGAGAAGACAACTAACATGGAACGTTATGGTAGGTACATAACTTCTTAATGTTAAGTTGTCAATCTCGCCTTCATTCTTGCTTGATGGGACCGCGTCCCTAGCACCTCTATCCTGGGTGGCTCAATGGAACAAACTCTTGAGGACTGTAGAGCCAAAACTGGCTCTGTCCCTGGAGGCCAAGTCCAATTTGTAATGGGAAACAAAAGTGTGAGGAGTGGCCCAAGTGGCGCTGCACAAATAGTGTCCAAAGGCAGTCTAGCTTGAAAAGCTGTAGAAGTAGCTAAACTCCTAGTTGAATGTGCTTTAGGTTTTGAGCACAGCTGTTTTCCCCTGATCGTATAAATTTCAGTGATGACCGAAGAAAGCCATCTGGACAAAGTCACTTTAGAAACAGGAAGGCCTTTTTATTATCCGCATAGGAAACAAAAAGTTGATCAGATTTTCTAAATTTTTTGTTCTGTCCAAATAATATCTAAGCTGACGGTGGGCGTCAAGATAATGTAGTTTTGTTCAGCTCTATCTGAATAGTTAGGAAAAATACAGGAGATCAATGGATTGATTCAGATTGTTCTTTGAAGCGACCTTAGGTAAAAAGGATGGATTGGTTCTCAAAGATACTCTGTCTTTGTGAAAAATCAAATAGGGGTCGAACCGAAAGAGCATGAAGTTCAGACACCCTCCTGGCAGATGTAATAGCCACTAGGAATAAAGTTTTCCAAGAAAGATATTTCAGGGAACAAGAAACAGCTGGCTCGAAGGGGAAGAATCAAGGATGTCAGCACTAAATTTAGATCCCACTGAGGAGGAGGATTCCTGATTGGAGGCTTTAGTAGGAAAATTCATTTCAAGAAGGCCCTGCAGAGCCTATGGGACATAATATTATGATCTGCTATCCCGACATGAAAATTAGAAATAGCAGCCAATTGAACTCTGACTGTGGAAGAAGAGGAGCCTGCATGAAAAATCTCTGCTAAGAAGTCCAGAACTGCCTGAACAGGGGCAGTAAAAGGATCAATATTTTGGGCCTTAGCCCAATAAGAGAAACGTTTCCATTTGCTTGTGTAAATCCTCCTGGTAGAGGATTTTAGTGAAGCTACAATGATGTCTCTAACTGGGTTAGAGATCAAAGGAAGCCTGGCTAAGGAAGGAAGTGGAGCAACCATGCTGTGAGGTTGAGAGAAGGGATTGACCGGATTGGTGAATCAGTAGATCTGGCTCTGGGTCCAGATGCCACGGCTGCACCAAAAGGTGATGATGGAGGAACGGGAACCAAACTTGTCGAGGCCAGTAAGGGGCAATGAGAATCAATTTGGCTCTCAAAACGGTAGCTTTCTGGATCACCTGAGGGATCAGAGGAAATGGAGGGAAGGCATAAAGAAGTCCCTGGGGCCAATCCTGGGTCAGAGCGTCTCTGGGGGGATGGCCTGATAGAGGGAAGAGGCTGAAGAAGTCTGGACATTTGCTGTTTTGGGGAGTAGCAAAAAGATCGCAACATGGACGACCCCATTCCAGAAAAATCTCTTCCGCTATAGATTGCTTGAGAGACCACTCGTGAGGCATGAGGATAGCTCTGCTCAATCTGTCCGCTAAAATGTTGGTTTTCCCAGGGATATGTGTTGCTACCAGAAACCGATGAGAGGAGATCGCCCATTGCCAAAGTCTGAGCGCTTCTCGACACAAGGGGTAGGACTTGGTTCCGCCCTGTTTGTTGATATACCAAACTACAGACATGTTGTCTGTGTGGACTGCAATTGTCCCTATGGGAAGAAAGTCGTTGAGGGCTTGCAACGTTAAAAGCACTGCTCTCATCTCCAGGACATTTATGTGCAGATGGTACTCGAACGGTTGCCACGTCCCATGAACCATCCTGCCCTGATAATGACCCCCCCCACCCGATCAGGGAGGCATCCGTGGTGACAGTGGCTATCGGGGACGGGGATACAAAGCACCTGCCTTGGTGAACCTGAGACGATGTGATCCACCAAGCAAGATGTTGTTTGCATGTCTGTGTCACCAGAATCTGGTGACGCATTGGGAGTTGCTGGTATGACCACTGTGTGAACAGCATCCACTGAAGGGCGCATGTAGAATCGAGCCAGGGAAGAAGAGTAATGGCCGCAGCCATGAGACCTAATACCTTTAGAACCATTCTGGCCTGTACTTTCTTGCTGGCCAGAATGATCCTGACATGAGTCTGAATGTCTGAAACTCTTTGTTCTGTAAGGGTAGCTGACATCCGAACAGTGTTTAAGTTTGCGCCTATGAAGGTAATAGACTGGCAGGGCGATAAGGATGACTTTTGAAGTTGACTGAGATGCCTAAATGAGAACAAAGGTCTATTGTGTAATCCCTGGCTTGTATAAGCTGATGCCTGGTGGTGGCTGACAGGAGCCAGTCGTCGAGATACGGAAACACCTGGAATCCTTGGCGTCTCAGGTGAGCCGTGACCACTGCCATGCATTTGGTGAACACTCTGGGGGCTGTAGTGAGACCAAAGGGCAGGGCTCTGAACTGAAAGTGACTGGACCCCAGCCAGAAGCGGAGTAATCTCCTGGAGCGTCTGTGAATTTTGATGTGATAGTACGCATCCTGAAGATCTATTGAGCACATCCAGTTGTCCTTCTGTAAGAAGGGCAGAATTGACTGAAGAGTGACCATTCGGAATCTTGTCTTCCTGACAGACTTGTTGAGTCTGCTGAGATCCAATATTGGTCTCCAGTCTCCCGTCTTTTGGGGACCAAAAGAATCTTGAGTAGATTCCGGCTCTGAATGGTCTATTGTAACTGGCTGAATGGCTCTTTTTGCAGTAGTTTTGCGATTTCTAACTCTGCAATTTCCCTTAGACCGGTGGTACATCTGGAAGGGAACCTGAGGGGAAGGACTTTCCTCGAAAGGAATTATGTAACCCTTGGATATGATCGACTGTACCCATCTGTCTTGAGTGAGGGAATGCCAGGCTTCTGGGTACAGTGATAATCTTCCCGACTGCCTCCAAGGAGGGACAGCCGGGCAACACCTCAGGGATGCTGAAAGGGCTTATCAGAGAGAGGCTCCCTGTTTCCCTGGTTCTTGGACCCCCTCTGCCTCTAGAGCGTCTGTTGTTGTTACCCCCTCTGCCTCTAGGGGTAAACTGACCACGTGAATCCGGCGTGACTCCTTGGGATTTACGTAACCACATCTTCCCACCCTTCTGTCCTTTGGGATAAGGCCTAGAAGGGGTGGAAAAACGGACTCCAACAGCAGAAAGAGTCTTGCCGTCCTGCTCACACCTGGTCAAGGTTTCCTTCACCTGAGGGCCAAACAAAGCTGACCCATCAAAGGGAGAATTTGTGAAGGACGCCTTAAAGGGATCCGCAAAATCACATAGCCGCATCCAGGCTTGGCGTCTAAGAGCCACACCTGTGCCTGCGGCTCTACTCGCTCCATCCGCAGCATAAGATATTAGCCGCATGGAGGAGTTAGCAATGGAATTGAGGGTTCCTAGCTGCGAAGCAATCTTTTCTTGAGCCCCTGCAGCTGTAGGATCCTGAACTACTTCTCCCAGCTCCTTCAGGATATCTCTCTGGAGTCTGGTGAAGTGACAAAGATAATTCAGCGAACGCATAGCAAAGGTCGCTGAGGAAAACATCCGCTTGCCGTACCTATCCATGGTCCTAGAGTCCTTATTAGGAGGATGGACGGGCACGGAAGGATCTGCAAGTTCCTTTTGGTGGCCGCAGCCACCACCATGGCATCAGCGGGACACCCTTGGTAAGGAATTGTTTGTCACTCGGAGCAGTGATAAATTTTGAAGGCCTCCTAGGGACTGGCTCTACAGAGTCAGGAGCTGCCCACGCCTTCGTGCAATAACCTGCATAAGGGGTCGAAGGCGGAGACACCCAGGAGGTGGAGGGCCGAGATCCAAACGCCTCTAGGTATACTGACTCATCCTCAGAGGGATTGTTGGTGGGCCAGTTTCCCCTCTGTTTTAGAAGTTCTAGGATGTCTGAGAAGGAGACATCCTCAGAGGGGATCTAGGGATCCCTCTGACTCATCAAAGTCAGTATCCGAGTGACAGACTCGGGGAGTCTACATGCTTCCTCTTACAAGTCCTCTTCCTAGGAGGATCTCCGAAACATCAGGAGAATCCTCGGAAGAGGGGGAAATTCCCAATGGGGAAACCTGAGGCGGAGGATCTCTGGGTCCTGTAGCAAGAGAAGTGGCAGAGATGTCAACAGGTACTATAGAGGGAGGAGCTACGGGAACAGACTGCTGACTGATACCAGTGGCCAGTACACTCTTCATCACCTCGAATGCTCCCCTCCCAGGCAGTTCCGAGAGAACCCGCTCCGAAGAGCTAGGAACTCCAGGGACCACCGCAAGGGAAGTCTCCGAGGCAGATGTAGGAGCCGAGCTAACCAAGGCCGAGGCTCCAAGGGGGAGAGCGGGCTCGGACAAGGGTCGATGCCACTCACCCCCTCGGAGGAGACCATGGAAGCCCGACCACCAAATCCCTCTAAGGAAGAGGAGATAAGAGTAGAGGCTGAAGGAACAGAAGGGGGTATCCGTCCTCCAGCCGTAGCAGTAACCATTCCGAAGACTCCAACTCCAAGCTCTGGGGTAGAGTTGAAGGAGGAACTGTAACTGGGTGTGGACCAACAGTCGTCTGTTGAGACGGACTGTGTAACATTTGGGCCAGTACCTGTGACTTGAGTAATCTACTGACCACTCTCTCTAGGTCATGATCTGACAACCTGGATGACCTTGATGATCGGCTCCGATGGCTCCGTTCCGATAGAAGAGGCGAAGCCGGAGCCGACAGTATCGGCTCCAAGGAAGGAGACCTCGACCTCTTCCTGGAATGAGCCATCGGAGCCGATACTATAGATCCTGTCGGAGCCGACTTCCCGGAGCCGACAGGAAGCCTCGATGTATCGGCTCCAGCCGGAGCCGATACAGCCACCAAAGTAACGGTGTCGGAGCCAATCGGAGCCGACACCGATGCCTGTGCCACATGGGTGTTGTAGCCGATCGGAGCCGACATCGAAGTGGTCAAAAAGGTTCGGCACCGATAGCCATCGGTGCCGAGTGCTTTGTAAAGCCAGAATCGGCTCCAGCCGGAGCCGATCTCGACTCAGTACGAGTCGGAGCCGAGGCCGCAGGCTTAGAAACAGAAACCTGGGCCTTGGAAACTCTTGCTGGTTTTGATTGAGCCGACTTAGCCGGAGAGCCCTCCGGCTTAAGAAGGCCCCTAAGAACCAGTTTATTATGTCTCTCCTGCAGGACTCTCTGGCTGAAGGAGTGACAAATAGCACAGGAGTCCTGCAGGTGAAGAGGGCCCAGACAATACAGGCAAGAAGTGTGACCGTCTGTCAGAGACATCTTCTGACAGCACGAGTCACACTTCTTAAAACCTGAGACCCTCTCCTTTGACATGGTGCCGAAAAACACACACACACACACACCAGTCAACAATAACTTAAATAAAATACCAAAAGGTATTCTACAAAACCAATACACACACCCTAACGGGGGGGGATGGGTAGGGTTTTTTAAGATACACTAACAAAAAATAAAGGAGACAGGGAATTTCTGTCAGAAAGGGAATAATATAAGTTTAAAACTATCAATACAAGGTTTTTTTTACTAAAAAGGGGCTTAAAACTCACAAAAGTGAACAACTTACCAGGAGCTGGTAAAAAGAAGACCTCCTAAGCGAAGCAGCAAACGAGATCTGGGTACTTACTGCCTTGCATCATGGGATATGGGGCTGCCTCGAGCTGGTAAAAGGAGTTCTCGAGCTAAAGCAAGTGCCGAGTCGGAGCCGAGGATCGGCTCCGAACCCATCAAGCAAGAATGAAGGCGAGATTGACAACTTATCAATACTTTACTGTACTGTGATGATTTCACTTTCAAAAAATAAATAACTTTTCTCCTGCCCTGGAAAAGCTTACTGCAGTCTCCAATTTGCTGATATTATCAAAGCCACTGAATTACAGGTATTTTTCTGGCCATTTCCCTCCTCAAACTGACATCACCACTACAGTCCTAAAAACCCACCCACACTGTGATGTCACAGCTCCCTGATCCTTCCCCTACCCATACAGAAAGTAAAGGCTAGAACAAGGAAACAGTACACGAGTCAAGTCTCCTGCTGTGAGCTGTCAATCACAGCAGGTAACTGCTCAAATTACCCTTAGCACTTTGACAGCTGGGGGAAGTTCGGTGTGAAGGGGGAAGGGAGATGAGTCAAAGTAGTACAATTCAGGCTTAAAACTGACACAGCAGTGTATGCATGTAAAATCAATGCAGTGACAGGAACTTTAGGAAGAAAGAGGCCTGCATGATGTATTTTTTTTAAGACATGCACTGCATTATGGGATACATACAGGCAGACTAAACAATCAGAATTACTTCAAGATGCCAGACCCATGTTGTTAAACTCAAATTACATAAAAAAATATTTAAAAACCTGTAAATAGTCCCAGAGTGGTGTTAAAATGTAGGAAAAGCCAAACCATGATGAAATAAACATGTTTTTGAGTGTGGGGGTGTGGTTTTCATTTAAGGAGTCACAGTTGCTTAAAATTTTTTTTTTTTTTTTGTCCTCAAATCTGGTGGACTTGGTTGAGGAAGTGTACATCAACTGGGGAACTGTCAAGGGCAAAAAATTACCTAGCTAAAAAAGCTCCGAGTCTAGGAGAAACTCTGCAGGATACTGTACCACCTAAGGTTAGGCTAGTTCCATTTGCAAAATAGTTTTGGTGACCAAGCAGAGCTGAGTGGAAGCTGAGTGTTTAAACTCTAACCAGTCAAGGTCGTGAAGAGGAATGTGCTTGTGAGTTCTACTTTCGTGACCAGCAATAAACACGGGGATTGTGTTGCAAAGTTATTCTAGTTTAGTAAAGTTCAGAGACATTAAGATTGGCCCACACATCAAAGGAGTACAGAAGTGATGGGAGGATATGCGACTTAGCTGCGTCAGTTTTAGCTTCTCATTTTAGGAATGTTTAATGCCCAGTGGGAAATTGGATTTAGATGTTGCTCTTTGAACGTGAACATTGAAATTAAGCAGATTACTTATATCTGAACCAAGGGCTAATATTTACACGTTAGTTAAATAAGGGTGCTTTCTATGTACTGTGTGGCGAGGATGTGTTGGAGAAATGACTAAATCCCTGTCATCATAGATTAATGTAAGGTTGTATAAGCTTTAGGCATTCACAGCCAGAATTACATAAAGGAAGAGGAACTGAAACAAATTAAAATTAATCAGGGATCAGGTAGGCAAAGCCAGTCTGCTAATTGGGTAGCTATTGTGTGTTATAAGTGTAGGTGCTTGAATTGCCAATACACATTTCGTATGGGGGACACGGAGGTTTGGGTGCTTTTATGCTTCTGGTATTTGTATGTGCTGTACATACAGCAATAATATTTTTTTTCAAACATTTCCAGGACTTGCTTGGCTTGTTTGCTGTAGTGTATAAGCTGAAGCTCATGGGTTATACTATGCTGGGGGTGCGCACAAACACACACCATTCTGTTTAATCTTGCAGAAAGTGAGATGAAGGAACTATGAGCTTCACAATTCCTCTAGGATAATGAAATAAGTCAACTTTGCACAGTATTTATGCTGGCCAGTTAATCATTTTCTTTTTCAACATCTACAAGGCACAGACATGACTATCCCAATTTTAAACTACAGCTCAGGAACCCTGTCCTTATTCCAGTGCTCAAACAATCAGACACTTCAGTAGTAGACAGGCTGGGCTAATCAATACTCCACCATTCTAACATGTAGTAACCAATACTTTGCCATCCCAAGACCGTTGCTTAGCCAAATCCTCAACAACCAACTCTCTACTGGAAACCCAAGACATCTGATATGGCAACCTGCTGTCTATCCCAATAAGTATCCCTACTTCTGACTTGGTGTACTGGCACTGGTCACACAGGAATTTGCATTCCTAGTCATACAATATGCAAGCTTACTGACCACACAACACAAACCCCTAGTGGCTTAACTCAAGACTAAAGAAATACTTAGCATATATTTCTGCGATATTCCACAATAACCAACTAGAGCCCCACTTCTGTACTAGAAATGCCAACATACAAGCAAGGCTAACAGCTGGCACCCCATACCCATTATTGCATATACAAGTGACTGCTCCAGAATATGGACTCCATGGGTACTAGAAAAAAAAACACTGGTACACTAGTGCAGGTCAAGTACTCAACAAAACATGCATTTCTACTACTGTATTTGTACCTGTTCTGCATTTTTCAGCTGCATTTTTCTTCAACTTATTTCTAATTTAACAGAAATGACAGTGTAATCACTAAATTAAATAACATTAAAAATCAACAGACTACATTATTCCTAGAATTTCAGCTCAGGAAAATGCAATTTCATTTCCTTAATTGGAAAACAGTGGGCACTGAAAATATACACTGGAGAAAGCCTGAATGAAGGCTTGGCAATAGTCAGAACATGTATAGTTTAAAAAATGCACAGAAATTTCAAGAGAGCTTAATCAGTTATTTGCATTTTTACTCCAAAGTCTGTGCATCAAGTCTTGGCATGGGTTCTCCTTAAGGAAACATTATTGGAATTTTTTCTACATGTAAAAACAAAGTTTCAAACATTTTCTGCGAGAAACATTTGTCCAATTTGCTTCTCCAGCTTGCGATTATGTCAAGGGAAAGTGAAACTAAAAGTTTTACTTCTCTTCGCAGAAAGGATTTTGGCTAGACTGTATTTTACTGTGAACACTAGTATCCCTAATTCTAATATGTCTAATGACATTAGGATGAATGTTTCACACTCTAATAATGTGCATCTAGTGGACAACATTAAAAGGAATTGGCCCACTCTAATGACAGACAATAGACATCAAATGCTGCTGGGTGAAGCATGTTTTTGCTTTAAGAACAGCCGTTCCTTAACAAGAAGACTGTTCTAAATCATATAAGGGTGTATGCAGAAAAGAATGGTTCGAAACTTACACCTGTAGATCTTGTAATATGTGTGGATATGTTAAAAGTGATCTGGCTTTTATACATACATCTATGAAGCATGTGTATAATTTTAATTTTTATGCCAATTGCAAGAGTAACACTGCTTTATTTAGCCATTTACAAACTACGTGGAAGTTTTTACATAGGAAAAACTAATTGTGCACTTAGGGATCATAATTCAAGAACAGATTTATGATATTAGGAAGGGAGATAAGGAATTTTCTTAGACATATTCAAGGGACTAGTAGTGAACATACATTTCAGTACTTGGTTTTACAATTGTATGAAGTTAATTGTAGGGGTTGTGATATAAAGACACGTACAGAATGCCTTGAACTTAAATGGATCTTAGAATTACAAGGAGACAAGGGTTGAGCTCTCAATGAGACTGCCCTTTTAAAGCCAATTTTATAGTCATGTGCTTTAGTCTTCTAATTTTTGTAACCTTGTACTTAAATGGCTTTACGTTTTGCTGTGTAATGAACAAACTAATTTTATTGCCATACTAGCTGTTTTTTTTCTTTTTTTTCTACTTTACTTCTCTTCCTCCTCATAAACAGGTAATAGTTGGCCATAGTTAAACTACTTCACTTTTCTACTCTAAATGATGCAGTAACACATTTGGAAGCAGTTACTATGTACAAGTGTTCAGCTTCTAGATACTTCACAAACTTCCTGAAAAAACAAAAGTTTTTTTTTGGATGAAGATATACTAAATTTTAGCCCAATTTCTATAAAGGTAAAGCAAAATTGAAGTCTGTACAGTTTAAGACTCAATGGAAATGCAGTAGTCTGAGGCACAACTCTCATTTTCCAGGTAATTTTTCTGCAAGACACTTCTATACATTTCCTTGAGTCAGCTGGTGAACATTCATTTTTTCTTAATTCTATCCAGTGCTCTGCCTGCATGACAAGCAGAGGTTTCCATCTGGGTAATAAATATGGCATCAAACTCGAGAGAAGTCTGACCACTGAATGCTTTAACAGCAAAGAATGGACACACACAAAGTGATATACATGAGAGCTCATAACCTTTTGTACACTCGGACTCTTATCTCTGTTCTCCTTAAAACCTGGGAGGTGCTAACGCTGCCTGACACCTGGACCTCCTGCACTCCTCAAAATACAAAATATCGGTGCTGTACTACAAACAGTAAACAAATACTAATAAAGGCAGCAGGTATATTACTGAAAATTCCCAAAGCTAGAAATACTAGCAGCCAAATATCTGCATGGCAATCACCGATGACACTACGGGACAAGGTATATGTAAAGGCTGTGAAGAAACTAAAGCAGATTTCTCTACGAGTCATCTTCATTAAAGTAAATATAGCTAAATGAAGAGAGAGTGCAAGTTTTCTTATACATGCTACAATCCACTTAAGTCTTTTTTGTGTGCACGTGCGAGGGGGAGAAAGATTCTTGGGGCTTTTTATGGAGTCTCCCTTGGTAACTCAGCATCTTGTGGTTTAAACATTGCAAGGAAACTTGCAATAAAAGCATGGCATGAAGGTATCATCTAATGCACAACAGAAAAAAAAATGCTGTCAGAAACTCAAGTCGAGAGGAAGAAATGGTCAGGGAAATGAAGCAACAAATGTAGACTTAACCAACCAAAGGGGTGCGGCAAAAACATTAAAGTTCATGTTAAGGAAATCAGTCAAGATCTGTGGCTATTGTATGGTGTCTGGATGTAGGCATGTTCAGAATACCGATGTCTTGTATAGCCAATATCCTAAAGAAAAAACATTTTTGTCTGCTTTAATTTTTTTTTTTTTTTGTTAAGTACTGTACTATATTCTGACTGGTCACGATGCTGAGTTAAACAGTGAACCTTTTCCTAAGTGACATGAACAGAAACATATTAAGTGTGTGTGTGTCCTTGGACTTCACTGGACACACCACGGTGCATACTTGAGTTTTGCCCACTAAAGTTTATGGACCCACCTCACATTATGCCTAAGGTGACATCACAGAGGGATACATCACAACCCAAATAACTTTAATGTAAATACATTTATGAAGCTTTTTATTAAAATACAATCTAAAAAATAAGTAAGGTTTGAGGAGGAGAAACATGAATTGTGGATCTTAACTCACCAGATCCCTTGATGCATATACAACACTGGCAAATCATTTTATGAATGGGACTTCATGTCAGTATTTGGAATGTACATGCATTTCTAAGTTGCAACAGATAGCAATCATAAACCTTGCTTCATGATTTAAAGATGCTGATAGGGTTCTTATAGGCTGTGAATTGAAGCAATTAGATTGAAAACAAAGTGGATCAGGAAAAAAGAATAAACCTTTATGTTTGAACTGGACGGCAGTATTATGCATTACCTGTTTAGTGTGGATTAGAGCTGCCCTACTATTACTCAAATTTTTATTTTACACATTTATATACATACAGTGCAATGAAAAAAGTATTTGCCCCCTGCCAGAATTATTATTTTTTGCATGTTTGTCACACTTAAATGTTTTAGACCAGACAAATGTAAATATTAGACAAAGATAACCCAAGTAAACACAAAATGCAGTTTTTAAAGTGAAGATTTATTAAGGAAAAAAATATATCCAAACCTGCATGGCCCTATGTGAAAAAGTAATTGCCCCCTAAACGTAATAAAGTACAGTTGTGTACACTTAGCATAAATGTAGTTGTTAAGAGTGTATATACTGTTGCAGTCATCACATTTGGGTAATCCCTGCCACGGTATCTCTCGGCCAGCCCGATTACCAGAGGCTTAGTATTTCTGCGTCTGTTGCTGTTGCTTCAGTACTCGCGTCAGGTCATCAGTAGTATAAAGTAAAACAACCAACATCATTACATCAGTTTTTCTTACCCTAACCAGTCAGGAGCCCCCAAGTAGGAGGCCGGTTCTGGTGGAAGAACCTCACCAGTAGAAAGTAAATACCAGTAAGTCCCTTTTAAGAAGGAAATGGAAAAAAGAGGGGGATGGAGGGAGGGTAACCAGAACTGCAAAACTGAATACACTCTAACATCTACATTTATGGTAAGTGTACACAACTGTGCTACGTTCTTCGCGCTTCACTGTTGCAGTCATCACATTTGGGTTGATTCTCAAAGCTGAGGAAAAGGGTGGAGGCAGTCAAGGAAACTAGGGGCTGGCTAGGATGCCCTGCAAGACTTCAGAGGCAAACCCTGCTCTGGATATGGAGAAGAGAAGCAGGTGGTAGTGAACAGATGTCCAGGTGGCAGCCTTCATGATGTCCCTGGGTAGGGACTTCTCTGCGGAAATCTCCAGGAGATGGAGGCTGCTCTGGTGGAGAGAGTCCTGACCCCCTTCGAGAGAGGCTTTCCATGTTTGTCTCAGAAATGGATGCAGTGTGCTATCCATTTGTAAATTGTTTGTTTGGAGATGGCTTTGTAGGAAAGCTAACCAGCAACTGCTCAGACTTTCTGAAGGAATTAGTCCCATCTAGACAGAATCTGAGCTGTCTGTGCACATCTAGAGAGTACAGGATCCTTTTCCCCTTGTTCTGGGGATGAGGAAAAAAGGTGGGCAAGTGAATGAATTGGTCTAAAGCCACAGTGGACACCACCTTGGGCATGAAGGACAGGTTAGTCCTGAGGGATACCCTGTCAGCATGTAAGATGAATGGTTCCACAGCCATGAGAGCTTGCAGCTCGGAGACTCTTCCGGCTGAAGTAATGGTCAGAAGGAAAGCTGTCTTCCAGCAGAGAAATTTTAGCTCTGTAGAGGAGGCTTTTCGAAGGGGGGCAGGGTGAGCTTTTTCTACACAAAGTTAACATCCAAAGCTGGGGTTGGTGCACTTCTGGGTGGCCTCAAGTTGTTAGCCCCTCTTAGGAACTGTTTGATCAGAGGGTGTGAGAAAAGGGGTTGCTCAGTGGGAAAATGAGCAGAGATAGTAGAGGCATGAATTTTAAGAAAGGAAAAAGAGAGGCCAGTGTGTAGTAGGTCGGCCAAGTAATCCAGGATGAGAGGGAGGGTTGTGCCATATTGGCTCCCTTACCATGAATCCAGGCGCAGAACCTTTCCATTTGTCTGCATAAGACTTGCTAGGGCATCTGGCCTAAAGTAAAACATCTAGAACCGGTTTACCGAGATTGGCAGATTTATAGGGGTTCAGGGAATAAGCCAAGCTGTCAAATGGAGGATCTGCAATTGGGGATGCATGAATTCCCCTTCCCTCTGGGTCAAGTGGTTTGGAATCAGAGGAAGATGCCAAGGTGGCAGTGGGGATAGGCTGCGGAGCAAGGGGTACCAGTGCTGGCGAGGCCAGTCTGGAGCTTTAAGAATTGACCTTGGTTATTCCTCCCTTATTTTGAGCAGCACCCTGGGGATGAGGAAGTGGAGGAAAGGCATAAACTGATACACTGACCAAAGGGAAGGACAGGGCATCATCCACTTTCCAAGCCATGCAGTGATGCTCCCTGCTGCATAATTTGCTGAGCTGATGGTTGGTGTGGGAGGCAAAGGTCGATCCTCGGGGTGTCCCATTTCTGAGATATTGGTGTGAAGGTTGTTCTGTTGAGCTGCCACTCGTGGGGGACCAGAAGATTTCTGCTTAATTGGTCTGCCAGAGAACATGGCAGAGACTGTGTGTCAAAGGGTCATGGTCAGCTTGTATAGGGGGCAGGAGTGAGTTTCTCCCTGCTTGTTGATGCACCACATCAGTGGTGGTATTTGTTTTGATGATGAGAGCCCCTGGGGAGAGAAGGGGCTTTAAAGCAATTATGGTGTGCTGGACAGCCATCCTCTCTTTTTGGTTGATGTGCAGAGGGATTTGTTGTGGGCTCCATTGGCCCTGTCATGCATCTGCCTTCCAGACGTGCACCCTAGGCATAAGTCTGATGCGTCTGTGGTGAGAAAGGTATTCCCTTGTTGTGGTGGCATGCTGTTGCCCACCAAAGAAAACCTTTTCTGAGGCAAGGAATTACCAGTATAAGAGTCTCCAGGTCTTGAGTGTTGACACCAAAGGCTTTTTAGGTACCCTTTGAAGTTTCCTCATATGCATTCTTGCATATGGAATGAATAGTATGCAAGATGCCATGACCCCCATAGCTTGCAGGAATTTCCTTGCAGATAGCTGGGGTCTGGTGACTAGTTGAGAGAAATAGGCTGTCAGGAAAATTTGCTTTTCTGGAGTAAGGAATGCCATCTGGGATGGTGTGTCCAAACTTGCTCCCAGGAATATAATCCTTTGGGTTGGCAGCAGTTTTGATTTCTTTCCGTTGATAGTATACCCTAGGGAGGTTAGAAGGGACTTTACAAAGGCCAAGTGCTTGAGCAGCTTTTCCTGGCTGTCTACCTGAATTAGGCAATAGTCTAAGTATGGGCAAATCTGGATATTGCTTTGTCTGCAAAAGGCAATGTCCGGAGACAGACATGTTGTGAAAACTGTAGGAGCAGTGGATAACCCAAAGGGAAGCACAGAGAAATGAAAGTGTTGAGATCCTGTCCCGAAACAAAGGTATTTTCTGCATGTTTCCCTGATAGGAATGTGGAGGTAGGCCTCCCTCCTTTAGTTCTAGGGAGGCTAGCCAAGCATCCTTGGACAGCATGAGTAGCAGCTGCTGGAGGGTGAGAATTATGAATTTTGGTATCACCAGGAAGGTTTTTAGAATGGATAGATAGAGGATGGGGAGCCAGGTGCCCTCTTTTCTGGGTACCAGAAAGTCTGGAGTAGAAACCTTGGCCTTTCTGTTCTGCAGGAACGTGCTCTACCGCCCTCATATAGAGCAGGGAAAGGACTTGCTTTTGCGTCTCTGCCAACTGGTTTGGTGGAAGATCTGGGAACCCTTCTGGGGTTGGAAGGGTGTGGAAAGAAAATTTGTATCCCTGGGACACTATGCTGAGAACCCAGGGTTCATTGGTAATGGTGGCCAAGGTGCTTGCATGAAAGGAGAGTTTTCCTCCTAGGGGTAAGTGAAAGTGGGCAGTGGGAGGGGTCAGGGTAGGTGAGTCATTGTGAGTTCTTACCATAAGGGGGTGGCTTAGAACTCCCTGGTTTGGAAGTGGAGGTAGTCCACTGCTTAGATCTCTGTATCCCCTGGGCTGTTGTCAGTGGGGTCAAGTTCCCCAGGGTCTGGCCTGAACTGGCTTAGTGGGAGCAAGAAAGGACCAGTGCTTGGAGGGACAATGCCTGCTTAACCTAGGTAGCTGAACCTGCAAGAAATCCTTAACTGTTGGCATAGATTTTGCTTTTTCTTCCATCTTTAAGACCTCTTCTGCCTTAGTGCCAAATAAGTTATCTTTGTGCAAGGTGGTACCAAACAATTTAGATTAGATGTGGTCTGGCAGGGGCTGTTCCTTAAGCCATGCATGCCTTCTAATGACAGATCCAGTGACTGCTGTCCTGCAAGAAGCTTCAAGGGTGTCAAAATCGCAGTGCAAGGTGTTTTGCAGAATGCATTAAATCTTGTAAGACATTCTTTGTTTAGACAGTTCCAAGGTATGTTGCTGAAATTTCAGCATATGGAACTAAAAATGTAGTGCCCTGATAGCAAGAGTAGCTGAGATGCATACTTTTTTTTTTTTACCCCCATCTGTCTAATGCTCATGAACCCCTGTCTGAGGGGGTGGGGATTCTTAGCAGAGGTTGCTTTAATCCCTTTTGACCCTTAAGAAATGACTTCATGGTCAGCTGTACGATTTTTAAAAGGATATTTGTGGGAGTCAGGGACTCTGTAGTACCTGTCCGGTTGGTTTTCTGGGAGCAGGTGGAAGGGCATCAGGAGTCAAGCTGGATTCGAGGAAAACATCCTCCACAACATCCAGGACTGGGGGGATGGCTAAGGGTCTGTGTTGTGGAAGATTTAGGAATTCCCAGAGTCTCTTTTTAGACTGAGGGTAGTCCTGACACTCCCAATGGAAATGCTTCCTTAAGTTTTGCAGGGTTTGTCCAAAGGAAAAATCCTCTGGGGAGAGGCTGAAGGAATGGAATCCTCTGCATCAGAAGCCTCATAATGGGAGAGAGGTTGCATGTCTTCATATTCAGATGCATCAGATCCATCTGACTCCTGTTCATACAAAACTACAGGGAACAGATCTCTTTTCCTTTTGGAGGGGGTAGCTTGGCCTCCTTTTGGAGGGGGTAGCTTGGCCTCCCCTGATTAGCATAAGGTCTTCCGCCAAATTAAGCATTTGAGACTGAGGCAAGGTGGCAGGCGCCTGGGAGTGGGTTGTCAGTTTCTTGGGTGCAGTTCGTACCCTGGGTCTAAGAAACTCAGTTTTAGAAAAAACAGTAGTCGTGAAAGACTGTTGGTTTGTGTCGAGATATGGTACTGCAAAGGACTTCCTCGGAAGCCGGTGCCTGCTCAGCAGCTCCAGATCCATCCAAGGGTGAGACTACCACAGGATCCTTAGTCGAAGAGATGTGTGGCATACTGAACTCCGAAAGGGTCTCAGTAGCATCCTGTGAATCAAAAGAAGCAGGCAACAGGGGCTGCAATAGTGAATCACTGAGTATCGGAGAACTGATGACTAGCTTAACGGAAGCATTTTCAGTAGGTTTGGACCAGTGCGGTCTGTCTATCCTTACATTTTTTCAGAAGTTCTGCTGTCGGATGGCTTACCAAAGCCATATCGGAATTCGAGGACTGTAAGCGAAAGTATCTGGCTACAATAAGGGCCAGACAATGGACAGTTCTGGCTTTGAATAAAGCACAGAAGCGACAACGAGGGATGCAGTGGTCTGAGCCTAAACAAGTGAAGCAGGAAGTCTCTGTGGTATTTGTTTTCCACAGGCGAGGCAAGTATTGACTTTTTCCGACATCGGTTAGTGCAAGAAAAAAGAATCCTCAATGGGGTACCTTAAGCTTTAGAAGACTTCAACTTCAATTCGGTAGATGAAACTCTGTGACAGCAAGTGATACAGAAAAACAAAGTCTCTAGTATTCGGGCCGGACAAGGGCTTACCCTGCAGGATAACCCAAATGTAATGACTGCAACAGTGAAACACGAAGATCATTACTTACGTTAAACTGGAATAAAAAAAAAAAAGAAAATTTGAAAGCCATTATATCAACAGACCCTACATTTCTGTAGCTGTTTTTAGCTGGCTAGACAGTCATTTGCCAAGAGCCCCACAAGTATGCCACAAGACAGTAAAAGCAAAGGTGATCACTCATAAAAAAAAGACAAGGGGATGGGATGGAGAGAAGGTGCCAATATGATAAAAACACATGGAGGCATGAGTCTGCTGTTATGTGGCAAGTAACTCATTAAACAGTGCTACATAGTTTTATCAAAGTCTCCATTATTACCCTTACCTGGTTCAGTTAAAACACAAACTTAAACATCAAGACCAAACAAGTACCTAGTCCCTGGGCACTTGCGCTTTGCATTTTCCTGCACAGCGGCACCCTGGACTAAGATAATAAGGCTGAACAGATGAAAGGGATATAAAAGCAGAGAAATGAGCGGGAGGCTTAAGGACATGGCTATCAGGAGGAGCTAAAAGGTCTACCAAGTCAAAAAAATAAACAGAACAAGCTACAATATAATTAGACAGGGGTTCCTTGTACACAAAAATACCCACAAATACTTTGCTGGAAACAATAAAATTAAAAAGCGTTTTTATTGGTTTCAACAGGAGTAAGGAAGATGCACACGTCAACATTCTGTTGATAAAGACTTCATTTAAAGTTTAATTATTTGCTAACTGGCTTAGTGAGATGGTCTTTCTCAGAAGGAAGCTGGATCTTCTGTTTCAATATCTGAAACAAAATAAGGCATAAAGGAAGGGCTGCCAGAAAGGTCTATCCTGTCCTTATGGAACGTATGTTAAGACTAGAAACACAACGGTCTTCAAGCGTGAAAATCATCTCTAAGTGACAAGACAAAAGTGTCTTCCGGGTGAGGAATTTCAAAGTAAAGGAAAAAGAAAGGTCAGAAAAGAAGCTTGGTAGCTTTCTACAGTAAATCAGGAAAGTCCTATTTTATGGAAATTAATGGCAAACATCTCCATAGAAGCAGTTACCCCCACAGTTTCCGAAGGAAGACAACTGGACAAGGCAAGAAAAGAAACTAAATAAAACCCAACAGCACTTGTTCAGATATGGTTTAGGTGGCTTGTACTGCTAGCACCTTCTCTTCCTGGTACAAACGTCCAAGTCAGCATGCTCGGGAAAAACGCAGGACGCAGTGCCTACCACTGGAAAGAGACAACTGTGCAGCATTACAGAGATTAGCTCCTAAAAAGAAAGTATCTGTTTTCCTGTGTACAAAGTTGCTGTTTGTGGAGTTAATCTGCTCTTTACACTTACAGTGTGACATTTTCTTGCACAGAGATTAAACGGTTACCACTGCATGAAGTAAAGCGAAATGTGGCCATTTCTCCATATACAATAAAAACTGAATGTCCCTCATTCTCATTAGCCATGTTCTCATGAGTAGCACATACTTTTTTTAGGGGGGGGGGGGTGTCTTACAAACAGATGACATAAAAATCAAGACAAAACCAAGAGTGTAACTGACGGTGACAAAAGGAATGATGTGCTGAAAGTCGCCACTACCTCCAGCGATAGCTCCCAGTACCCTTAGAGCGCGTTGTCAATTCTAATCTGGCAGCTGCACTAGGACTTGGGATGGGACAAGATATGTAACCCATCAACTGATGTTCAATACCAGGAAGTACTGTTGCCTGCCTTCTCCATTCACTACTAGAAAATGCCAGACCATGCTAAATACAGGACTTGTACTCAAGGTGAATTACACCTCGCTTACCATTAGCTGATGACCTACAGCTGATCACAAGTTCTTACAGGTTCACAGATATTTATAAGCTACTAATCTATGAGGAGCTTTAGAAGCCTAGCCAAACTTTTCCATAAGGTTATTAACCCGTACATTTTTAAGTATGAAAAACCTAAAAACATTTACATGTTGCCCTATCCGTTGTGGCAAGAGTACTAATCCACGGGAAAATTTTAGAACATTCATTCATTTATCCAGATTACATCTGAATAGAGTAAGAGAAGTACTTTGCTTAATGTGGACAGCAGGTCTGTTTCAAGAATCTGGTATTCCCTGTGACACATCTATTCATTGTTGCAAACCAGACAGATCAATTGAGCAAGTGTTTATGCCCCAAATGGACTTGCAAGAGTGCAATGACAGGACCACCTCTGTTGTGTCTCTGTATGCACAAGGACTCTCTTTCCATGGTCCTGGAAAATACCGTATCAATGATATGCT